>NC_137715.1:2684493-3086930 GCF_964034855.1 Anser brachyrhynchus
GGTTTGGGGGTGTCAGGAGGAGCTCGGGCCGGGCCTGAGCCCCCCCCCGGCCCCCCCCCTCGGGGCGCAGGCCCCCAGCCCGTGTTCCCTGTGTTCCCGGGGGGGGGCCGGGGGGGCCGTGCCGGGGTTACGGCAGGCCGCAGCTGTCGCCACCGCTCCGGCACGGAACGTGACACCGGGCCTCCCGTTAAACCGCGAGGGCAACGGGGACCCCCCCGGACCCCCCCCCAGACCCCCTCAGACCCCCCCCGGACCCCCCTGCCCGCTGCCCCCCCCCCCTCCAGGGAAAGCCCCGCGGTGCCGGCCTTGTCCCGGCCACCAAGGGGCCCAGCGGTGATGGGGGGGGGGGGGGACACGGGGGGGGGGGCCGGGGTCACCCCAGGACAGGGCCGGGGTTGGGGTGGGATCACCTCGACCTGTGCCCCCCCCCCCCCCCCGGCCCCCTCCCCTCGCTGCGGGGGGAGCCCAGGAGGGAGGCAGTGGGGACACCCCAGGGCGTGCCCTCTGTGGGGAGAGCAACCTTTTTTTTTGGGGGGGGGCTGCCCCCCCCCAGCCCCTCTGTGACCCCCCCACTGCGGGAGCCCCCAGCCCCCCCGCAGGCAGGGCAGCCCGATTTGCCCCCCCCCCCATTCCCAAACAGCAGCAGCATGGGTGCAGACCCCACGCCGTCCATGGGGCAGCAAGCAGCCCCCCCCCCCCAAAAAAAATAAGAGCCATGGGGCAGAGATCAGCTGCCCCCCCCCCCTCCAAACCGCCCCCCCCCCATAGGGACACGTCCCAGCCTGGGGGTCCCGGGGGGGGGGGGGCAGTGCAGTGGGGTCCATGGGGGGGTGCTGGGGGGGGGATTGGGGGGGGGCTGCTGCGGGGGGGTGCAGGCACAGTGTCCTCCCCCCACAGCCCCACCGCGCCCTGGGGCCGCCTGCTGCAGCCCCCCCCGGACCAAGGGGGGACCCTGCATGGGGGGGGGGGGGCGAGGGGGGGGGGCAGGAAGGGATTTGGGGGGAGGGGGGGGGCACTGGCAGCCCTGGGGGGGCGGCGGGGGCACTCACCAGGGCGGCGGGGGGGTCCTTGCCGCCATCTCCATGGTGGCAGGGCCGGGGGGCGAGTGGGACTGGGGGGGGGGGGACACGGGGAGGGGGGGGGGGCGGGCGCGCTGGGCGCCCCGGGTCGGGTTGCAGCATTCGCAGCCTGCCGGGGTAAATATAGCCCGGGGAGGCGGCTGGGGGGGGGCGGGGGGGGCCGCTGCCAAGCCCTGGCGGTGGATGGGGCTGGGGAGGGTGGGCTGTGCCCCCCCCACACCCCCCCAGCACCAAGCGCTGCCCCCCCCCCCCCCGAAAGGGGCAGGGAGTGCCAGGGGGGGGTCCAGGACCCCAAAGGGTTCCAGTAGGGGGGGGAGAAATGCCCCCCCCCCACGCTTAGGGAAGGGTGGGGATGGGCTTGGGGACCCCTGGGTGCACCCCAAAGCTCTGCTTCAATTGGGGGGGGGGGCCCCACACCCCCCCCCCCCTCCCAGTGCTCGGCTGCACACCGGGACCCCCACCTCGGACCCTCGTGGGGGGCACCGCAGCCCCCCAGGGACCGTCCCCCGCAGGATGCGCGCCGGGGGACGGCTGATGGCTGGGGCCAACCCGGGGGCTGTGCCCCCCCCCCCCTGCTGTGACCCCCCCCCCCAAAAAAAAGCCCCCCCCAGCCCCGCTCACCTGCCGGACGAAGCTGTTGGAGGTGGTGTCGGACGAGGTGCTGCCGTCCGAGCGCTTGAAGCGGCTCTTGCGCTTGCTGTACTTGCCCTGGGGGGGGGGGGGGGGAAAAGGCGAGGGTTGCAGCGAGGCCCCCCCCTCAAAAAAAATCCCCCCCCCCCCAAAAAAACGTCCCCCCCCCGGACCCCCCATCCCCAGCATCCACGCCTGGAAGGAGCCGCTTGGACCCACGGGGAGCCCCAGCTCCCCCCCGCAGCCCCCCCCCCCCCCAGCAAAATAGGGCAGTTGGAGCCCCCCCCCCACGCTGCATGGGGGGGGCACCCCCCCCCCCCCCCAGCCCCCCCAGCCCCAGCAGACACCCCAGAGCCGAGCCAGCATCCCACGGAGGGGTTGGGGGGGGGCAAGGGGGTGTCCCACCCCACGCCCCCCCCCCCGCCGTCCCAGTGTCACACACTTGTGCACCCCCCGCCCCCCCCCCATTAACAGCCCCCCCCCCCAGTCACACACCCCCCCACCCATTCCACCCAGTTCCCTCCAGTGCCTCCCGCTGGGACCAACTGGGAGAGCCCCCCCCCAACACCCCCACCCCCCCTGAGCCCCCCCCCAGGCCCTGGGGATGGGGGTGCTGGGGTGGGGGTGGGGGGGCCGGAGCTTGCTGGAAGGGGGGGGGGCGGCGAGCGGGACCGTGCCCCCCCCCTCGTAGGACAGCTGGGCCCAGCTGCCGCCGGCCGGGCTGGGTGGTCCCCCCCCAGCCCCGGTATTTTTAGGTCCTTCGCCCCCCCCCCCGGTGTCCCCCCCCCCCCAAGCCCCATCCCTCGCTCGGAGCAGGAGGTGGTGGAGGTCCCTGGACTGGGGGGGGGGGCAGCCCCACGGAGCCCCCCCCACCCCACAAATCACGGCAGGGGTGTGATGGGCCAAGCTTTGCCCCCCCCCCCCCACAGGGCCTGTGCCCCCCCCAGGCTGTCACAGCCCCCCCCACCCACACCACGGGCACGAGATGCTCCCAGGCTGCTGGGTGCCCCCCACCCTAGAGAAATCCCCCCCCATCCCACCCCCCCCAAGGGGATGGGGCTTTTTTTTTAGGGGGGGGGGACACATTAGGGGCACCCCCCCCCGCACCGACTCCCCGTGCAGTTTTGCTGAAAGTTTCCCCGTGCCCAAGGGGGGGGCACCACGGGGCTGTGCCCCCCCCCCCCCGGCCCATGCACACCCCCCCCCCCCCCCAAAACCCGGGGTGCTGCGGGGGGGGCACACCCGGGGGAGGGGGGGGGGGCGGTGACACAGCAAAGGGCGCAGAGCCCCCGAGCGTGCTGCCCCCCCCCCCCAAAAAAAAAATAAATAAATCTGGGGGGCTCCAAAAAAATAAATCTGGGGGCTCACCCCCCCCCCAAAAAAAAAGCTTGGGGATCGACCCCCCCCGCTTTTTTTTGGGGGGGGGGGGTCGACCCCGCTTGGTGCTTTTATTCGGGGGGGGGGGCTGCGTTTGGGCTAGCTCGGCTGGGGGGGGGGAGTGGAAATCGGGGGTGGAGGGGATGGGCCGGGGGGGGCCCCCCGGAGCCGACCCCCCCGGGGGTGTCACCTGGAGGGCGGCGTTGTCCAAGACGTCCATCGGGATGTCCTGCGCGGCGCTGCGGGGGGGGCGCGCCATGCCCCCCTCCCGCACCATGGAGCTCGGCCGCCGCCGCACCGGGCCCCGCGGCGACGGCGGGGGGGGGGGGGCGGAGGAGGAGGAGGAGGAGGAGGAGGAGGAAGGCCGAGGGGGGGGGAGGAGGAAGGAGGAGGACCCTGGGGGGGGGGGGGGGGCCGGGCACGGCCTCTGCCTCCGCCCCGGCCGCTCCCACCGCGCTGCCGGAGGGATGCGGGGATGCGCCCCCCCCCACGCAAGGCAGGGCACCCCTAAGGGGGGGGGGGGAGAGGAGGAGGACCCCCCCCCCAGAAAAAAAAAATATATAGATGGTTTAACCCCCCCCAGCAAAAAAAAAAATTTATATATATGGTTTAACCTCCCCCCCAGCAAAAATAAATATATAGATATATGGTTTTGGGGGGGGGGGAAGCGCAGCGTGTAGCCTGCAGTGGCTTTGGGGGGGGGGGCGGGAGGAGGAGGACCCCCCTCATAAAAAAATAATGTCTACATATGGGTTAACCCCCCCCAGTAAAAAAAATAAATGTAGATATATGGTTTAACCCCCCCAGCAAAAAAAAAATAAATGTAGATATATGGTTTAACCCCCCCAGCAAAAAAATAAATGTAGATATATGGTTTAACCCCCCCCAGCAAAAATAAATATATAGATATATGTTGGGTTTTTTGGGGGGGGGGGGGCGCAGTGTGCAGCCTGCAGTGGATTTGCTCGCTGGGGGGAGCTTCCCTACAAAAAATAAAATAAAATAAAATAAAATAAAATAAAATAAAATAAAATAAAATAAAATAAAAAAAATAAAATAAAATAAAATAAAATAAAATGGGGGGGCCAGCCCCTTCCCCTGCTGTCAGCCCCCCCAGTGGGACATGCTCCGGGCAGCCCACGGCCCCCCCTTGGGACGAGGCTTCCCCTAAACCCACCCGTGGTGGTCCCCGGGCAGGGCCCCCCGGGGGGGGTCCCCATATATCGATCTGTGCCCCCCCCCCCCCAGCCCCTCTGCTCCCCAGGGGCACCCGTGCTGGGGCCACCCACCCGCTCACATGCGTGGTGCGGGGGGGGGGGCACCCAAGGGGGGGGGGGCACCCAAGGGGGCACCGTCGCTGTTGGGAAGTTGGGAATCCCTCGGGACCCCCCAGCCCTGCAAGGGGGGGGTCCTCCGGCCTCGCCCCCCCCCCCGGGGGGCAGCTGGCGCCGCATTTTCCATGAGTAGGCCCCATCCATCACCGCCCCCCCCCCCCGGAATGGGGCCTACGGCGGCACCGGCTCCATCGTGCCCCCCCGGGGGGGCTGTGGGGGGCTATGGGGAGGTTGTGGGGGTGGGGGGGGGCTGGGGGGGCTATAGGGGGCTGTGGGGGGACTTGGGGGGGGTTGTGGGGGGTGTGGGGGGCTGTGGGGCCTGTGGGGGCTATGGGGGGGTCTATAGGGGGCTGTGAGGGGGGTTGTGGGGGCAGTGGGGGGCTATGGGGGGGCTGTGGGGTTGCAGCTGTGGGGGCTGTGGGGATGAGGGGGGGCTGTGGGGGATTGTGGGGGGCTGCGGGGGTCTGGGGGGGTTTGTGGGGGGCTCCAGGGAGGCTGTGGGGCTGTGGGGGGGTCTATGGGGGGTCTATGGGGTGCTGTGGGGGGGCCGTGGCCCCACAAAATGGCGGTGGGCGCAGCCCCGCAGCCCGGCCCCCGGCCCCGGCCCGTCTCCTGCCCCCGTTCCGGTGTCGCGGTTTGTTGTAGGAACACGGGCGGCGGTTTTTGCGGAGCAGCCGCCGTGTTTACGCGCGTTTTCTCTCGAAACCAACCCAAAAGCTGCCGCCACCGGCTCCTCTCCCCGCGCCATATGCCGCCTGCCGCACGGCGGCCAGGCTCGGGGGGGGGGGGGGGCGTCGTCGGTACCCGTCTGGGGGCTCGGCGAGGGGCGGGGGGGGGGCTCCGGGGGCTCCCCTAATCCCCAGAGGCCCCCAGTCTTGGGACCCCCCGGCACCGGGGACCCCCAATCCCCGGGACCCCCCATCCCCGGAGACCCCCCCAGCCCCGGGGACCCCTCAACCAACCCCAGGACCCCCCATCCCCGGAGACTCCTCCGATCCCGAAGACCCCCCCCCATCCCCGGGCATCCCCAGGGACCCCCCCCCAGCACCGGGGACCCTCTAATCCCGGGACCCCCCAACCCCGGAGACCCCCCCCATCCCCAGAGACCCCCCCCCTTACCCGGGGACCCCCACCACCGGGGGGACCGCCCCCCATCCCCTGGACCCCCCAAGCCCCGGAGACCCCCCCCCGAGCCCCGGGGACCCCCCAACCAACCCCGGGACCCCCCAGTCCCGGGGACATCCCCCCCCCCAGGCACCGGGACCCCCCCCCCCCCAGCAGGAGCAGCGCCCATCCCGCGGGCACAGCCAGCGGTCCCGGGACCCTCAGAACCCTCAGGGGCGGCGATCGCCGCCGAGAGGCCAGCGGGGGGCTCCCGCTCACGGGGCACCGGGGGGCGGCCGGTACCGGGGACCCCCCCCCCCCCAGGGCATAACGGGGGCTTAGGGCTCGCGGGACGCCGCAGCGAGCCAGGCCCGGTGCCCGGTGCCCGGTGCCCGGTGCCCGGTGCCCGGTGCCCGGTGCCCGGTGCCCGGTGCCCGGTGCCCGGTGCCCGGTGCCCGGTGCCCGGTGCCCGGTGCCCGGTGCCCGGTGCGCCACGTGCTGCCCACGGCGCCTCACCGCGCATGCGCCGCGTCCCCCCCCCGGCCCTCCCCATCGCGCAGGCTCCGCTCGGGCCGTACCACCCGGCGGGGAGCAGGGGGGTGCCGCGTTGCTTTTCTCCCCCTCCCCACGCCGCGAGCGGGCCTCGACGGCCTCTCACCGCTTCTCCCACCCGTGACCGATCCGCGGCGTCTCCTCGATCCCGTCTCGGTGCCCCACGGAGCGGCGGGAGGGCGACGGGGGGGGAGGCGGGGTGGTACGTTCCGGTCGCTGTGGGCGCGGCGCGTGGCCCCGCCCCTCCCTCTCGGCCCGGCCGCCGCATGAGGTGAGCGCCGCGCGGCGCCGGGGGACCCCGCCGGGATGGGACGAGGGGGGCTCGGGGGGCGCCGGCACCGCCCGCGGGCTTCACCGGGCCCGTGTGAAGGGAGCGGGGGGGGTCTGGGGGGTGCGGAGTGCGGCTGGGCCCCGCGGGGGCGGCTGCGGCCTGCTCGGGACTCGGGGGTGGGGGGGGCAAAATGGCGGCCGGGGCCTGGGGAGGGGGCGAAATGGCGGCGGTGGGGGGGTGGGAACGGGGCTGGGGGGGGGGTCGGGGGTCCTGAGGAGGGCAAGGGGGGGGCTTAGGGGGACCTGACGGGGGCTCGGGGGGGCTGAGGGAGGTCCGGTGGGCTGAGAGGGGACTGGGGGCCGAGGGGGGCTCGGGGGTCCCTGAAGGGGGGCTCGGGGGTCCCTCAGGGGCTCGGGGGGTCCCTCCGGCGGCTGAGCTGGCCCCCTGCCCGCCCCCAGTATGCTCCGGCTGCAGAAGAGGCTGGCCCTCCAGCGTCCTGCGCTGCGGCAAGAAGAAGGTCTGGCTGGATCCCAATGAGACCAACGAGATCGCCAATGCCAACTCACGTAAGGGGGCATGGGGCACCTCGCTGGGGAAAGGGAGACGGTGGGTGGGGCTAGGTGGGGTCCCTCGTGGAAAAAGGAGATGTCAGTTGTGCTAAAAAGGGGTTTTTGACCTGCTCAGTAGCAGCGGTGTTGGCCCAGGTAAAATTCTGACACCTGGGCAGCTGCTGTGTGCTGTAAAGTGGGATTCAGCCACCAGCAGGATTTGCAGAGCTCCCCCATCACGTTCACAGGAACGTGGTGCCCAGCGGGTGGGTTCTTGTGGTGCATTCGGTATGTGGCGTTCTCTGAGATGACAAACGGGAGAAATGGAATGGGGAAGGAGCATCTCCAAAGCCCTTCGTATTGCTGGAGTCGTGTCTGGTTTGTTTATATCCAGGCTGGATTGCAGTCTGTCTAAGGTGGTTTCTCTTAGCCCATAAGATGCTGAACATGTTTATTTCTCTAGGTCAGCAAATCAGGAAGCTGATTAAGGATGGGCTCATCATCCGCAAGCCTGTGACCGTGCACTCCCGTGCTCGATGCAGGAAGAACACCTTGGCCCGCCGCAAGGGCAGGCACATGGGCATCGGTGAGTGCTGGCTTCCCTCGGAGGACTGAAGGAAGCGTTCGTTTTCTGTGGTGCTTGGCGCACCTACAAGCTTGTGTTGAGCAAAGATCTGTAAAGATCTTGCAGCAAAGTTTGTGCGTTAGCAGTTTACTTCTTAAAGAGAAGGATTAGACACAAGCAGAAGTGTTGTGTCCGACTGGCAGAAGCCTGGTCACGTTCTTACCTCGTTTCCTCCCCCTAGGTAAGAGGAAGGGTACGGCCAACGCTCGTATGCCCGAGAAGGTGACCTGGATGAGGAGAATGCGGATCCTGAGGCGCCTGCTCCGCAGATACAGGGAGTCCAAGAAGATCGACCGCCACATGTAAGCCTGCCGCACCGGCACCCAGCTTTGGGTCGTGGGGAGCGCATCCACGTGCTGACCTGTGTCTCCCTTGCTGGCCACAAAGCTGCGTACAGCTCCTTGGCGTGGAGCTTGCTGATGAAAAGAAATCCTCTCTAGAAAGCGCGCGCTGGGAAGGGCTCGAGGCACCTGGAAGCCGCTGTGGTTTGATCCCTGGGCAGCCTCTCACGGTTCGTTCCGTTCCCGTAGGTATCACAGCCTGTACCTGAAGGTCAAGGGCAACGTGTTCAAGAACAAGCGGATCCTGATGGAGCACATCCACAAGCTCAAGGCAGATAAGGCTCGCAAGAAGCTCTTGGCGTAAGTGCTGCCTCGCCGTTAAGCTTCTGTCTTCCAAGTTGCGAAAACAACTTTTGTTGTTTCTTAAATAAGTGCGGGGAGGTAATTCCGGGGGGCTCCCGCCTCTGGCGGCTCTGTCTGGAGCCCTGGGGAGGAATCAGAACCGAGTAGGGCTGGCTAGAAGCAGAGCGGTGCGTCGTCCTGGCAGGGCTGTGCACGTTCCACTGCCTGGGCAGCAGGTGGACGTCGCTCATGCTGCTGCGAGCTGGGAGATCTGCCGGCCCCGCCACTTCGATCAGCGAGTGGCTGACGGGGGGGAAGCATGAGCCAGTGTTTTTCCAAAAAGCCTGATGCCTGCTTGGTTTAAAAAACAAAGCAGGAGAGAGGAGGCAGGGCCAGCAGTGAAGGCTTTCTCTGGGCTGTTGGGGATTTTCCACGCACGTTTGTGAGCTCTTTATTTCTCGCAGTGACCAGGCTGAGGCTCGCAGGTCCAAGACCAAGGAGGCTCGGAAGCGCCGCGAGGAGCGCCTGCAAGCCAAGAAGGAGGAGATCATCAAAACCCTCTCCAAAGAGGAGGAGACCAAGAAGTGAACGCTGTCTGTCTTGTGTACATAGTGCTTTCCAGCCACAAGGGTTAAATAAAACACCGCTTCCAGAGCCGCTGCGCCCGGTGTGGCTCCGTGGGGGGGGCTTCCAGAGCTGCCATGGCACTGGGGGTGAACTGGGGGCGAACTGGGGGCAGAGCGCTGGTCCCCAGTTGCGTGCTGGGCCTGCCCTGCGCGTTGAGAACCGACCGAGTCGGGCAGTTCCTCACGTAAGGGTGGGCCCCAACCCACGGTGCTGCCGGCTGGGTGCTGCGGGGAGAAAAGGGTCTGGGGGCACCCGGGGCCCTTCCCCGCATCTCCAGAGGGGGCCAAGCCCAGCTGGAGCCCCCAGCGCCCGGGGTGGGAGTGCTCGGGGACAGGCGAGTCCCTGAGGGTGTCCCAGACCCTCTGAAAGGGGCCCTGCTGGACCTGGGCCCCCCCCAGCGCGTCGCTGCACCCCAGCGCCGTGGGGGTGGCTGTGGGTGGGCGCAGAGCGGCTCAGGGTGGGGGCTCGGAGCCCTCGGCTGCCATTTAACGGCCCCAAAGCACGGCCGGACAGCTGGGCCGGGGGGTGCGAGCGGGGGAAGGCCTCAGGTGCGGGTGGTCCTGGGGAGGCAGCAGGAAGCCCCCGGGGGTCCCCAGCACCCTCCAAGAACCCCCCCCCCCGAGATGCCCAGGGGGGCAGGGCGCAGCCCCGGGGGGGTTTCCAGCCTCAGAGACTTGAGCGTGTGCCCCCAGGGCCCAGCACAGGGGGCTGGGGGCTGGAACAAGCCCCAGGACCCACCCGATGGGCGCAGCCCCTGCACTCACCGTGCTCCCCCCCCCCCCCAGACCCCCCAGGACCCCCCCAACACCTCCCCCAAGCCCCCCCCCCAACACCCCCCTCAAGCAGCTCCTTACCAAAACCGCATCCATGGGAGCTGCCGTGGCCACGAGACCGGGACCGGGACCGGGACCGGGACCGGGACCGGGACCACCCCCCCCCCCCCCCCCCCAGAGCCCTGCACCAGCTTTGGGGCAGGTTTGGAGCTTTTCTAGGCTGCGCCCCCCCCCCCCCCCCCCCCCCCCAGGAAGCTGAGCCCCTCCCCGCTCATCACACAGGTGGGGGGCACCTGGGCCGGGCAGCACCCAGGGGCTCGCAGCACCCAGGGGCTCGGCGTGGGCCCATCCCTGGAGGGTGACACCGTTGGGTGCTGCCAGCACCGAGCCCAGGACCCCGGGGGGGGCACAAGGGGGGGGTGCACCCACGGCCCCCCCCGCCCTATGTGGGAGAACACCCCCATGGCAGCCGCACTGCGACAGAAACGTTTAATTCAGGCTCCGCGCCGCGAGCACCCCGCGAGGTGGGCACGGGGACGCGCTGCCCCGGCACCCGCGGAAGGGGGGCAGCTGGGGGGGGGGGGCAGCTGAGTGTGCAGAGCCCCCCCCGTGCACCAGCGGCGCTGCACACGCGCGTGTGAGCGCACGGGGACAGGCGTGAGGGGCTCGGGAGTGCGCACGGTGCAAGGGGCGGTGGTGTCGGTGGTGTCTGCGTGTGCGTGGCTCTGGTGCGTGCACAGGGGTTGCACGCCCGGTGGTTGCACACCCGTGCTGGTGCTGCGCACGCTGGCGTTGCACACGCGTGTGCGATGCGGAGCAGCGGGGTGAGGAGCAGCCACGCAGCGGCCGTGTCCCTGGGCACTGCCACCCCCACGGCCGGTCCCCAGGGGATGGGGACGCTGGGGACCGGCCCTGGGGGAGTCTGGAACCACCCGGCTGGGGCTCCCTGAGCCGCCCTGGTCTGGGGCTGGGGACATCGCCGCTGGGGTTGGGGGGGGGTGGGGGGCTCGGGGGGGTGCTGGCGGAGATCCGGACCCTAAATCTCGGTCAGCGCCTCGGCAGGGACGAGCCCCCGCTTCCTCCCGCTGGTGACGCGGACGAGGCCCCGGCTGCCGCCCACGCCGACGCAGATCTGGGATGGACGGACAGACGGACACCATGGGGGGGGGGGGGGGGGGGGGTCACTGCCCACCCAGTGCTTTGGGGGGGGGGGGGGGCACTGGCCGGGCCCTACCTGGTTCTCCCTCAGGCTGAGGTGCCCCCGCTCGCGGCTGCCCGGCACCGCGCGGCAGCTCCGCCAGACGCTCTCGCCGGGCCGGACGCGCTGCACGAAGTTGGCCGGGAAGAAGCCCAGGCGGTCGCCGACCTTCCCCTGTGGCACCGCGCGGCTCAGCCCCGGCATCAAGGGAGGGGGCTCCGAGACCCCCCCCACCCCAGCCCCCAGCCCCCTGCCCCCTGCCCCTGACCTTCCACCACTCCTCGTTGGAGTCGTCCACCAGCGTGATCCTGTCCCCGGGCCTGCGGGCAGGAGGGGGGGGGGGCAGTGCGGGGGGGGCCGTTCCCGCTGCCCCCATGGTGGGAGGGCAGTGGGGGGCCGTGGGTCAGCCCCCCGCCCCCCCAAATCCCCACTCACTGCAGTGCCAGGTCGTGGTGCTCCTGCGGCACGAACTTGTAGAGGGCCACGTAGGAGAACATGGGCGCCCCGTCCCGCCGCGTCGGCCCCCGGGCAGCCTGCGGGCACAGCCGGCCCTGCCCCACGGCCCCATCCCTCTGCCCCACGGCCCCCGTTCCTCTGCCCCACAACCTCCTTCCCATGCCCCATCCCGCTGGCCGCGGCCCCCTCCCGCTGCCCCACACCTCTGCCCCACAGCCCTGTCCCAGCACCCACGGCCCTGGTGCACCACCCAAGCCCCCCCTTTATCCCCCCCCCCCCCACTCCCCATCCTCCAGCCCCATCCCACCCCCCCCCCAGGCCCCCACCTGCTGCCCGGGGCTCTTCTGCTCCGCACTGCCCCTGTCTGCCGGGGTGACAGCCGCTGGGACAGACGGACAGGATGGGGGACAGGGGGATGGGGGGACAGGGGGACAGGGTCAGCCCCGGCCCCAAGCCAGCCCTGACCCCCCCTCCAGCCCCCCCCCCTTACCACCATTGCTCGGGCTCTCTGCGGTGCTCGCTTCCTCCCCGGCCGCCTCCTTCTCACCCTAGTGCAGACGGAGGGCTCGGGGAGGGGGCCGCACACCCCATTGGTGCACCCCCCCCCCCCCAAGCCGTGCAGCCCCTCCTGGGGGTCCGGGGGGGGTACCTGGCTGCCGGGGGGCAGCTCCGTGGGGCTGGCGCCGTGTGCCAGGGAGGTGCCGAACCTCAGTGCCTCGTACACCGGGTCCACCTGCGTGCTGGGGGCTGCGGGGGGGGGGGGGGGCGGCGGCATCAGGGCCCCCCCAGAGCCCAGGGCTCGCCCCACGCTGGGGACAGGGGGGCTCCGTGGTGCAGCCGGGGGCTCGGGGGGGGCTCACCTGGGGGGCACGAGCCGGGCACGGGGGCCGTCTGCTCCTGCAGCAGCAGGGGGGAGCTGAAATTGCGTCGGAAAGAGGTGGCCTGGGGGGGGAAATTGGTGTTGGGGGGGGAAGAAGGGTATGGGGGGGGGGCAGAGCTGGGGGCTGGGGGCTGGCCAGGACCCCAGGGCAGGGCGTGCACAGGCGCCTGCAGCACAGAGCCTCGTGCAAACGAGTCCGCGGGCACGTCCCGGCGCACGTCGCGGCCCGGCGCATGCACGCGGCCTGGTGCGGGTGGGGGTCCCGGCGCGCGCACACGTCCCAGCGCGTGCACGAGCCCTGGCGCGTGCAGGAACCCCGGCGTGTGCACAAGTCCTGGTGAACGCACACGTGCAGGCACGCCTGGCACGCCTCCCCGCCTGCGCACTACGCATCCCAGCACAGGAACACACGTCCCGGCACACACACCTCCCAGCGCACACACACACACACGTGTCCCATCTCACCCCCCCCCCCCCTTTCACACGCACCCCCGTGCACCCCCCCCCCCACCTACCGCCCTGCCCGGGCACCGCTGCTGGGAGATCTCCTGGCAGCACCAGAGGTGCACGCCGGCCTTGCAGCTCCTGCAGCGCAGCCCCTGCCGCGAGTTGCCTGCAGCAGCAGCGGGGGGGGGGGGGGGTCAGGGCCGGGGCCGGGCTCGGGACCCCCCCCCCCCCCCCAGACCCCCCCCCCGGCCCCCACCTGCGATCAGCTGCCGGCACAGGCGGCAGGGGCAGTGCTTCTTGAAGACGTGCTCCTGGAAGCCGTGGGTCCGCAGGGGCTGCAGCGGGGCCGGGGGGCGCCGGGGGGGGCCGGGAGAGGATGGGGGGGGTCCGGGGGGGGACGGGGGGGGCCGCTGGAAGAGGCTCTCCACGCTCCTGCTGCGCAGCAGGGTCCGGAGGGACAGCGAGCGCCTCAAGCGCTGCATCTGGGGGGGGGGGGCACATGGGGGGGGGGCACATGGGGGGGGCACATTAGTTCCCTGTGCACGCTGCCCCCCCCGGTACAACCCCTCCCGTGCAGCCTTCCCCTTTTTCTCTCCCCCCTTATGCCCCCCACCCTGTGCAGCCCCCCCTTGCACCCCCCCTTGCAGCCCCCTCTTCTTGCTCCCCCCTCTTACGCCCCCCCTTGCAGCCCCCCCCTTGTGCTCCCCCCCCCGTGCAGCCCCCCCTTTTTTGTTCCCCCCCCCCCTTACGTCCCCCCCCCCCCCCGTGCCCCCCCCGGCCGTACCTTGCTGCCCTGCCCGGCCCCGGGGCCGGCGGGGGGGGGCGCGGGGGGTCCCGGTGCCTCGCGCTCCCCCGGCGGCTCCGTCATACGCCCGCCCCCCCCCCCGCGCCTGTCGCGACAGCGCCGCGAGCCGGTCGCGATAGCCCCGAGCTCGTGCTGCCGCCGGGCCCCCCCCGCGGGGGGGGTGCGCTGGGGGGGGGAGGAGATATGCAAATCCGCGCTCGCTCATTGGCTGCTGTCCCCACAAGGGGCGGGGCTTGGACACACCCCCGGCGATGCACGCGGGGGGGGGGGCACTGGGGGGACCCCCCCCCACTGACAGCCGGGGGGGGGGGCAGCACCCATGGGACCCCCCCCCCCCAATCTGCACCTGGGGGGGGGGCAGCACCCGTGGGACCCCCCCCCCCCAATCCACACCCAGCTCCCCCATTAAGGCCCCACTGCCCCCACTGACACCCAGGGGGTGCTCAGTGCCCCCCCCCCCCCATTTCTCCCCCCCCCGCCCCAAACTGCACCAAATCCGGGCTGAATTGGGATGCGCCGGGGGCCGTGGGCTGGCGGCGGCGGCGTTGGCTGCGAGCCCTGGATGCGGGGAATTGGGTTGTTGCGGGGGGGGGATGACAATGGGGGGGTGATACAATGGGGGGGGTGATACAATGGGGGGGGTGTCCTTGGGGACAGGGCAGGGCTGGGGGGGGTCCGTCGGAGCCCCCAGGAACACCCCCCCAGCACTAAAATCCCCCCGCAGCGAAATCGTAACGCCAACAACCACGGGGCTCTGCCCCCCGCCCCCATTTACTGTAAATTCTCCCCAAACCGGGGGTAAATTTGGGGCAAATTCTCCCCAAACTGGGCCCAACTGGGAGAACCCCCCCTCGCTGCCACCCCCCCTTCCAGCACCCCCATAAGGACCGGGGCAGGGGGCGCGGGGATGGGGCAGCGCGGGGATGGGGCGGCACGGGGATGGGGCAGCTCGCTGCTCCCTGCCGAGCACCAGGTAAAGGTCGATGCCCCCCCCCATGCTCAATGCCCCCCATAAATGAGCCCCCCCCGGCATCCCTCATCCCTTCAGAGCAGCCCCAGGGGGATCGGGACCTTCCTCAACAGCCCCCAGCCCCATGGGGGGTGCAGCCCCCAGCCCCAGCCCCAGCCCCAGCCCCATTTATTCCGCTTTTTCCCCGCTCTTTTCTCCCACAGAGGCGTTCCCCGAGTAAGGCGAGGCTTGGAAAATGGTGTTTATTGGTACTTATAAATACAAACATCAGGAAGAGTCCATGTAGACAGACAACCACCTAAAGGACGCTGCCCAGGCGCTCGAGCTACCTTACGCCGTTACCCTGTCCGAGAAACAAAACGAAAACAGGAGAGGCTTTTTTGGGTTCGGGACTCGGGAGTTTTCCCCCCAAAACTCTGCTCTGGTACCAGGCTGCTACAGCCCGCTTTCGGCTCCCCCCCGGCTCAGCACCACCTGCACCCCGCGCTCTGCCCCCCCCCCCCCCCCCAAAAAAAAAAGGACCAGAGCAGGGAGCTCTGCGGGTGGGAGCGCAGAAGATGCTCGCTGAGGAGGGAGAGGCTGGAGGGGATTTGAATAAATAGCAGGGACTGAAAGCAACCTGCGGGGAAGGAGCTGGCAGCAGCCTCTGAGAGGCGGCACGCTGCCTCTCCTCCAGCAGACTTCATTAAACGCACACCGGGGGGGGGGAAAGGCCGATTATATGGGGCTGGTGGCGGTCAGCGACCCTTTGGAGCGTCCTCAAGGCAAGCAAGAGTGAAAGGCGCCCTGGGGACCCCCGAAGAGCCGCTCGCGCTGCAGCCGGCTCCTGCCCACGGCAGGCCTCCGGCAGAACGGGGCAGCCCCCCCTCCTCGGCTGCAGAGGGCTGACGACCACCCCCTCCTCCGAAGCACCGGGGGCAATCCCGCCTGAAACGGCCCCAAAAGCGGCTGCCGTGGGCACCCCCTGGCAGCCGGGAAGAGCCGGCCCGTGGCAAAATCTCGTTGCATTCGCTTCACCCTTCTCCACTTACCTGCGGAAGGTGCCGAAGCGAGGAAAGCCCCCGGCACCTCGGTGCAGCACCAAGCGACCAAAACCCGGGGCACGAAGCGAACAACCCAGGGCACGAAGCGAATAACCCAGGGCACGGCCCCGCGCCCCCCGCTGCGTTACGGGGTCCTTGCCTCTTGGCCAGCGCAACGAGCAGCAGCCCCTACGTCCCTGCTTTGCTGTTCCTCCGGGGGTAGGATGGAGGGTCGGGGGGGGAAGGACAGGCAGAGCGGGGGACTTACGGTCACCGGAACAGACTCTAACTCGCCCCCCTACATCGAGGGGGATACTGTCATCACTGGGGTAAAACCTGAAATGCAAAACAAATTCAGACACCCGATCTCTGGGAAAAACAGGCCGAGGAGCCCACGAGCGCAGCCTGTGGCGCGGCTCGCTTTCGGTGTAAGAACCTTCCCAACGGGTCGTTACAGGCTCAGGCTCCTAGTGGTGGGAAAAGAATAGTTTAAATTGTTGCCGTAACTTTCGTTTGGTAAATCTCAGAGTTACTGAATTACAAATCGGTAGGGATAAAAAAAAAAAAGAGCAGGATGTGGGAAGGGTAAAAAAAAAAAAACCAAATAATAATAAAAAAAAAACAACTGATCCTGACGTTACAGACTTCAAGCTATATCACAACAACCTAGGAAGCCGCCGAGCACAAAGGGGATGAACCTTCAGCGTGAGCATGCTCAGGGCGCTCGGCCGGGAACGGGAAGCAGGGGAGCGCGAGGAAGCCGTGCCTCAGCAGCTGCTGGTTCGTCCCCTCACCGAAAAACGGACACGGAACTCGTTGGGGTTTTCTTTTCCTTTTTTTTTTTTGTTTCCTCCCCCTCCTGGACAGCGGATGCAGGGTTAAAGCACGCTCCTTCCTCTCCCTCTCCCCGTTTCAAAGGGCTGCAGTTACCACTCCAACCTCCACAGCAGCAGCAGTCCTTGGGGGTTCGCAAAAGCCTCCCCTCCTCTCCGCAGCGCTTTTGTGTGAGCATGCCCAGCGGGAATGGTTCCGAGTTCTCCCAGTCCACCTACAGAAAAAGCCGACGGCTCCAGCTCCGGGGCGCGGAGTTCAGCGGTTTGCTGGAGCAGGTGGGGGTGTGGATGTATGCGTATGGGTGGCTACGGGGGCCCGGCGCCACGGCCCCGGTCACTGGCCCTTGCGAATGACACTGGTATCGCTTTCCTCGAGGGTACTGGTGTCCACCGTGACTCTACGGGTGTCATTAAATACTCAGTCCGCGAGGCCGGCCGCCGCCGCCGTCATAGGATGATGCAGCATCTGCAGAAGCGCTGTCTGCTGCCCCCGACCGACGGAGGGGGTGTCACGGGCGCGAAGTAGGCATGGACTTTGATGTTGGGGAGGTGGGTCTGCAACGACAAACACAGCGCGGGGAGTAACAACGGCAGGGGCAGGGCAGCGGCCACGCAAAGGGGTCGGGACCGGCCTGGTTCGCGTGGGCTAGGACTACAAACACACAATGCCTGTAAAAAAGCAGGGTCGGACTCCTTCAGTTCAGCGCGGTGATTTCCACGAGCTGCAGATTAGCAAATTGCGTTAGCTGAACACAGTTGCAGCGAGTAAGAACTGACGACACCCTTTCCTCCTCTTGGAGGAGCAGAACATCTCTGTACCGTCCCACGTGCTCTCTGCAAACAAGCCAGCACTCCTATCCCTCTTTTACGGATGGGGAAACTGAGGCACAGGGCTCGGGGTGCCTCAGTTGGCCCCGCAGCTACTGACAGCCGCTCCGGCTCCTCGCCCACACAAACGGCCACGTAGCAATTACAAAAAAAATAAAAATAAAAATAAAAACAAAACAAAAAAGAGACACAGCAATCCCATTTCTCCCCGACCAGGCAGCATCCAGCCCCACACAAGCTTCTGAGCACCGGAGCGCTGTTAATTCTATTACTTTGGTAGATGATTGATCTCAACGCTTTCCAGAACGAGCACCAGACCACGAGGAACCTACGGCCTCAGCCCTCCCCTCTCCCCACCAGATAAAGCACCCAAGTCACAACCCCAGCAGTGCTCCTCTTAATTATCGTTATTATTTTTACCCTGAGTCTCTTGATCCCCGCCCGCGTGATCTGCTGGCAGTCGTACAGTTCTATCCTCTCCAGGCTGTGGCAGCTTTTCAGGTGCTCCAGGGAGGCGTCCGTGATCAGCGGGCAGTTGTCCAGCTCGATCACCTCCAGGCGGTCGTGCGCGCAGGCGCCGTTTCCCAGGTGGCGGATCCCATCGTCCGTGATCAGCTCGCAGTGGGACAGGCTCTGCACCCGAACGGAGATGGTTAGCGGCCTCTGCCACCAGCAGCAAACGCCCTGCCGGGGGTGTTTTGGGACAAGAGACAACCTGGCCCAGGTTTTGTAGGTGCAACACCCGTGGGTCTGCCCCACGGGTGCTCCGGGCAGATCCGCGCTCTCCGTGCGCTGGAGCCACCCCTGGGGGTTTCGGGGGGGGAAAGGCGAGGGGAAAGGTGGCCTGGGAAGGATGAGGCCCAGGGCCAGGAGACAGGACAGCAGATGCTCACTGCAAGGGAACGGAACAAACGCCTCTGCTGCTGAAGAAGCCTCCTTCATAAAATCTGTGGCCTCACACATCACAGGCAAGACCCTGGTGCTGGGTGTAAGAAGCAGCAGGAATGCAGCATCGCCACCTGCTTGGTGCTTTTGGGGGGCTGCACGTTACAGGTTCTGTGGGAGGAAGAGGGCTTGGTCTAGGAGAGGGCACCAGCCTGCTGCTTTTCACGGGGGCACAGGCTGCTGTGGGTCTCAGGTGCCCAGCTCCATGCTACGGGTGAGAAGGGCTGCAGGCTCCTCTCCCACACATTTACTGACAGCCTGCCTCGCGGACAGATTCTGCTAAGCGTGTTGAGGAAAACCAGAGGCTGCTATCAGAATTCAGTGTCCTCTAACTCATTTTCAGGCAGCCGTGGGTGCCTGGCACACGATTCACGCTAGCAGTAGGGGAGGGACAATAGGTTCTCCGGGGTCAAGTTTCTAGCTGAATTCTTCTAAGACTTCGCAACACATCTATGAAGTCAGAGAGACAAATCCCCACAGGCAGTGCTCGAAATCCCTTTGTTTGTAGGAAGAAAATGCTGAAAGTCTCACTTGTAACACTCACCAGAACCTGAAGCCGCGGACAGTGTATGGAGAGCTGGATTAGTGTACTGTCTGTTATCTGGAAAAGAGAAAAGCCTTTTCATGTCGGACGCTTGCCACAAGGACTTTTTACCGCCCTACCAAAGACCAACCGCAAACTTCTGCCTAATCCATGGCCGTGTACACCACAGGCACCGTCCTGAGCTCCTCAGGACTCATCTCCTGCGTGACCAAGCTTCAGATTCCTCTGCTCCCTCACAGAAACCAACTCACGTCCTTAAAGGACTGCTGGGGCACGGCTATTGCTGTTGTTCTGAGCCTCCTGAAGCAGCTCCTGTGAAGCAGGCGAGCAGAAACACGACGACTCCTAAATGTTTGTCTCTGAAGTACAAGAGGTGTCCAAAGCCCTTCCAACAGCTCCGTGGACCGAATTGTTCTTCGTTATTTCTTCAGGAAGAAAGTGACTCAGCACAACGGGTTTCTCGTCTAAAGGCTTTCAGAGGGAACTCGCCGGGCTGCCTTTGTTCAACGCAGCCCAAGGACACAGCCCGATTTTTCTTCTTCCTTTTTGGGTTAACTTTAAATCGCTTCCTGTCTGGACTACTGTCATTTCCTCCTACGACCTCCTGAATTTCTGCCCCGTAAACACCAGGAAGCACAAAATGCTGGGGTCGCCGTGTTCTCGTCGCAGGGAGCAAAACCCAGTTACCTCGATCAGCTTCAAATCTGTCCTTCAGGCTGGAAATTTGTCCTGGGATCCTCAGTAACTTCAACTGTTTTTCCCTGTCAAAGTTCTTCCGAAACAGTAACCAGCTTACGGCACATCCCTGGGGATGTCCAGAGCCAACAACAAGAGGCTCCTTACACTGCATCCCACTGCCTTTGAGGAAGGCCAGGACTAGAACGGGCACCCTGGTTTTATTTCAAGTTGTTTCCATGTCCCGTGTACAAAATTCACTGCTGTTCCAACAATGTCTTTCTCTTCTCCAAGAAAAAAAAAATAACCAACCTAATTTCCTTTATTCCTAGCAATATTATATGGCACAAACCTTCCCCTATGTGCAAAGATTTTATTCTGGGACTTTATCTTGTGTCAAAGGTCATAGCTCACACAATACATGACCTCCTAGACGCATCTACTACTATTAAAGATCTATTTTATTACACTTACAGTAGCGTTTATTACTATGAAATACAAACAAAGGATTAAACTACAAAGGCAACGTTTTCTTGTCCAAAGGTATCTGATCTTTTTCCTCAGGATCCTAAATCAAGCTCCCATTTGGAGACAACTTGCTGCTTTTTCACCATCTTTCTACACTGCTGTGATTGTGCTAAAACAAAACAAAACAAACAAACAAAAAAACAAGTAACTGCCAGACGTGGCACCTCCTACCTGGACGCACTCTTCCAGGTCCATTTTTTCAAGCTCGTGGCAGTTCTAGGAACAAGCAGAAGACCAAACACAAAACTAGGTGCAAAGTTCAGACAGCAAACACAAAGACATCTACAAGACAGACAGCCCTTTTTAAGAACAAAGGTTTTTCTCCATGAAACAAAGGGATGGAAAAGAAAGTTCACTGCATCTTTATGCACATCACCAAAGAGTAAAGGGAATCTAGCAATTTCACTCATTTAAACGCACTGAGATTTTTTTTAATTCATAGAAAGTAAAGGGGGTTTAAACGTAGGGTCAGTTGTACAGAGCACAGATTAATCTAGAACAAACATTCAGATTTGTAACTCCCAAGTATTTAACATTTCACTTAGTTCAGATGCAAATCCTCTAAGGGGTGTGGGTCAGGACAATGCTTAAGATATCGGAAATTATGTACAACCTAGCTTCCATCCAAACTTCAAGAGGAAAAGCATTAAAAACGCTACACTCAAGAGAGAAGGCTACTGTTTGTTCATATCCATCATGAAAAGAAAGCAAAGATACTCGAAGAAGAGTGGAAACGAGCACTTACCCTAGCTAGAGTAGTAAAGCCCACATCTGTTAGCTGAGAACACCTTGCAACTTCTAATATTCTGCACAGAAAGAATTGATAATAACCATGGTGGAGTCGTTTTGCTTTTCAAAGTTTCATTAAAAGCTTCCAGCAACCCAGAAAAGTCTGCCCCGGTTTAGGCTGTGCTCTCTGAGGACGATCTGCACAGAGCAGCCACCCTCTACACCTGAGCGTAGGTCACAGGAGAAGAAAAGGAGAAGTTGGGCTAAGGGGAACTCCAAGGCTCGCTCAGTCCGTGCCTGCTACGAGGCAGAGCAGGTCTGGTCTGAAAAACATTGGACTAAGGTGCTCAAAAAAAGTCTTCATTGCTCTGGTTTCTACCCCAAACACAGGGCTCATCATGAAAAGTGTGCAATACAAGCCAGGACGCACGACAGCCCAGCAGATGGACATGAAAATAAATATTTAATGCCTCGACAGAAGAGCTTCAGGTCTTCTCAGAGGCCAACTGCCTGCTTGTGCGACAAGAGACGAGCTTTCTGGTGGGCAGTTACTGCAGCTCTGCAGGGGTTTGCTTCACGGCACTAACATTTATGTGCCTTTAGAGAAAGGCAAACCAACTTTCCCAGAACTGTGTGGAACTCCAGCTGAACACACAGAGAAATCGCCTGAACTGAAGCCACATTTTGCCTTCCCCTTTCACAACTAGTTTCTTTACACTTGCACACTGCACTTTACACCACGATTCTTTAAATGAGCTTTTTGTGGAAAATAGATACTCCCCCCCTGTATTTTATGTTAATTAATACAGGCTACCCAGCTGTTACAGATGCCAGATAACAACCATCCCTTCTTCCTGCACCTGGCCATTTTCTGAACTACAGCAAAATCTTCCTGGAAAAACTTTTCCTGATAAATTAAGCCTTTAAATAAAAGCAAGCACCTGCAGAGCTGCCGCTGGAAGCTCATCCTTTTGAGCGAAAGCACAAATTCCATCTGCTATAAAATTATCACAAAAATCCCGCGAGTATCACACGTTAAGAGGAAACAATATTGTCTAAATGCATTTTCAGTTCTCAGTACTGACGTAACCTAACCTCAGCTGTTTTCCACAAAAAAACAGAAGTAAATACACAACGGTTTGAAGCGAGACTGCTGCGAGCGACTGCCCTGGCAGCACAGAGAGCCGCGGCACGGAGCTCTCCTCCCAGCCTTCTGTCCCCTCGAGTTTGTTCCTAAACTTGAGGGATTTTTTGGGGGGTACAACCACGGTCACCTCGCAGCACAGGAGTAAGCTCAGCAGTAACAAAGCACCCTGAGACCTTCAGTGCCCGAAGCAGCTCAAGCACGGCGTGACCGTGTCCCCGGGACCCTCTGCTCACGCTCAGGGGTTGCCGAAACTCAAGGTACCCGCTGAGAGCTCACCTCAGCCTGGGGCAGTTCTGTCCCAGGGCGTTCAGGATGGCGTCGGTAATGTTACAGCAGCCCGAGGCACACAGGGATTGCAGCTTGTGGCACCCTCTGCATATCGTGATGAGCCCGTCGTCTGTTATTTGCTGCAAGAGAAACAACAACAACATCACAAGCCGTAACGGAGGAGGGGGAAGAGCAACACGCTGCACATTTTCCTCTCAGATTTCCAACCAGGAACTTAACCGAGGCCAAGTCATGCTTCTTTCAACCCAAAAACGCATTCAAGTATTTCACTGGAGCAGCTGACACAGGCTAAGCCGCACTGCGGTGACTTGTAAACATCCCCAGAGTGATCCCACACGCTCGGGGACGGGTTTGAGCTGGGCCACGTGGATGGCAGGGGGAGGCACAGGAGCACCCGGCCCGAATCTCCTTCCTACCTCTGCAGCTCTTGGTTGTAAAAACCAAACACTTGAGCGGTTTGGGAACACAACCTGAGTGGAAGGAGTCCACCTTGTGGCCCAGACCCCGTCAAACTCACACCACAGCAACTCCACTCGGCTCACGGGGCCAGGGCAGCAGCGCAGGGCCCGGCCCCACAGCCCCCAGGGGCCGTGCCCACCTCCCTGGGAGAGGGCCGGGACCGCCCATCCCCGCTGCATCAGACCGACTGCGTGATATTACGCACAAAGAGCCCGCTCCGGTTTCGTTTTGGGCGTAAATACGCATTTTTGGCACTGCAGAGCAACTGGTTGAGAGTCCTGAGCAGGGAAATCGCCCCTCTCGGTTCAGTGCGAGGAGAGCTGGGAGGAAGCTGGCTGGAGCGCCGCGCCGGCATTCCAGCCCCATGGAAAGAATTTCTCCAGCTAGTCCTGCAAAGGAGTTCAGAAGCCCTGCGGGCAGGGCGAGGAGACAAACAAAGCTGACAAGCTGAATGCGGTGACACCGTTTTGGGGGCTTATTCAACACTGCTGAGCGCTCCCAGAAAGCTGTTTCTCATCAACTATTTTTTAAGAGTCTCGTAAATTTACAGCCGCCCCGCCTGCAGAGATGACGATGTTTCTGGGATCGAGTCTGTTCTGCGTGGTTCTGCTTAGGGACGGCCTCAAAACGCACGCGGGCTGAGCCGGGAAGTCACAGCGCGGTTTACTTACTAAGCACGTCTGAAGGTTTAAAGTCACCAGTTCAGGACAATGTGCGCCGATATATTTGAGAGCTTCATCCTCAAGCTGGAAAGAAAAAATCAGAGGCTGAAACAACCTGTTAATACTTGAAACAGTCTTCAAAAGGAAGCTTTGAGAACAATAAGATGTCTGTGCTTGGGACAGCTGTGGGGGAGGAGGGCGATGCAGTCTCAAAATACGCAGCAGTAAGCGCGTGCCATTTTGTACATCCCAGGAACAGAGTTCAAAGACCCACGGCACTAAGTTACTGATTTAGAGAAAGGCTGATCCGATCAAACGTGTGATCAACAAAGCCAGTCGTGAAGTCAGAAACTCTTTACGGGAATTAAGGCAACGCTTCACTAGCGAGGGCCCACGAGGAACTGCTTTCATACTGCAACAGTGGAGCTCTCAAAAAAGATAAAGTATTATTTCAACATGAGGAGCACAAACACATCCACGTTGCTTTCTGATGATAAAAAAAAGCTTGTTATTCTTAAATCTATAAGAACAGATGGCAAATAATTGATAACAAGGATGTACTACCATCAATATTACTCATGACTCTATAAATTACTAGAAACTCAAGCTGTTTCCATGACCTGAATCCTCAAAATAGGCTGAGATTGTTATTATCTTTAATCAAGTCATTTTGACAGCCATATATACCCACCTCACATGTTAAAAAAAACAACAGCAATAAACATTCAACGAAAATTGCCGACTATTGCCCTTACAGCTGGGCTTTCTTGTGCACACAGGGGTATTTTGGCCTTGTGCACGCACGATGTGTTGCTGCTTTGCCCATCACGAAAACCTTTTAGGACTTTGTGTCCTTGCACAAGAGAAATGTGCTTTTTGTAAGATAAAAACATATAGCTGTTTGTCTATATGCAGCAGATGAAAATGGCACTTAATGACTCATACGAAAGGAATGCCCGCCCCCCAAAAATAAATCCAAACCAAACAAGCGCTGATGGTGTCTGGGGACGAGGACCCAGCAGATCAGAGCGCCCGGCTGCTGGGTCCACCGTGGGGCTCTTCAGCTCTCAGCAGCCTCTGGGCCACAGGTTTCAGCCCCTGCAGGGTCAGCTTTCCTCTTTTCCTCTCCTTTTTCAAGGGCAAGATTCTGAGATGCAGCTTTGCTCTTTCTAGCCTGATCTGTCTGCATTGAAAAGACTGCACCCCAATTAAGAAATGAGGATCGGTCCCCACATTCTTTGTGAAAGAGCTTTGCAAGCTCCCGCTCGCTCAGAGAGTAACGCCCAAGGCTGATGTTCCCTGTGCCCCAGCTCACAATTAATATAGCTCCTTAGTAAGGATGTAGTGTAAATGTTTCCCTGTATTACACTTTCCAATGATTCACCAGACAAGAAACTGAAGTATGATTAAAGGAAATTAAGTCTAAATATCGAAAAGGGAGCAAGCCAGTTTTCAGCTGTAAGAGCTGGCACGCCGTTTACATATTCCAAAGAAAAGCAGCACGGTCTCTGCAGCCCCTTCAAAACGTACTGCTATGGCTCAAGAGCTACATGAGGGACTTGTGGGAACAGTACTACGATCCTGGCTGGCTGCAGAAGTCTTTTCAAGGAGTCCCAAACACGGGGATTTCTCTGACCAGCTGGAAGGTCCAACTGACACGGAAAGGCAATTCTATCACCGCTGCAAATGAAAGGCCTGCCACGCTTTCTAAAATTTTCTGAGCCTTCAAAACCAGATGGGTCTAGTCACGAATAATAAAGTTATCTTTTCTTTAGGAAAAAATAAAAGTTTGCTCAGTGTGTTCCCGATGGGGGGGGAGAAGAATGATTCTACAGCTAGACAGGCAATTTGTCCCCTGTCCCACTACTCACGCTGAGCTCCAGCTATTAAAGTATTTCCAAAAAAAAAAGCCGTTAATCTCCACCAGACAGATTGTGAATGATTTCAGTAATGCAACGTTTCTGGAAGCAGAAAATCCCACAGCACTTCATCCCCAACACTTTGTTGCAGCAGACATCAGCCAGCTGCTGTGGCTCGCTGGAGCACTGCGGAGCCGTACCTGCGTGCAGCCCTTCAGGAACAGGGCTTTGAGCCCCCCGCAGCCTCTCACCAGGGCCTGGATGCCATCCTTCGTCACTTGGTCGCACCAGGAGATATTCAGCTGTTCCAGCAGCGGGCATCCCTCGCTTGGGAGGCGAAAGGAAAAGCGCGTGGCAACTTTTTGTTTTACAAAGACATCCTGCTTCGAGACAGAACCGGGAATCCCCCGGTTTTGGGACCCACACGAGCACCGATGCACACCCACACCCCACGGGGAACGCTTCCTTGTCAAACACCTCCAGCTGTGAGCAGCTTTCCGGAGGCACTGGGAGCATACCCCACTTTGGGCACCTCCCAGCTCCTACACACACACACAGTTTGTGTGTTTATGCGCTTTCTGGACCCAAATACAACCAAACCACCTGCAGCCAGAGCCAAAAATTGTGTTGATTTCCACCATGCTGCTTCTGACCTTCCAGACGTAACTCTGCATTTACAAATAGCTGCCAGCAGGAGCAACACTCAAGTGCAATTTGCAATCAGGAAGAAATATAGATGCTATCAGGTATTTAAGGTAGCTGCAGCACAAGTCTGACCATTTGAAATTAGAGACAGGGATGAAGACCCTCAAGGGAATAAAAAAAAAGCTCAAAGTATTTTAACATAGCCACAAAAATAATATAACCATTCATTTGTTCTTTTAAACCCGTGTTTTTCTTTTGGTACCTAGGTGAACCCTCCAGTTTTTTCCCCTGTGATACAGCTTTCCTGTATTTTCTTCCACGGGGATACCACTTGAAACTTTTTTTTTTTTTTAAAGCTCAGCCTCTATCATTACCTTCAGTGTTTTTTTGCCTCCTTTCCTCTGTCCCAATATCTTCCCACCAATGTCTGTCTTTCCCTTCCTTTTCTAGATTACTTGGCAATTCCATTTAGCAGATTTAAGCAGTTACAAGTCTCCTAAGCAGTTTGAAAAGACAAATAGTCACATGCTGGTGTTCGCCTTCTGGCTACACAAACACCAAGTATGCAGCGGTACACTTACAATGCAGAAGCTGACTGTTAGCAAACGAACATTTAAAAAAGGCAAACTGACTAAGCCTTTTTTTTTTTCCCTACACCCCCGATCCCTCCTCCAAGACTTCAACGCAACATAATTCTTCTACCGCTAACAATCGCCAGGACGGATGCAAACAAGTTTAAGGGCAGCTTTTATTGCGTCCTCCTCCCCTGTCTCTGCAAACCAGGAGGCACGACATGAACATTGAGCTCTGCTGGGGGATGCCTGAACTCTAACCACGGTTAAACCTCAGCCTACTTCAGTCTCCTCCAAGGCACACAAGGAACACGGGGCTGCAGCAGGTCACACTACCTGGAATCAACGGGCAAAAGTCAACGTTGTCAACTCCTACCTCAGTGCTTTCAGGGACAGGTTGGTTATGGAAGTGCAGGAAGCCAAATCAAGGTGCCTGAGCTTAGAGCAGAACTTACTGAGGCTGGTACACGTACTGAAAGAGAACACACAACAGACTCTGACATGACAGACGTATTCCAAGTCATACGCATTTCATACGACATGCATTATACTACCTGCTGCATGCACAAGCCTGGCCCTCCCTTAAAAAGGGAGCTGAGACTATAACATGGTGCACACAGAAAAGGGGGATAACAGCGGAAACAAAAGAGACCATTACTCACGCGTCTGTGATCTTGGTACAGCCATTTAGGTTCAATACTTCAATATTTCTGCAGTTCTGTGCAAATGTCCTTTATTAAAGGAAAGGCAAAACGTAGCACTTGTCAGGCAATAGATTTCCAGGTGGTCTACTGCGTTTATTAACACATCAGATAAAATTTTGTAAAATCCTCTCAAGCAAAATAAACAAAAAGTAAATTCATGTTGCCCTGTATCTTGCCCTGGGACTTCACAGAATGGAAATAAATTCACAGATTTCCCAGCCCAACGGCAAAAGTTTGTGATTTAGCAGCAATTACTGCTTAGCCTGTAGCAGCAGCTGGTATTATTTTAATGCGAACAACCAGTGAGTGAAGTTCAGGAATGATAAAGATATCCAAGATTGCTTCTGTGTTACTGCTCTCAGTGTTTTAAGTCAGACACAGGCTAAAGGTCTCAGTTCCAAAGCGTTCATGTCTATCAGTCCTCTGTGGCTGTAGAGACCGAATCACTCTCTACTTTACTTTTAAGAGCAGAAGCGAGCCGTGCCATTACCTTAACGCATTGTCTCCCACTCCTTGACAGCCACGCAGGCTTAACTTCCGCAAGAACCCCCCACATCTCTTGGAAATGTTCTCAACTACTCGGCCCTGTCGGAGACAGAAAGAGCTACGTTAAAATCCAGAAGAACCCAAAGTGGCTTCAGCATTCAAAAAGCCAAATTCACAGTTTTGCACGTTAACAACAGCTTGCTATTCTAGGGAAAACATTGCTAAGAAAACAAAAGCGCCATGATGATAATCTAAGGCAGGGAGGGGGGAAATTATTCAGCTTCTGAAGATGGAGAGACAAGGCACCTAAAGCCGGAGGAGGCGAGTTCAGGCTGACAGCTGAGGATCTGCTCCAGCCCAGAGCCCTGGACGCTGATGCAGACTACCCGAAGAAGGAAAGCAGCAGCGCTGCTGCTACGGCGGGGCAGAAGACTGACAAACGAGCACAGTGAGCGCACTGTGAATGGAGATACTTCAACTTCTGTTCAAAATAGCGCTGGGACAGAAGTAGCCCACGAGCCTTCCTCTTGCAGAAAAAGGGATCCACACGTTTGTGTTCAAGAGAGCTAGAGAAATGGATTTTTCCCCCCACATTTGCACTCAGTGGAAGTCTGCGAAGACCCTAGGACAAGGTAGCATTTAGCCAGGTATTTCTGACGGAATGAAGTGCAAAAGCCACTTAGAGAGCATTAGTACCAGTGCCCAGGAATTCCAGCACCTTCCCCTCCGCTTTATTCTACGCTTGTTTATCCCACAACAGGAACTCCTCTCAGTTCTTCAAGGCACCATTTAAGCCCCTTGTAGTGCCAAAGATGTTTTCCCACTATCTTCTTCCAAGCAAAATAAGTAAGAATCAAGCAGCAGGCTGGGCACCACGTAATGCCACGACTGAAGGAGGGGCACCAGCCCCACCAGATCTCTGCGTGGGCTCCTGCTAACACCCAGCCGCCGGCCCTGGGGGCAGTGGGAACAGCCGAAAGCCTGACCTGCACGGAAGGGGTGGAGGGTCCCAAACAGCACGCGTACCTTTGTGATTCCTCTAGCCAGCCTATGAAGTCATATGCTTGAACGAGAAGATTTGAATAAGTCACATTATAAACGGAATTCGTGTCAGCTGGTGGATTTGCATTGCTTTAAAGCAAGAACATTTAGGACATCGGGAAGCCTGGCAGGTGCTTGGAGGTTAGGTGCAACACTCCACAGCATCTTCCTTTGAAAGGGGAGGCTGGGGCTCGTGGAAGAACACGTGTTTGATGTGGAAACCGTGCAAAAAGCAGTTGGTAAGAGCAGGTGGGGCTGTGCCCGCAGCACTCTGCTCTCCCTCCTACACAGACCAAGCGCAGCGGCTCCGGCCACGCTTCCTGCTAGACCGGGCACCTCTGGCTGTGCCGCACCTCTGTGCAAGGGCAATGGCACACCTCCGGCACGTCCGGGGCACGGTAAGAGATCAGTATCTGTTATCAGATCGGTAGCTGTTATCGACAACAACAACAACATCACACCATTTACTTCCTGCAAGGAGTCCCAGCCCGGCCAGACCCCTTCGGGCAGGCAGAAGTCACCCAGCGTCACAGGGTGGTGACTTTATCCGGGCACCTCACTTAGACACAGCTGGCAGGGAGGTTTTAACTCCTTCCTCCAGCAATACTGCGTGCATTTCCCTCCAGTTCCCACAAGGTGTGCATCTTCAGTCATCGTCTGCTTCACGTCTACAGTAAGTTGAGCGATGCACCATCTCCCTCCTCCAAAGCATTTCAAAGAGCAAATGAATACTGTGATAAGAAACAAGTTTCTTGTAGTTTTTTTTTTTGGGGGGGTCTCTTATCCTGATAAATGCAATTTCAGTTTTTAGAAGAGGATGACAGCAGCATCCCTTCCTGTGTGTGCTAACTAGACCACATCCAACAGATTTAGAATAGCTGCAACGAAGCACTTCTAAAGCTGCGTCTTTTAGGAGCAACTCTGCCCCTGGTGCCCCTGAAACAGCCACATTTACATCGCATTTCTTTACATTAAAGATAGACGGGAAAGGAGAGATGTTGTGGGCCACGTTTCAAGAGACATTCAGAGTCTTAACGGTCCAAGTCCATGCTATGAGAGCATTTTTATTTTTTGAGTCAAAGGAAAAGCAGCCTGAATTCTGCTATGCAGAACTAATTTTCCTCAATACACCTATTTACTTATTTCTGGTTTTAGAACACATGCACGAAAAACCTCTCCCTCTATTACTATCTTTAAGTCTTGATACAGATATGTAATTCTGTCCATTTTCAAAAGCTGAATGGATTGCCAAGACTTTAAAGACTCCCTGAAGCTAAGAAGAACTGAAATTAATGATTTCTATCTCCAGGGAAGGTAGAAGGGGTTACGCTGGGAGTATTAATCCATCCTAGGCTGTAATTACATTTTAACAAGAAAAAACGGGTTTGTATGTCACTTAATTATACCTCAATATCCCTCTGGAAATCAAACAGGTCAATTCGCTGCCAGTTACTGCCATCCAGGGCCAGAACATTCCATGCCTTTATCGGGGGGAAAAAATGTAAATGTGTTGTTAATATGAAAAAAAACGCCAGCAGGGACCTAGTCACAGTTCGTTCCTTTCAGAAACAACATTCCGTCTCGGGGGAAAACCCAACAAGTGATTACGGCCGACAAGGAAAACCGATCGGTTACCGGCCCCGATCAGTCATCGCCCACAGCACGGCTCCTCCGGGGGTCCCTCGGGGGCACCACCAGTCCTGCCGGAGCCCCGTCCCTCAGCACAGCTCGCCAGCACCTTCGGAGGAAGCCAGCAGCCGAGGTGAAGGATGTGAAGGGTGCCAGGACGCGGGGGAGCCACGCAGGAGAAGCGACCCCAGGCTCCTGCGCTGCCCCGAGGAGCACAGCTGGCGCCAGGCTCGCGGTCGGATCCCATCAGAGGTGGGGGAGGCTGGCATCCTGCACACCTTCTCCTACCTCCAGCAGGAAAAGGTGCTCGAGGCTCTTCCATGGATCGGTGCTACGTCCCCCAGACAAATTCAGAGCCTCGTAAGCTGCCCAGGTGAAGCATCCAGCTCCCGAGAGCCGTGCACCACTGCTGTAGTGACAGCGTTTTCTACCTCTGACTTAGAGTGGGTTTTGGCTTGTTAAGCAGGCAGGGGTGGACAAATAAAAAAACAAAACAAAACAAAACAAAACACCTCTCATATTGCTTATGTTACAAATGAGAACCAGGAATTGAAAGTTAGTAATTCTGCCCTTAATAAACCAAGGTTTTTAACAGAGCTGATTTTCAACAGAGTTGAAAACAGTCATCAATACCGTACTTGAAGTTTTAATTGCATAATCAAAGTAAACAGCTGAATCTCATAATAGCCGTGAGTCCATCATTGTGAAAGAGTGTGTGTGCGTACAGGCGTATTCCTGTACTACACCTATTACAAGCACTAAGCCACATCTCCATCACAACATACTAGTTCTTGTGCAAGCCACACAGGGACTTGCAGCAGCTCACAGAACTGAGCGCTGACTTTCTGCGTTTGCAGCCTCATTACAGGTGTTTGTTTCAAGGTCTGGTCATTGGCAAGAGAAAGCCACCAGCTCCAGTGGAAGAGAAACCCATCGGTAGATGCAAGCTGTAACGCTGCGTGTTTTAATGTCTAATGGAGAGATTTCTACACGCAAACTTCTGTGGCTCTGCGGAGGTACTTTGGCCCTTTACAACACACGCAGTGCCAGTGACGGATCTGCTCTCAGATGCCCTGTGGAAGCAGAAGGCAGTGACAAAACTGGGAGCACAACCTGGGACCGGCACGGATGCTTGACCAAAATGTGCTGTCAGTGCTGGAGCAGCGAACTTCAGCTGGAGGAGCTTTCATCGGAAGATCTGTGGTATTCTGAGAATGTGGAATCGTAACCACACTGCTTGGACATCACAGGGCTTCTTTAAAATGCAATTAAAAACGTTAAGCATAGTATTTCGTATTCTTGTATGCTCTGAATAATGAACAAAGTTATGGTTCGGGTTTGACCTGAACCAGGTTCTGGCAAGATGAAGCACCTGAACACGTCTGACAGCTTTAGATGGCTGGGCCTGCAGGTGGAGTTTTCCCAAGTGAATAACCCAGGCCAGGTCTTGCTCCCTGAATCCCGCAGGACTATGAGATATTTAAGGAAAAAAAAAAAGAAGTGTAAACAAGACACTTGTTTTTTCTTCTACATTTGTATCAACTAAATCCAAGTAGGAAAGCAAACACTCATTGACTGTGCCTTGTCAATCAAAATTTCTTTACTTCCACCAAAACCAAGAAAGTTTTAGACTCATCCACACGTCACAGCTGAAGTTCAGTGCTTGCATCAGTGCAGGCCTCCTGTACAAAGCCCAGGTTGCTGGGAGAGCTCTTTGTCAAAGTCAGCTGCTTCCCTTTCACAGTCTGCTCGGGGCCTTGGGTGCCATTAAAACAGTGTTCAAGCTTGATCTCAGCGGCCATCAGAAGTTTCTGGCATTCCCCTTTAATACAGGACACTAAATAACAATAGTTGAAATGTTCTGTGCACAAAGCTCCCCTGTACAAATTCCCCGGGTCTGAAATGCCAGGGAGGGCTGCAAGCGAGAGCCGTAACAGTCCCACGAACCACGGAAACCCACCAGCAAGGAGGAAGGTTCTTACCCTGGAGACTTGAGCACAGCGACACAGAGTGACCACATCCAGGAACGAGAAAATTCTGCAACAGAAACAGAAGGTACCTTTTGGTTATCCACATTTACAACAAAGAGAGCATGGAAAAAAAAAGAAAAACAATGGGAAAAAAAGGGCTGGAGACAGCAAAACTTCTTTGCAAATCAGTCGAAAGCTGAACCGTGAAAAGAAGTGCAAACCTAGCAGTTAACAAATGAAAGCAGAACCAGAGACACTGATGTACTGGGGAGCACTGACCTCACACCCGGCAGCATTTGCTGACAGTGAACAGGACGAGCAGGTATTGAAACAGATGCACACAGGTATCATCCTACAGCTTAACATAAATGACTGGCTGGGCCAGGATATGGCCGAATAAAGTCACTTTTGGCTGTGCTGGCTCCTCTCTGACATCAGAGTAGGGCTGCACCCAGCGCTGCCGCTCAGCAAAGCCCATCCTCTTTAACAACCACGCTCCAAAAGCGGGCAGCGTGCTAATTACCAGCCAATAAATCAGAGCAGCACGACGGCCCGGTTTCGGCGCACGGCTTGCTTCCTATTTCTCTCACCGCTGTGCTAAACACGAAGTGTCATTAACACAAGGCTGGGAGGAGAGTTTTGCTCCATAGCGCTGCGAAGCGACTCGCGCAGCTGGCCGGTGTTCTGGCGTGTGTCGGCGTGGCGTGCTCCGTGCTCCGCCAGCCCTCTCTGCTACGTGTGCTCCTCTGCCGGGCACACCCCATGCTCAGGACAACACCCCGGCGCTGCTGTCCCACTTACTGGGATAAAGGAGTTAGGCAGTGAGACTTGGCAGTGCTAGAGCGGGGTGAGACGCCGATGCTTTTATCTCGGGCACCTCCGTCTGAAGGCATGAAGTACCGTGCCCATTTAAGGCTCCCAAATCTGTACCGATCACATACCTTTATCAATAGGATCGTTTTATGGTGTATTTTATGGTGTGTGGTTATCCAGTCACATAGCAAAAACAGGAAAGGTGAAACAGTCAGTGGAAAGGTAGCAAGGTTTCATTCTCTGTGACAGCAGTTATAAAACCACAGGATGCAACGTTTTTGGAAATAAAGAATCACAGGATCATTAAGGTTGGAAAAGACCTCCAAGACCACTTGGTCCACCTGTCCCGATAATACAGGTGGCTACAGGAACACACCTGCACGTGTGCTTTGGTGTTTTAAACCTGAAGACCACCAGGAAGAGAAGGCAAACGTTATCAGATGTGAGCGTTACGGCTTTGGGGCGAGCAGTTTTGTTCCAGTGCTATTCCGCATTTCTTAAAACACTCTCGTCAGATAAAGCACGGCTATCCAGAAGAAATTCTGAGAATGAGCAGAGCCCCACCGCTCCAAAAACCTCCAGATTTTCTCAAGAGAACAGCGTACAGCCTGACAGGCAGTTGTTTGATATCCACAACACTCGATTCATCCCCCCACAACGTGGTGGGCCTGGGAGGGCGAACACAAGCTCTCCTACGTCCCCAGGGGAGCCGCCTGTGCTGGAAGAGCCTCCCGGGCGAGATGCTGCCAGCAGCGAGCTCTTTATATATAAGACCCAAACGCCCTGCGCTAACGCTTACTGAAACTCTCCTACTAAAGAGGAAAGCCGTACGAGGTGCTCACCCACCCAGATATTTACAAAGAATGCATTTGAATAAACAGCGCAAGTGCTGATAAAGATGGGGGGAGAGCGCTGGGAACAACAAACACCGCGTGCATGCAGGCCAACTGCACTTTGTCCCAGAGATAAAGGAGGAGCATTACCTCGGCTTGTGCTACGGACCTTGGTGGCAGCGTGCACGTTACCGTGCCGTGCACATCCACAGGCACACGTGTGCGCGCACACTGCTAGGTACAAACAGCAAAACGGACTTCCAAATTTTAGGAGAGGACAGGAGCAAGATTGAGGTGATGTTACAGATGATTTCGTATGATGCAACCACGCGATTCAAGGTGTCCGACCTAGCAGGTACACACGAAGCACTTCAGATACACCCGCAGTTCCACACTCACTTCTCACTGCCTAGGAACAAGTCTTCCCTTGAAATAAACGTTATTTATGTGTGCGTGTATGCAAGCGCTGAGGATTTCTTTAGCACAATATGAACAAACAACAATACAAGGAAAGCCTGTGGAAGTGATAGAAGCTGGGGAAAATTCCTACTTTTACCCTGGATTCCCAGCACAGGAGCACAAAAACCACCTCCATGGGAACAGTGGCTAAGTCAATAACTAGGCACACTTCTATATTTTCATTAAAATCGCTTTCTCCGTGGAAATCCCAGGCTATTAATAACCCCCTCATCCCTCCGTCAGGGCCAAATTCTTCTCTGCTTCCTGCTCCTCCCTTCCCAGCCTGCCCACACAGCAGAAGGGATGCCAGCACCGAACGCTTGCCCCTCACCTCCCAAGCTCACATTTCTGAGCTTTGCCAGGAGCTCCCCTGCTGCTGGAGGGCTCCTGGGACGCACAGCCCACCCCCCTGCTCGCTGCGAGGCTGAACTCTCCGAGGGGAAGGAGAAATCCCGCTGCTCCGGGCGCTGGGGGGGCGGCCCGCACAGCACCTCGGCAGGAAACCCACGGACCCCAACAGGATTTGGGGACTTCTGCTCTGAGAAGCGTAAGAGCGTTCCTCGTTTCTGCACTGCTCTGATGGTTGCTGGGGAATGTTAGCCAGTGACTCAGCAGAATGTGCTGCAAAAAAAATCACTCTGCCAGCAGCAGGGCCTCGCTGCTGCGTGGTTCTGCCGCCTCAGAGCTGGCTGCAGCCACAGCCCTCGCGCAAACTGCTGGGAGCAGCAGGAGCACAGCTCAAGTCCCGCAGGCACAACGGCCTCAAGTTCTATAAAACAGCCCCAAGGATGGTCTGCTGCTTCTCCGAGGAGCTCCTGGGGAACATCAAACCACCCCAAATCCCACCACCAAGCTGCTTGCCCTAGCAGTGACCGGGCAGACGTCTTCATCTGAGTACAGCAAGGGGCATGAGCACTGGGGTTCTTTTCAGCAATCTGCACAGGATAAAGCAAAGCAAAGTAACCTACACAGTCACTTGAAATAATTACAAGCCTGACAACAAGGCAGCATCCTGGGCCGACAGGAAATCTGGATGAAAACCGTCAGCTCCAGACACATTAATAGCAGGGCACCAGAAAGCAGCCATCCCCTTGGGACTGTTCCAAGACACCAGAACCTTAGCAAATATTATCTGCTGCTCTGCTCAGATTCTGCTTCTCTGGTGAAAGAAAGCAGAAAAAAAGTAAGTAGCAGCAGGCTGAAGAGCGCTGCCTGAATAATGGCTTCCTGGCTCTGCCTTCGTCGGGCAGCAGGCACGGAGCTGGGCGATCGCAGCTGACTGCTCTCCCCCCGCACTCGCCTTTCTGCTCATCGGAGCCAACAGTAAGAAAATAATCCTCACCGGTCACTTCAGCATCGAGTGGTGACCAAAGGTGAAGGCAGACCGAGCGCTCCCGAGGGGAGTTAAACAGGCCTGGCACCGCATCAGATTAAAGTATCCTGCTGCAAAGCGGCTCGCTGCGGGCAGTGACGAGGCAGCAGGGCCAAGCAGGCTTTGGAACACGCTGCAAGGACAGGCCTTGCCCGAACAGCCCGGCAGCAGACAATTTAGCTAAAACACACTGCGGCTGGAGCATTTTTCAGGTTTCAACCTCTTAATCCACTGCGGATTTTCTAAGGGCTCCTCACTTTCCCACTGCCGCTCTAATTAGATTAGGGCCAAGACTGATGAGGTGCCTGGCAGCTGCAGGCTCTGGGGTGAGCCAGCCTGGACCTTCACCTTCCAAAACCGCCAGCGCCAGTGGCCCACTGCTCAAGCTGAATTTCGCTCCTGACCCATTCTAGCGGTGGGCTGGCTGGGAGGGGGCACAACGGGTGTCCCCACGGCCTCTCCGCCACCTCCTCGCCCTGGGCAGATCCAGAGCTCCAAGCAATGACGCCAGGCGGAGGTCAGGACGTGGAGCTGGAGCAAAAGCTGCTTACGCCAGGAGAGACCTGGCCCGGCCTGCCCGCCACCCAGAGGGGACGTGGACGGCTCCCGAGGCCACCTCACCCCCCAGGCACAGCAGTTCAGCAGCCCCACGCCACGCTGCGAGCAGTGGGCACCAGCGGCGCCTCAAGGCCCGGGCCTGGCCGGCAACGAGGGGACGCAGCCGTGGGGCAGGCCATGGTGGATGGAAACCAGGGGAAGGGACCCAGCCAGAGCCGCCCAGAGAGGAGCTGGCAGCACCGAAGTAACAGAGACAGCCAGCAGAATTCTGCTTTTTCCTGGTCTGGCTCATTTTTAAGAGCGTGAAGCTCATGCACAAGCCCCTGGAAGCCCAGCGGGCAGGAGCAGACAAGGCCGAGGCAGGTACAGCAGTGTTAGGACGAGGCTCGGGGCCATCAGCTGCCCTCTGGCCCCAGGTGCTGCAGGACAGCTTTGTTTGAGAGCGCTGCTCAGACAAAACCACCGCTGTGTGCCAGCAACACGGCGGGCAGGACACGACAGCTGAAGCACGAATGGTTCCTGAGGTCGGCCTCGCGGGTGCTTTACACGTCCACCCCATCCTCCCAGTCAAGAGCGCTACTGGAGCCGCACACTTCTCTGTCGTGGGGCGTGACAAAGACTGCTGTTCACCTCTCGCATATCCTCCTACTCTTTATTTTGCTCAAGTACAGCTTTCCACTTTGCAACCACATACATGAGACATCAATGCCATCTGCAGAACGAACACGCCAGAGAACAAGCCTTTACGCAGCAGTGCTGCTTAAACACATAAGTCTTTGTCTTGTAGACAGCGACGCTCATTTACAGGAGATTCCTGCAGATAAATGCATCCAAGTTTCTCTTTCAAAGGCTGCACTGTCGATCCACACTAATTAATTTTCACAGTATGCTAACAGTGAATTCCAACTCTCAAAACTATTACTTATGAACTTTAACATTTATAAACTCCATCTCCTGATTTTCCCTAGGTTCCACGCAATCCCGAGCGCTTGCTCTTCCTACAGCGCGTTGGGACGATCGGTGACAGCAAGGCAAGACCCCAAAGCGTTCCCATGCTGCAGAAGTGCATGCACTGCTGAGAACCCAGCCACGGGTTTGCACTGACCGAGCTCCCACGGGGCACAGGAGCTTCCCTCGCTCACCACAAATCCTCCTCCAGCCATCCGGCGATGTTCCTCAACGCCACCCAAGTTGGGCTGATGCCCAAGTGCTCCCTGGTCACTTTGACCAAGCTGCCAGAATCTCGCCCACACTCCAGCAAGGTCCTGCCCCGGGGGAGCCCAGCGCCCGCAGACCGCTGCCCCCGAGATCCATGCACATCCTCAGTTAAACTCTGTCCCAACAGTCTTCGCTTTTTTTTTTTTTTTGGCTTTTGGGTGAGTAATACTGGCATAGAAGTAGCTGAATCCAACTAGAGATACTGCTGCAGAAAATACAGGAGACAGTGTGGCCAAGAGAAAGTCAATATATTTTTTTCCTATTCATTTCACGAGTGAGCTAGGAGCTGCTTCTTGTGCCAGAGCTCTTCTCCCCAGGCTTTTATCGCCATTAAACGTTGACAGTGCTGCACAGTTTCTTGCAGCTCGAGAATTTTGTTGGTGTTAATAATTCAAGCCACCACCTACAATTGCGTGTCACCGTTTACAGCCTCGCATCTCAGCTCGAAGCACTGACGAGCAAGGCTTCGAGATGCTGAACGGAGGGCTGAGCCAGCCACACATCCTCCGTCGTGCTGCTCCTGTGCTGAGAAGGCAAGCTGCAAATCGTGTGCAGGGGTGTGTGCGAGCGAGGGGCAGCACGGGGAGCGGGCAGAGCTGCATACCCGCATCCCCCGAGCCTCACCCCTTTGATCCTGGCCAACAGCACCATTCTGCCAGGTGCTGAACTTTTTATTTGGAATTTTTATTTAAATGTAGCACTTGCCAGAGATGGGCAGAATCTTGTTCTACGCATTACCCTATACTTACATCTCTTTTCATTAAGGGCCTGACTAGTCCTACAGTTCTTCCATCTACAAAACAGGTGACCAGCAAATTAATTTAACATTTTAAAAAACAAGCCCTAATAACATTTAGCATAAACTGCCACTGATGCAGACCTTTGATCTGCTTCTGTTTGTCCATGGCTTTGTAAGTGACCCAATCCAGGCTCGTGATTTACGAGCATACCAGCAAAACCAGCTCCTGGCTGCAAATAACAAAACACAGCTGAAATACAAATCAAGAAGGCTTACCGAAGCAGCAGCTCTTTTGGAAGTTTTTTGTTGATCACAGCTTCGTCATTGTTTGAGAACATCTGTAAACAAAACCAATTCAACAATTTAGCCATATATTTTCATTAAGGAAACAAAACCTCCTTTGCTCTAGGGAAGAAACCGCTGGTTAACGAGGCCGTTTCCAGAGACATCAGCCCAATAAATTCTCCAAAGGTAAACTTTGTGCTCAACTCTTCAAACTCCTGGATTAGACCACAGCTACTATTACACCCCACGTGGTTTTTCAAATGGCCCCAAAACACTGGGTGGATTGGCAGATTAAGTATAAACCGAGAGTTTTATTTATTCGTTAACGTGAATGGTAATTGGTGGGTACTTGTGAGCTGGCACTGCCTACAGGAACACGGCAGCAACCACACCACTCTAGGTGGTGTCCCACAGCCCTGCCAAGGCAAAACCTTCACGTTCAGTTCACAGCAGCGACGCAACGACACGAACAAGCACGTGGGGAACGGGTCGCAGGGAAGGGCAGCGACAGGAACAACCGAGCAGCTCTAAATCCATCAAATGGAGGCCGAGGATGTCAGCACGGCAGGGCTGGTTTCTGCAGCCCGAAAGGAAGCAGAGGGCTGATGAAGAGGAGCCTAACGAGGCTGCATTACAGCGCTCACACGGCTCTCAGGAGCCCTGGGGACAAAGGCAAACAGAATTTCTTGCAATCCTGAAGCACGGCTTAAAGGGTGGCATGATCTTCGGTGCTGTGTCAGGAGGAGAGGCGATTCTGGGAAAGAACTGTGTTCTCCAAGGACCTGAACCCAGAGCTTCGTTGTATCCCATAAGCTATTTCATGCAAACCAGCAGCGAAGCGGCCGGCGATGGGAGCAGTCCAGGATGGGACCCGTCCGGGATGGGACCCCCTGACCAGCTAAAGCAGCCCACAAGCTGTAAGAGGGCGAGAAACTTCTCTTCCCCAAGGAGTCCAAAAAACCAAACAAACTGCCAAGCCTCGTTTGTTTCTTAAGGCGTACCGACATACATTTAAAAGACTTTGTATAGTCTTGCCATGGTGAAAAAACAAACAAACACAAAGCCTCCACACGCTCCTGCCCGTGGGAGGAATGATTAGAGCGCTCCGCGAGCGGCAGCGCCCCGCTCCGCTTGGAGGCGTGCCTCCAACATCCCCAGCACCGACAGCGAACGAGAAGGAGCTTTAATATTAATACAGGTTCCCTTCAGCCTCCTGGGGAACTAAGAGCTGGTCCTCCTGAGCTACACACCTGGTAACAACTGCTACTGGACTACGGGCTGAGCAGGCTGCTTCCCACCAGCCGAGGCAGCGCTCCGAATCCAAATCGGTCGGGTTGCAGGCACACGACGCAGACAAAACCAGCCCCAGCCAGGTCACTTAAGTGGCAGAGGATCAGATTAAGAGTTAAAAAAGGAAAGTAAGGGCTTAGCGGCTTACGGGGCTGCGTGTGAGGCCCCGATGGGAGGCAGCAGCCGCCCAGCTCCAGCAGCAGGACAGCGGAGCCCAGCATGAGGAGCCGGCGTGCTGCCGCGATGCCTTTGAGCACGGTTGGTGACAGCACGGCGGCTATCCCAGGATGATTCCACCATTACAGGAACACGACAACGCCCCTGGAGCCAGAGCGAAGCTCGAAAGCCGCTCTGAACCACGGTTTGCTTTCTCCTGTTCGTTATCTGGAGGTACCGAAGCGCGCTGCTGAAGCGGGCCCTGAACTCTCAGCGTTCCCTCCCCGAATGTCACGCAGACGAGAGGTGTCGTTCTCCCCCGCAGACGCTTTTAGCGCTTCCCACCAGCAGATATCACAAGTTAGCAAGTCCTGAATGGCCCACGAGACGACGGGCGACTTCTCAGCCCCTTTTGCAGATGAACCAGGAGGGAAGCGCTGCCGCCGCCCGGCTGGGGCACACCACGGGGCCTGGCAGCAGCACGTCCCGCGCCCGCGGGTCCCCTGCCGCGCCAGGATGGGATCCACGGTGCTGAGCTCCGGGATCCCATCGTCATTAGGTGGCTTGCTCCATCAGCTGGGAAACGGAGGAAGTTCTGGAGAAAGCGCTAATGAAAGGGCAACGCAGAGGCAGGGGAATGATTCATGGGAAAACGAGTGTGATTTTTCTGCCCCCAATTACAAGAACAATAGTAAATAGGCCTATCTGTCCTCTCCTTCCCATTATTGTCCAGGCCGAGTCTGACATCCGAGCCAGCGCCCTCTGCCCCCTTCAAAAAAACGGGGGGAGACATTCAAGGACCAGATGTGATCGGGGTCGGGCGCTTCCAAAAAGGAACCGGACTGGAAGAGAACAGGAAGCGTCAAAACAGAGCCCAGCAGCAGCAAGGCCTCACCGGCACGGGCAGCGGGGCTTGGGCTGAATTCCCATTTCACTGCAAGACCCCAGGCAGTCGCCGTGCCCGGCGTTAGCCGGAATCGTCCATCAGGGATGCTCACAGGCGGCCCCGTGCTACTGCACACAGCTTCTTGAATTTTTTTACTCCTCCGCCGTGGGGAGGACAAGAGGCCGGGCGAGGCCGCGCTGGGACCCTGTGGCGAGCTCGGTGCACCCATGGAGCGAGCCCAAAAATGTTAGGGCCTATTCCAGGCTTCCAGGCCTCCAAAACTATTTCTAGAGACAAACCTTTCCCTTGACGTCCTTTAATGCCAGGTGTTATTCAGTAGAATAAGTTGGTCTTGACAGGATATAGAAAAATATACACTTCTCACATAAATTTAGCAGTCTGCACGTACCGCAAAGCTCAGCTGCCCAGAGCTTTTCCTCTCTGGGCAGTCCCCACAGTGACGACGTACGTGGGCCTGGCAGGTCAGGAGGTTCTTGCCTTTGGTAGAATGTAACCCAAAGATTTATTTTCACGAGATTACCATCACTGACACAGCGTCTTAACCTAACGCAACATCTTTTCTAGCTAGAACAGGAGGGACCGATCCAGAACAAACGCTGTGGAAGCGCGCGCTAGGCTTTAAGGCTTGCGTTAAATCAGTATAGGTGGTGGTCGTAGCCTGCTGCAAGGTTAAGGGAGGTATGTCCTGCCAAAACGCCAGAGCTGGACAAAATTCGAAGCGGAGAGTGCTGCAAATCCCAGTTATTTCAGATAATCTCCTCCTGGGATCTTCAGGGCCACGTCCGCAGGTGGCAGAAGGGCCGGTCACACACAGCACTTGGTCGGCAGCAGTTCAGATTTACTCTTCCTGCCACCCCCGCGCCATCCAGGTCTTCTACCACGGCTGGAAAACGGGCAGAACCCGCAGAGTTTTCCAGGGCTGCTGTCTGCTGGCAGGAGCTTTACAACGAAAGATGTGCTACAGCCCTGCAGGTATTTGGCGCGCACGTTTCAGCGCCCTGTCAGTGGAAACGCTTCCCCCTTCCAACAGGGGCTCAGAGGGGAGAACGAACAAAATCCATTTAATTGCAGCTTCAGTGTTCAGCAGCACCTCCACAAGCCCAAAGAAATGATGAAGCTGAGAGATTTAATCCTTAAGTCAATCCTTTATCTAGCAAGCCCATTAAGACGTTAATGCGCCGCTTACATTTACAGGGCAATAAAAGGGGAATTACAAGCAGGTGGCTCGGTTGAGAGCAGGTTGGTGCAGGCAGGACCGAGGTGCACCCCGGGTGCCCGCACGGCACGGCGGCGAGGAGCAGGCAGCCCCAGGAGCCAGCAGCGAGGAGAAGACCATTCCCCGTCCGGCCACCAGTCCTTCGCACGGACTCCCCAGGTGCCCCCAAATTCAATCACCCTTTCCTGCTCTCCCGCACAGCAATTAGACGCCCCGGAGATGAGGACGCAGAGGTCAGGAAGCAAAGCCAGAGCTGCTGGGATGCGTTTTCGGGCTCTGCTCTGCCTCTCCCCAGGGCGCTGCCACCCAGCAGCACTCAGACTGAGCGAGCTTACGAACACAGAAAGGACAAAAGCGTCCGAAAAATGCCCTTATCGCCCCACATCGAAGTCCCTTAGCACAACACTCCGTTGTCTTTTTATTTTAGTAACTCTTTGCTTGCCCTTTCAGAATACTGGACGTTTTGCAAGCTGGCTCCGTTCCTCGGGGGGGGAGCCCTGCAGCAGCCTGCAAGCGCCCCGCACAGCGCCAGCGGGAGCAGATCCACCCGCCGCGAGGCTCTGCTGGCGGTGCAGAGGAGTTGCCATTGAGCACCGGTCGTGTCAAGCACTCATCGCGGGGCACAGGAATCCCAACTGGGTCACGGTGCGTGACATCAGCGCGGGAGCAAGGTGTCAGCCCTTCGCAGCCGGGCGTGCGGCGGTGACAGCGTGTAATTACCGACGGCCCCGCACGAGAGACACCCAGGTATGCCCCGTGCTCGGCACGCATGCAGAGAAGGATGTGACCAAGAGCTGACGCAAGCCCCAAGTGAAGCAACCCGAAGCAGGCACGGATTATTTGAGCTGGAAGGCAAAGCAGGACGTTGTGTCACCCCTGCGGCCACCCGTCGGGCCCCTGAGCAGCCCGGCTCAGCCTCGCTCCGGGAGCCGTACGAGCGCAGGACTCGTCCCCCCGCCGTGCTCGGAGCCACCGTGCGTCTCCTCCCCGTAACACACCGCGTGTCGTACCGGCCAGGGAGACGCTGGAAGCTGGCAGAGCCAACAGCTCCTCCCAGGAAGCCCCCACTCCCCCGCGTTTTAGACATCCCCACCTGGGAAAAAGAAGCTGCACTAAGGGAAGAGGCTCCGGCATCAGGATGCTTCAGTCTGCGCGAGCGAGGACAAGTTCCTCCGCCGAGAGCGAGCTTCCTGCTCACTTTCAGGATTTTAAGTCTCTGCCCGTCGAACTTTTGAGCTCCTGCCCCCCAGACCCACAGAAAGCCCCCGGCACCGGGCTGCCCCCTGCCCACGGGGGGGGCCTGGAGGAGGCGCGGGGCCGGCAGCGGGGTTCGAGGCTTCCCTGCAGGCGCCGCAGCTGGCAGGGGTGCTGCTGTTCCCCTGGGAAGGGCTGGGCGTGCCCACGGGGAACCGGAGCTTTGGTTTTCCCTTTTTTGCAATCGGAAAAAGACACTTGAGAAGTTTTTTAACGGAGCTGTTACAGCGTTTACGGTTTACTGGAAGTAAATGAGGAATATTCAGCTGGAGAACACAAAGCGCGTTTCATTTTACTTTGCTCTAAATATTCCAAACATTTCTCTGTAAGCAACTCTGAACCCGTTGGCTGCATTTTTAGCGAACAACAGCAAACCCGCCTGACGTACCAAAAAAAGACTCGCCGCTACAACAGCGGCAGGGACATTCCTTTTCCCCAGAAAAGTGCAGATCGGACACAAAGAGGTACCCGGCCGCCTTGCCTGGCGCTGACCAACACCGGCATTTCCCCAGCGCTTTGTTCCTGAGAAGTCTGCCCACGGAGGAGAGGCGAGGAGCAAAAAGGACGGAGCAGACGTGCCATACCCCACACAGGGGTTGGGGTGCCCGGAGGCTGGAAGGCCAGGACCTACCTGGACACACACGGCGTGGCAGCCCGGCACAGCAGGAATCCTGCCTCCTCGGCAAACCCTGGGGAATTCACTGGCGTAAGAAGTAAAGGTTGCCCACGAGGACTCCTCCGCTCTCAGCCTGACCCTTTGCAGGGCTCATTCCCGCACAGAAGCGCCCACCGTCAGGGGCGCCGACGAGGTCGGATGCTCCATCCCCTCCGCGTCCTCCTCAGTGCTCCCAAATAAATCATTTTTAATTAAAAAAAATCTCCCAAGCCCTAACTCCAGCAGCATCTGCGCCGAGCCCAGCCGACACCTGAGCACCCGGCGCCAGCCTGGACGCGCGGACTTTGGACTCAAACATTTTTCTTCTAAAGCTCAGCGGAGAAAAAGGGACACGGGTTGTTGGGAGCCTCACGGAATTTAGCGCTGCAAGGGGCAGCAGAAGCGCTCGCACATGGGACCGGGGGCTTTCTGCCCTAACGTTCACCCCAGCCCAGAACACGGGGTGTACCTGCGCGCCCCGAAATCCTGACCAGCCCAGGGAGCACCCGCAGAAGGTGGCGCAGGCTCAGGTCAGTGCAGACCACGGACAAACCAACCCCCCAGCCCTGCGGCCGCAGGGAGCAGGAGACGTGTCCCTCCAGGTGCTCAGCAGGAAATTAAAGCTATAAATATTCCTGAAAGCGAGCACAAACACCATCGGCATCGGGTTCTCAGGAAGCGTTTCGTGTCTCGATACAAAGCAAGCACCGCAGAACAGACACAGAATTTAAAAGCACACCCTCTTCAGGCTGCGAAATACTCATAAATATCATTTTTTTAATGCTGTGATTTGTTTAGCAGGAACTGGCGTAAGACAACCTCTTCGGAGCAGCCTTACAAAGGAGGAAGCCAACCGCGTGCTTCGCCGGGGCTGAAGGCGTAGCTGCTGCTGGGACCTGGAGCTCAGCACCCCCGGTCCACCCGCACACGCTGGCCAGAGCCTCCACGGCCGCTCGCAAGCGCAGGAAATTAAGTGATTAAAACCAAGGCGGAAACCAGACTGCGACTATTAGGGGATAAATAACGCATCCTGGAAATTGTTTTTAAGCTAGGAAAGGTGGGGAATCAACAGCTGCCACCGTAAATTAGGGATGGCAAAGGCAGCCGGCGCGTTCTGCCAGTTCACATCCCTCCCCAGGCTGTGCTGAGACGTTTCTGAGATCACCCCTCGGAGCTGCGAGGGAACTTTCTGCTGCTCTGAAAGGAAAGAAACGAAACGTCTGTGCAAATTCATGCCAGGAGTTTAAATGCTGGTGAGTCAGAGGTGCCCTGCGAGGTGCTGGGGCTCCCCAGCTGCTGGACCCCCCCCCCCCCCCCAAAAGAAGCCTAGAGGTACCGGAGGTTTTTAATCACGGCCACATGGAGATGAACGAGCCCGGGAGAGCCACCGAAAGGCGGCAGGACGCACGTCGAACCTAGAGCATCACACACAACTCGAAGGTAGTAAAAGAAAAAAGAAAAAGCTGAGCATGAAGACCAAGACGTGGAACCCCGTCTGCGCCTGCTTTGCAGGAAAAGCTCAGCAAAGCTCCGAAGCGACTTCTTACAGACGCTGCCGGCACGCACCGACACCTCGCCTCTGGTTCTGCTCTTCTAAAAAAAAAACCCAGCGCTGCTACAGGGCTGAGGCACCCACAGCGTCACCGGCACGCCTGGGGGACCCCTCCTGTCCCCTCTCCCCAGCACGGGGCTCAGGGGAAGCAGGGGCTGGGGCGGGCTGAGCCTTGCCAGGGGCACCGAGAACTCGCCGTGCGGCAGGGAAACGCCGTGTGGGGCGACAGCCGCGGCTCCTCGGCACGCGCCGCAGAGCGCGGGGCCGTGCGCGCGCACGCGTCCACGCCGGGGGAATTCTGCTGCCAGCCCGCGGTTACGCGGCGAGCTTTATTTTATCCCATCCAGCTCCAGCGGTGCGAAGGCTCCAAGGAAGACGGCTGGCTGCCCAACAAAGGCGCTGCCGCGCCGGGGCAGCTCCCGCGGCACCGCCAGCGCCCGCCTGGCTCCGGCCACGGCCGTGACTAAGCAGCCACGAGAAGCTACGAGCTAGACCCCGGCCGGCAACGGCTGATTACGGGCTTAATCTCCCTAAAAATAGCTCGACGTGCAGTTCACTCGGCGCACACCGCCGCAGCGCTTCGCCCTCACCGGCGCGTTAGGGAGCTGGGCAGCGGGGAGCGGACAGGGCCCAGGGAGCGCAGCCTGAGCGGCACCCGCACCCGGGACCAGGGTTAAAATAATTAATGGCCTTTTTTTTTGTTTTTTTTTTCTTAATTTGGCAGCGCTGGGAGCGTGAGAGCAATGGGAGAATCGGTGAAGCCCTACAGAAACCGACCCCAGAGAGCTGCCTGCTGCGCAGCCCCGGCACCGGCGCAGCACCGGAGTGCAGCAGGCAGCTGGCGAGGGCGCCGCAACCCGAGGGCAAAGCCTCAAGTACGGGTACGCCGCGCTGGTGACAACCCGGGGGACGTCTGGTGCAAGAAACCCCATTTCAGAGGAAACACCGGGCGCTACGCCCTGTGGCTGTACAGCTACGGGCTGCTGCCAGGTACCAGGAGGGCGCGTTCACGCGCTTTTTGCTCATCTGGGCTGTTCTCCTGCCCCAGCCCCGGCTCCAGGACGGCTTCCCGCAAACAAAGCAGCCCCGGACTGCACCCGAAAGCTCGCGGGGTTTCGGTGTGGGGCTGGAAGGCACCACCCGGAGCCCCCCGGGGCGTCCCGGCGGCGAGGCTGGGCGGCACCCGGAGGCAGAGGCTCGCGGTTCATCGGCTTCGTCCCTCCCAGAAGTTGTGTCTGGAGCTGGGTGAGGAGCTCCGATGGCGTCACGGGCAGGCAGTGCAGCCGAGAGCTGCAGAGGTCAAAGGCAGCTGGCATCTCATTTTAAATAGATGGCAGAAACAGCGAGAGGCAGAAACACCACGTACGCTGTCATCAGATGTGGTTCTGGGCGGCGCTTCTTTTTTTTTTTTTTTTTAAGCTCCATTAAAAACCTCAGCATCCTACAAGCGGTCATCTGGGTATTTTATGACCTATTACATAGATTTGATTTAAAATGATGCTACTTTCTCACACACACCCTTTAAAGCTTTAAATATAGACGGCTGACCATAAAAAACAAACATCCAAGAGCAACAAAGGAGAGTCTAAATACGACAAAGACTTCCTGGCTTTGCAGGGACGTAGCCGTGGCCATGAACCGCGCCATAAGACAGCCGGTATCGCTGTTTATTTTTCCCTTTGGCCACTTTAGCAGCTTATTTTCGCAGGTCAGCAGCTTGCTACAAATACCTTTTGAACGGATTTTTCTTTCACGGAGTCACGCTTGAATATTCCAGGCTCGAAGCGAGCCCTCCAGCTCCCCGCGGACGTACCCAAGCTCAGCCCGACTCAAAACGCCGACTGGATAAACAAATTGCTCGGCGCCCTGCCTCCAGCTCTGCGCTTGCGGCCGGGAGTTTGCTCAGCGCCGGCTTTGCCACCCCCGAGACGGTGACACGGCTGGCACGAGCGCTCAGACGGAGCCGAGGACGGTGCCGGGGCGCGGGACGAGGGCAGGGGGCGACCCCGACGGCCCCGGCCGCCGGCCGGATGGGGCCCGACGCCACCACCTTGGCTCTCGTCTCGGGGTGACTCAGACGGAACCCGCGGGGAGGTAACCCAGCAGCGAAAACAGTAATTACCTGCCCCGTGCAGGCCCCAATTAGCAGCGCCCACGACGAAGCGAGGCAGAGCCCCGCGCACCGGCCAGCCCTGCTCCTGCTGGGCACGGCGCGGGCCAACGCCTCTCCTGGAGGGCCCCGGGGGCTTCCCGATGGCCCCAGTCCACGGGAAACCATGGGCAGCGCCCCGCAGACCCCCAAAATGAGGCTGGGCCCCCCACAAACGAGGCCAGGACCACCCCCACCCCGCCCCGCAGACCAGACCCGGGTCCGGCGCTGCTCACTGCCCCGGTGTCAGCGCGCAGCTGGGGAGGAAACGCAGGCGGCGGCGTTTCTGCCTCTTTCCTGCCCAAAACTCCACGCTTCCACCCCTGCCCGAGCTGCGAGCGGCTCCCGGCAGAGGAAGCAGCGGGAAGAGGACACGGGGACACGCGGGACACAGCGGCCAGCAGCTCCCGCGGCCCCCACGCCGCCTCTCGCAGGTGGCGCAGGCTGAGGTCGGGCACTCGCTCACCTAATCCCCCCTCCGAGAGCTGCCGCTCTGCCTAATTACGGCCCGGACGCGCTAATTACGGCCGGGACGTGCTCCTGGCCGGCCAGCACAGAGCCGACACGGGCAGGGAGCCCGAATCCTGCCCCCACTTAACAAAAGGATGCAAGGCTCCCGAAACGCCTTCCCCTTCACCGGCACGTTTTGTGGCCGTGGCCGTTCCCCCGCGCGGCACCGAACGCGGCACGGGGAGCGCAGGGGAGCAACTCCGAGCAGCTGGGACCCCCCCCACAGCCCCCTCTCCTCCAAACCCCACGCTCCTGCCTAATCCTACAGCCTGCCCCGAGTACCTTTAGCTCAACAAACCCGCCTCTGGGTTCCAGACCCAGCTGAGCCCCTCGGCTGGAGCACGGGGCTGAGCCGCAGGTGAGAGGTGGCGGCTTCTCTCTCCTTATCCCAACTTCTACCCAACTTCGCAGGCAATAAAGGAACGCCGTGTCAGGCGTCTGCCCCAAAAGCCCCCTTCTTCAGCAGCGCTGGCTTAAAACAGAAAGGGAGGCATAAGGCAACACCGAAATAAAATAACAAACCGGAACGGGGAGCCAACGAGAGACTGGAAAAGCTCGGACATCAGCTTTCACACCTCCCCACCCCGATTCTGCGCTGCAGGCACCGACCACGGTTCTCACTACCCACGAGCCACACCGGCAGGTACCTGCTGAAACCAAACTGCTCCGATTCGAGCGTCCCCACCGTGCTAGGCCAGCAGCGTTTCCTCTTCTCTTTCGCCACACGCAGCGAGGCGCCGCCGTGAGCCTAGTGCCGGGCTCCGCGCGTTCCTGCTCCGACAGCGAGGCGAGAGGCCGCGGGACGCAAGGAGTTACCCGCTGCCCTGCCCGGGTCCCTCTGTTTACACAACCTCGTGGCTTGAAATAACAAAGCCCTGACCCAGCGCAGGAGCGGCCGTGCAAAGGGAACAAAGACGGCCCCAAAAAGGATCTGCTCCGCATCGCAAAGCCGAGCCCTGCCGAAACGGGGAGGCACTGGGAGCCGGGATCCGAAGGGATTCGGAAAGGGAATTGGGGTAACCGAGGCTACGCAGCTCGGTTTTCCGGGCGCAGATGGGGTTATCGGAAGGCAGCTCGGGTTTGGGGCATTCCAAGCTTCCCGTTCTGCTTTCGGCTCACCTCATTTCACGGCAGGTCTAAGCCCGAGCAAGACCCAGGAGCGAGGCGGGTCGTTCGGAGGAGTCAGAGCTGCCCGGCATTCACCACCCTAAACCCGAGGAGAAAAACGCCCCAAAACCACGGAATCGATGCGTTTGTCCTACAACGGAGGCTTGCACGGCCCCCGCACGCGCCCGCTCCTCAGCCACATCCCCGGTGTTTATTTTTTGATTTTCCACTGCCCCGCAAAGAGCCGCTCGCAGCCCAAACCGGCTCCTGCTAACGGGAGCTTTCGGCGTCTCCCGGAGGAGGCTGAAGGGCCGGCGCTCGCTGTTGTTTTGCTTTCGGTTAAGGACGTGGGGGGGACCGTGCGCGTCGCTCACAGCCTGGAAAACCCAACTGTAACCATTCGGGCCTGACGACGTGGCTCGGTGCAGCGAGGCTTTGCAGGGCAGAAGCTCCCTGGCACGGGGACAGCCTAAAAGCGAGGATCCGTCCGTGCTGAAGACGCTGGCAGCCCCCGTTTTCGCAGGGAGCACCCCGCTCCTGAAGGCACGCGGGCGCTCCTGCGCTCAGCAGCTCTTCTCTTGACGAACCTGAGTGGCCCTGAGCGCGTCCGCTCCAAACAGCTGCCCCTGCTCCCGTTTCGGTGACAATTCGGTGGCAGCGAGGCGCCTGCTCTCCAGCTGCACCCTACGCCAGGGGCGCGCGGATGAAATATTGAAGCCGTGGTGGGCACCAGGGGCTCAGAGACCCCCCCCGACAGCTCCGGGAAGCGCCACCCCCTGCTCTCGCCTCGGCTCCCAGGGCTGGAGCTCGGCCGGCGCCGCACGAGGCAGAGCCCCGCCGTGCCCGGCCCCGCTCCGATCAAAGCGCCACCACCACCGGGAGCCAGGAGCCGGGCCGGGCGACGCTCTCCTCTTTTGTTTGCTTCGCTGCGGTGCGGGGCCGTGCTCCCTGTGGCGGCCGCTCCTCCTCTGCGGGGACTCATCTGGGACAGGCTCCCGTTTGGGCAGGAGGGGGGCTCAGCCTCCCGTCTGCCCCGGGGAGGGCTGGCCGCCCGCACGCCAGAAACCCCCCCCCACCACGCCGCCGTCCAGAAGCCCAGCCCCTACCCCCTCACCGTATTTTATCACTACGGTAAGGCCAAATCGTTACCAAAGCCACTCGGGAGCCGATTTCGGAGCCCAGCAGCAGCAGCTCAGGACCCCGCTCCCGCAGCTCACCGGAGGCCCACGCGCCCCGTCCTGGGGGTGCCAACCGGCCTCCCCCCGGCGAGCTGCGCGTTACCGGGGCCTGGAGGCTGAGCCTCCCGGGGCAGAGCCTCCCCACCGGCCTCCGCCCCGAGCCGAAGCCACCCGAGGACCCCCCCCCCCCCCGACCACCGCTCCCGGTCCCCCCCGCAGCCGTCCCGATGCACCACGGCTCCCGGGCGCAGAAGCTCCCGCTGCCAGGGCAGGGACGGAAGGGCCCGGCCGAACTTCGGCCGCGTCCCCTCCGAAAAACAAAACCCGGTTGCGGGGGCGCAGCCCCGCGCTCGGCTCTCCAGACCCAAACGTGGCGAAGCCAAAACGAAGCAAAAACGAAGCAAAAACCCAACAAAGCCCACGAGGGGGTCCCGGGGGGGGGGTGGGGGGGGGGTATGGGGGGGGGGGGGCAGGCTCAATTCACACCCCCAGCCGGTACCGGAGCGCTGCTTCCCAGCTGCCCGCCCGTGACCACAAGAGGGGGGAGCACAGAAACCCCCCGAGACACAAAAGCCGCCGCCCCCCAACCACGAACCCATAAATCCCCCCCCCCTCGCACCCCCCTCCCGATCCCTCAGAAGCCCGGGGCGGCCCCCGGGGGGGGCAGGGGGGGGCCGAGCCCGGCCTGGCCGCGGACAAAGGGCCCGGAGGCCGCACAGGGCCCGGGGCTCGCAGGCGCCCCCCCCCCGCACTGCTCAGGGGCCGGGGACGAAAAAATTACCCCCCCCCCCCACAACCCCCCCCAAAATCCAACCCCCCCCAAAAACCCTTCCCCTCTCCGTCCTCCCCCCCTCCTCCTTCTCCTTCCCCTCCCCGGTCTCTCCCCCCCACCTCCCCCGCAGCCCCCTCCCCCTCCCGGTGACCGATGGGCGCGGGGGGGGGGGGGGCCGCAGGACACCGCCCCCCCTCCCCCCAACCCCCCCGCGCCCCCCCCCTCCCCGCGGCCTCACCTCGAAGCGGCTCCGGGTGACCCCGTTCATCTCCCGCCGCATGGCGGGGCCGGGGGCTGGGAGGGAGGGGTGGTGCCGGGGGGGGGGGGTGGGGGGAATGTCCCGCGGGATGGGGGGGTCCCGGGGGTGCCGGTGGCTCGCGGCCTCCGCCCGCCGCCGCCGCGGCGCCTCCTCCGGCCTCAACTTCGACCCAAAACAAAAACACGGCACCTGCCAGCAACGCGCCCGCTCATTGGTCGGCGCGGCGCGGCGGGGGGGGGGGGCGCTGCGGCGGGGACGCCCCGGGACGAGAACGGGAGGGGGGAGGGGAGCGGTCCGCGCCCCCCCCCTCCCCGCCTCCCTCCCTCCGCGCACCGCCCCCCCCCCCCCCCCCCGCGCCCACCTACCCCGCAGGCCGCCGCGCCCATCGCGCCGCCGCCGGCCTCCGCACCCCCCCCCTCCTCCCGGTACTTCCGGGGGGCTGCGGCCCCCCCCCCCTCCCCTTCCCCGGTACCGGGGGGGGCCCACGGGGCGCCCCCTCCCCCCCCCAACCCGGGGCCGCCCCGAGGGGGCCGCGGGGGGGGCTCCGAGGGGGGGAGCGGCCCCGCCCCGCCACTCCCTTCCGGGTGTGCTGGGAGGGGGAGGCAGCTCCAGCCAATCAGGGCCCCGGCTGGCGGCGCGCCGCGGTGACGTCATTACCGCGGGAAAATCCCGCGTGGCCGCCGCGGCGCGCCCCGAGCCGAGGCCGCTGGGGGCGAGGGGAGCGATCGGGGGGGGGACCCGGCCGGAGCCCCACGAGCAAAGGAGGCTGAGAAAGGAGCTCGGCGCCATTCCCAGGGCCGCCCCCGCAGGAAAAAACGGCTTTTAACGCCCCTGTGACGCTTCTGCAGCTGAGATTAAAAGGTTTGGCTTTTATTTTGTTTACACGTTTTATCTTTCCAATACTGAAAGATGTAAAATATCGTCGAGAATAAGCAAAAATATTTTAAAAATAAAACATTTGTAAGAGACCAAGCGTTTACACACAAAGTGTCTGTGTAGGGAGGGGTGCACCTCATCTCTCAACGCGGTAGAAGCATCATGCAGCTGGCGCCTGGCTCTGGTCTCTCTCTCTCTCTCACGCGATACAAAACGGAGGGTGTACAAAGGGGAAGGGTACAGTGCATCAAAACGGATCCAAAAGCTTTCAGCCTGCTACGACCGCAGTTCAGGCCCCCGTTTCTCTTGCAGCGCTCGGTGTCGCGGAGGCTGAGAGAGGAGGAGACTTTGTTCCCTGTACTTCTGCGGGTGTCCGCGACGCCCACCTTTCGCAGGAGAAATGGAGAGTATTGAACTTTGGTCTTGGGCAAGCAGAGAAGGAAACGTGTTCAGCTGTTCCGTTCCAACCGCAGTTCTGTGTCAATGCTGAAGCTGAACAGTATTTCCTTTTAACTTTGACTGCGTTTTCGCATTGGTAAAACATTACTCCGATCAGCGACAAGTCCAGCACACTGCTCCGTGAAATCCCCAGCCCTGATTCGACTTTTAAGAGGGCTTCTCTTGAAGGCGGTTTGTACCTTCACCCAGCCCTGAACAGATCAAACTTTTTTAAAAAGATCAGACTTTTAAAAAAAAAAAAAATAAAGTAACTTACAAAATGAGAGGGGCAGAATGAAAACAGCTGACAACCTGCTGGAGCCTGAGCAGGTATTACTTCCCCGGTGCAGCCGCTGTAGCAGGGTCTCAAGACAAAGCCATCTGGTGCTGTATTCCTTACATCCTCTTCAGAGGCACCCCGCAGTCATCCGATTCTGATGCTGCGTAAGATAACGTCATTTGCTCCGGGTTTAGGCTTTATTCACTACTTTTCTATCATCTCAGCACGTGAAGGTGGGAGCACTGGGGAGGGGGAAGCTACAGTACGCAGACCACAAGGAGCAAAGGATGACTGTTGGAAAATACAAGGAAGGGCAGCTCTCTGGAGTTCAGGGTGGCTTTAGGAAATTCAGGGCTCCTGCACCCTACAGGAGCCTGGGAATGAAGCTGAAGGCAGGAGGAAGTGGTGAAAACCCCCTACAATTAACTGATTAGTTGCCACCCTACTGAAAAGACATCTACCTTGCTATGGCTTTGAACGAGCCAGAAAAGAAACTGCTTGCCTGGAATATCACTGGGGTCAGACTGTGAGCAGGACTGGAAATCTGTGTGTTTAAAAGAAACTTAAATCCTTGACATGTTTTCAGGCTGCATCCCCAAATGCGAAGTCTAATCTCCTTCCCCCAGGTGAAATCCTGGCCTCCAGGAGTCAATGACAAAATCCACTGGGAGCAGGACTCTGCCAGTACAAAATTCGAATGGAGAACTCGCGATTTCCCACTTTTCTTCTTCAGCAAATCACATTTAACTGCTTTTAAAAATAAAACACGCTCCTGAGTCTCTTTTCCTTTCAGGGACCACAAGATAAGACCACACAGGATGCCTGAGTCACGCTCTTAATTCCAGCCAAAAGGGGAAAATCCATCACTTAAGGAAACCACTGCTTCTGCTGCAATTGTTATCCAGACGAACCAGTTAGGGTCTGCTTTTCCAGCAGTGTAAGTGCTAACACGAGGAAGTGACTGACTCACAGTGCTAGGCTAACACCTCCCAGAGAGAGAAGGGAATGCTTGTGTGCATTACCAGAATTACTATTTGAGAAGTGTGCTGCAAGTTAAAAGAAAAAAAGAAAAAAAGAAAGAAACCTTAAGCGCTTCGGCAACAGAAACAGCTTGAGAAAACAAGGCCCGTTTTTAACCATGAACGCACACGAGCTGTTCTAGCGACAGTAACGGAGCATTCGCTGTGGATAGACTTAGCACAGCTCTAAAGTCTGCAGGACTGAGGCTCGTGCGCGGCTTACAGTCTCTCTCTTTACAAATGCAGCATCAGGGGTCCCGGGGACGTTGTTTGCTTGGTTTACAAGGAAGCAGCGCTCAGATTAAGACAGTGGAGTTCCTTTTCAATTTAGGTGTGCTCCAATGCACGCCAGAATTTTACCAGCTTCACCAAAGCTACAGTGGCTGCACGTGTGCAGAGCTTTCCAAATCCACAGGCTCTACCCAAATTCTCAAGTCCCTTTGGACTCCATCGTACAATTAAAATGGAGATCGCATGAAAACAAGCAGCGTAATGCACTCAGATACGGACATAAATAAATAGCTAAAATGAAAGGGAAGTAAAAAATTCGACAGCATTCCTTCATCACTTCGACCTGGAATAAAACGCCAACATCCCTCACAGTGTCTGACTCCGCAGCACATGTCAGAGGAAGACAAAGTTCCTCAGCACTGCTCTCAATCAGGCAACGAATGAAGAAATGCCACAAAAATAAAAATAACTAAAAAGCACTTTTTTTTTTCCTCTTTCCTCCAACCACCCTTTTTAAGAGAGTAAAACCCAGCCCTAAAACATGCCTTAAAATAATTAGCTTAAAACTTCCTAAAAGCAAAACCAACTCTGTCTGAGGGGGAAGAGGGGCAGAGGAACTCAGATTCTCCCAGAATAGCCTATGTTTGTTTGCACCAGTTGGAGGTCTGCTCCCACGCTTACACGCACACTTAGCTTTACACCCATTACCTCTAATGGGCCTATTAATACTTATAAATTAAGAACGAGTGTAAGTGTCCGTAGGATGAAGGCCACAGTCAGGAACCTGGCTTGCAGAATGAGCTGCTGGCACTCACACGTTCTGTGTGAACTTTGGAGATCCTTGGAAATACTTTTTTTTTCTCTTAAAACACCTCATTGACGTCAGCGTGGCAGGTTTGCAACGGATGGTTCCTTTCTTTCCATCTCTAGAACCCGCAGGTCCTGCGTACTTAGTATCTTTCAAAGATACTACGAAAATTAATTGCCAATTAGAGCAACATCCATGAGATCATCATCTTCTTCCCCGATCAAAAACTCGGGGCTAGCCCGGGACGGTCGCTCGGCCGAGAGCATAGCGCTGCTGGCCATGGAGAGAGACTGGTCAGCGGAAATCGGGGATTTAGACCAGCTCTCCGGCTTGATGCTGTGAGATTTCTTCTTGTCTCTTTCTTTGTCCCGATCCCGGTCTCTGTCCCGGTCTTTGTCTTTCACCTTTTTCTTCTCTTTTTTGTGCTTCTTGTGTTTTTCTGAGCTATATTCGGGCAGTGGCCTAATGCCATCGTCAGAGCTGGGGCTGTTCTGATAGGATTTCTCTGCTATGGAAGAGCCCGACTCGCTCTCGCTGTCTATGTTTTGGGGAGTGTATGCTGGTGACTTACTGTGGCTGGGAGAGCAGCGTTCGTGCTTTGGAGTAGACCCACTGATTAGAGGGGATCCGTAGCTTTTGGAAGAAGCCATCTGAGGCCTTAAGCTATCCCCACCTCCTTCCCCAGGTTTCTGCAAAGTTACTTTGGCTTTAATACTAGGGGAACCACCATCATGCTTGCTGATGATAATTTTGGCCACTCCAGTGCTTCCGACGTTTTTGGAATCTGAATTCTTCTTGGAAGAGTCAACAGATCCTCCGGAAACAGAGACTTTAGATTTCTCTTTGTCACTCTTCTCGCGTTTGCCCTGGAACTCCCCCCCAGACATATTGTGTTTGGAGGACATAGTATGGCTTGAGGAATTGGAACTTGGCCCCATTTGTCCATCCATCGGGTCATCTCCACCAGGCCCGCTAGTGACAACCCCGTGTTTAAGTTTGTCTATGACTGCAGTCAGAGATGGCTTCTTGTTTCTGCTGGGAGACTTGCCTTTGGAACTTCCATGCTGGTTTTGAGATGAAGACATGGAAGACCCGCTAGATGAAAAGGAAGATGAAGATGCCGTGGAAGAATTCGATGAAGGAGGCGGCTTTTGTGACATGGACCCAGAGGATCCCATTCCTGAAGACGATTTCATACTCGAGCTCGATCCAGTCCCAGACATATGAGAGCCTCCAGAACCTGAACTGATAGGTGACTTTGCCTTCGATGACGGGGGAGTACCTGGAACAGGCTTCATGGGAGAAGCAAGCTTGTCAGAACCTCCTGAAGGTCTAGAATGAGATGGCGAGATGTTTGGTTTACTCATGGAAGGGTTCATAAGCGACGATGGCTTTCCTTGAGGTTTCATCTTGGTACTTCCAGACCCGCTGCTGAGGCCATGCTTGGTGATGGGGGAGGATCCAGGCTTCCCCACCGACTGAGCCGAGCTTTTGGACTGACCTGAACTTGAGCCACCTTGGCTTGAGTAGAGGCTGCTGCTCATCTTTGAGCCCGAAGACCCTTCTGATTTGCTGCTTTTCATTTTGCCTGAGGTTGACGAGGAGGAGGAAGAGGAGGAGGAGGAAGAATGGCTATGATGGCTTTTGCTGCTGGAGGAGGTGACAGAGCCACTACTGCTATACTGGCCGTGAGAAGATGGTTTGCCCACAGTCACTGTTCCTTTTGGGATCTGAATGGTGATTTTTGGAATAGGAGGAGTAGCCACACCGGGAGGAGTCTGAGATCTGCCTGAACTGCCAGGAGACTTGGACCCACCAGTGCTCGCTGGTGGCGTGAAAGGCCTGTTCGATGAACTGTGAGATGGAGATTTCCCGTCTGTCTCCTGCTTCTTCCGCTTCGGGAGTTTCTCTTTGCTTTTGCCGTCACTGGATGGCGTCCGGCTGCGCTTCCCCGGCTTCCCATCTATTCCAGGACCTGCCAGGTTACCTCCAGAACCATTGCCTTCCTTTACCCGTTTCTGAGACTTTTCTTTTCCTAAATCCCCTGTATTCAGTAAGGGGCTCTGACCCCCACTGTGGTGCTCCATGATGTCAGAGGACCCCAGCGCTTTGCTTGCAGCTGCAATAATACTAAAATCTACTGTATCGGACTGATTGCTTCCCTTAAATTTATTTTCCCCCCCATCGCCCCCTAATACTTGTACCCCCAAAGTACTTAGAGCCTGGGATGCATAGCCCTTGAAATCATCCGTGTCTCCACTCTGACTACTCTCATCAAAGTACTCCTCCCCAAAGCCGCTTTGGCTCTGACTGTTCAGCAAGTCAGGATTGAAATCTACCCCGTCTGGAAAAAAATGGTTTGAAGAATCGCTGTTGGGGCTCACAGCAGCATCTGCTATCAGGTCTGCTGGGTCTGTGTACGGGTTCTCGCTATTGTTCGTCTGAAAAACATCGGGGTCAAAGAGGGCACTTTGTGAATGTCCTGAACTAGAAGAGTCTCTCACTGGAGTACCAATGGGCGGGCAGTCCTCATTAGTGGTGGGTAGCTTGGAAGCCTCCTCTGCTATATCCGAAAGGATATCAGTAACATCGGCTCCAATGCTGTCCGAACTAGAGAGTCGAACCATTCTCTGAATACTGGGCTGCGAGTGAGGTATAGGCTGCGGGTATGTAGTAGGAGGAGTGCTGCATTGGCTGGGTGCTGGAGTAATGTGAGGGGTGTCCAGGGTATCTGCAGTCATGTTGACATCAAAAATGGGATTCTGGGAGTCAACATCCATTGAGAAGAGCTCCCTCTGGAAATCATCCTCAGTCTGATGCTTGGGCTTGTCGGCTGGCATGCGGGATTTTTTTTTCTTTTGCTTATTCCCCCCAGGGCCCATTTCCATTCTGGGAGAGCCAGAGGAAGAGTTCTGCCTTTCGAGAGGGCTGCTCCCATACAGAGTGGAGAAATCCTGAGGGGGATTCTCTTTAAGAAGGTTCATGAGCATGGGGTGGTTCTTGGTGTTGCTTGCTGGTGAGGATACTGGTGGTGGTGTGTGATGGGGAGGGGTTGGACTTGAGCCAATGGTAGACCCCACATTCCCTGTGATCTGCAACAAACTAGTGAGAATAGGGTTCTGAGACACTTTGCTGAAGTCCTCCCCATGGCCCACCGAGTCATGCCTCTCTTTCATGCTTATGCTCATGTTAAACAAAGTAGTGATGGGCCCCCCAGGAAAAGTGTTTGTTGGGGTAGTGGTACCACTCATTGGGTTGCTGCCTGTGGTCATGCCATACCCTGGGCTGCTGGCTGGGGGAAGATTTTTCTTCACCATATCTTCTACTGTTTCTGCAATGAGGGACAAGGCTGGTGTGTCTGCTTGAATCGTTTCTGCTTTTCTGCGAATTGCTCGCATGGTCACGGGAATGGACATACATCTGCAAGACACAAGGCAAAGGGTTTAGCAGGCATCTTGCTGCCCTACAGCGACGCTCACCAAAGCAGTTTTAAACCCTTCATCAAAGCAAGCAGTGAGACTCGTGGGCACAAGAGAGCAACAGGTCCAGGCACTGTAAGTGCCTTGCTGCTCTGTTTGTATTCATACTTACCCCACCGTGCTTATCCAGCCATGAGACAACTGTGTCTTGCAATCACAAATGCAGGGATAATTAATCAGTCAACTAACTCTAATAATTAATAGCTGACAGATGATAATCTTGTAGTTAAAGCACAGGATGCAGCCTGGGTTGTTACTCTGATTCTGCTAGGGAACACCTTTGTCTAAGCTTGGCAAGCCTTACACTTCCTGCAGTCCTGTAAAAATCAATGATACTGTCACATTCTCCTCAAGGTCAACTACCCTATAATGTTCTGAAATAAAAACAGCTATTCTCACTCAAGAGGTCTATGCTGTGCACTGTTAACATTCTGCTGCGTTCTGCATGCCTCCATGGTGGCTGGGGTGGAGTAACCTTGATAAAAGACCTGGGTAAATGACAACCTGCAGGGGAGCTCTTTCACATTTTCAAGACTTTGAAAGCAACCAACTAGAGGAGAAAGCATAAACAGGCAGGCACCTCGGACACACACCCAAAAATAAGTAGCTAGGGTTCAATGTTTGGAATGGAATTTTCAGTAGGACACCAGGTTTGCCTCTCCTCCAAACAACCGCAGGTAAAACTCACTCACAGACAGAATGGCTCCAAAAACGACTAGGAGAAATACAACAGAGTTCATCCTCACGATTTGGAGTGCCCTGAACAGAGGCATGCCATTACTAAAGCCACGGTACTCACCGATACGTTCTTAAACGTGAAATATCTCCTGTCTGTTACAGCTCATAAAACAGAAAGGAGTGAACCTGAGAGCCTGGTCCTACAGGCACGGCACCAGACTGACTCAGGTCTGAGCCACCTCTCTGGCTCCGGCGCCGGTCGGCTGAGTAACCACAGACGTGCCACGCAGTCTGCCTGCACCTCGGCTCATCCCGGTGATGAAACCGGGATAATGACACTTACTCTTATGGAAAACACTCTGGATATAAATCACTTATCCTGATCATTACACAGAAATCCTGGGAACATGGGAAAGCAATTAAATTTTCGCTATTCTACCACTAATTTTAGCTGCTTCTGGGTTACTTTTGGGGCCTGTTTTTGCATTGTCAGTTCTCCTCCTGAAAGCTGAATTTTCTGCAATATAAAAAACTTGGTAGGATGCTATCAAAGGCATGTGCAATTAATTGTACTTGCAAGCTCCTGCATATTGGCTTACAAACATCACTGTAAGCAACACGGAATGTCGGAACAAAAACATCCAGCTTACCTTTGAACAACTTTGGCAATGAAATCATCCGTACAGATAAGAGCATCAGATAGCCCTTTGTACAGCTTACAGTTCACATGAGTGGAGTCTTGCACATCCATTACCACTGAAAGAGAGAAGGCATTTAGAAGAGATAAAAATTCTGGTTACAGTGGAAGAAAACCCTGCTGGCCTGCCTCTAAATACATCATGCTTTTAGCGAGTCCACTTACCACACACTAGGGAGTCATTCACAGGGTGCTGAAAGGATACACTGAAACAGGAGTCAGAGAGAGGACAAACTTCAAACTGCAGGATCCCAGGAGAATCTGAAAGACATGGGAACTATTACATTAGGGAACACAGGAGATGAACCAGAGGCGCCAGCTCAATACACCCATATAGAAGAAAAAAGAAAAAGGGAAGCAGCATGGGCCTTACTGCTAATTCCTACACCTGGGAAAATCACCCACAGCTCCTTATTATCCCCACATTATATTCCGCTTGATGTCGTACCCACCTTCTTTTAAAACTGTTCGCTTGACGCAGCTGCCGATTAGTGTGTTGTATGCCACCTGATGTCTGATCAAATTAAGGATGAGAGGAACCCGTCCAGGGTGCTGGAAGGCGATTTTACTGATCAGTGTTCCTTGGAGGCTTCTTCCATCTGGGAGAGGAGCATCCTTGTTCAGAAAGTAACAGTGCTGCTGTCCTGGAAGAGCCTGACAAACAATTTCTGCTTTACTCCAGCCAGCGCTGGGTACAAGGCGATAACAGACATCTAAGGAGGAAAGAGCAGGCTCCAGACCTAAATGATGCCAAGCCACCTTTCTGGCTGAAAATGACAATGAAGACATCTTCCTTCCATTAAATGACAAGCAGACCCGAACAAGCAAGACAGGACTTTGGCTCCTCAGAAGCAGTATTGCCAAACAGCATTACCTGTCCCCCACTGCAACAGCTTCGTGTGGCACGGCATCCCCTTCTCAGGAAAGAGAAATCCTCTGAAGTTAATAGGAGATCTGTCACTGACTAATTTAAGACGTAGGATTTCTCCCAAGTGATGCAAGTGATTCAGCCACAAATTACAGTCCAAAGAAAAAGGAAAGGACAGAATCTGGCAATGCTGACCTCTCCAATACCTCTGCTGTCATTACTGCAGCTGCACTTTTACTGCAATGGATTTTTCACTACTAAGTCACTTTCCATTTCTTATATGTTTATTTATTTGCACACAAAATCAATGAAAATTGCAAACATCACAGGTGATCCTGATGTCTTCCCACAAGCCCGGTCTAGCCTCTAGAACACTGCTGCAGCTACCTTCAGTGTTCTTACCTGCTACCCAAGAACAGCCAACAGACCTTCTGAAGAGCCAACTCACGTGCCTAAATTTAAAGTCATTTATTCAAGGTTTGCCCTGTGTCATTTCACCTTTATTTACATCACCCACTCCACATAAAGCTTTCTGGTATACAATTTTAGCTAAAGAGAAAGAAAACAACCCCTGCAACCTCACTGGGTGCGCGCACATCGTCTTACACACCAGTGTGACCAAACAGCCTTTGCATCCATCTTTCAGATCAGAGAACAGGTCAGATGTAGACACAAATAATTCGGTGGGAATGCGTATTATGACAAATCCACGTTTAAGACAAAATAGTTTATTTTCCTAATTACTGCGGTCATGTCCGTATCAGAATTCTAATGACTGGATAGCACAGTCTTTCCCCGCGAACAAACGCTGTACCAATTTCCTTTATCCTCCTTGAAGAATACCCAGAACAGATGAAAGCCCCCCCAGTGCTCCTCTACAAGTATAATGCCCTGGTTGTCATGACGTACTTACTGCATAGAAGCGCATATTGTGGTTTAACGGTACAGGATCAGCCTCCTTAGACAATTCAAACTGCGTGATCAACTCATACAAGGGTACAAACGTTGGTGGTGTGTCGAACAGTGGAATACCTGAGGGAACAAAATGGCACAGAATGATAGCACTGGGAGCTGGAAGGTGATGGTGGGCCAGAGGAGTTACTATCTCCTGAAACAAACCTCTCTGGTTCTTACCAAAACCAGCACAAAACCATAAACAACTTTCATGGCGTGTTTTAAAAAATAGCAGCAGTTTTTTGATAAAAAACACCTAGGGAGTGTCCGTCTCACAGATCTGCCACTCACCTGTGCAGCTCTGAAGTTTCTGAATGAAAGCTCGAGACACTGGAATGGGACGTGGGAATTTCAAGAAGAAACAAGCTGGTAAGTCCACACTGTTGGCACTGGTGATTGATGAGAAAGATGGAGTTCTAGAAAATCAAGTTAATACACGGTCTTTTTAGATGCAGGGCATGATCGCGTGTGCCAGATGTACAATTTGCAGCTAGCTCAGATACAAGCAGACTGGTATACCTTCTTAAAAATTAAAAGACAGTCCTCAAAAGCATGTCACGTGCCTGAAATACCCATTTCTCAGCTTCATATAATGCTGTGACATCACGCACTCATCTCCCCACTCTGACTTCAAAAGAGGGCTAAATATTGAGTTGGCGTCTAACCAAGGCCACTGAGAAAGGCCTGGCCAATAGGTCCTTTGCTTACCCTTTGCTGTCAACTGGATGAGAGCCCATAATCAGCGGTGCAATTGGAAGTTTGTACATCGCCATGGTTCCCTCAACTGTTACTGACACATTCATTCCTAAAGATCGAGGAACTGCAAGAGAAGGCAAGAAAAAAAGAGAGAACAACATAAGGTGATGAAAAAACAACGCAGCCTTTATGAGCTAAATATCAGTATGGTGGAAATGAATTGCTTTCTCCACAGAGCAGAGTTCTCAGCATTCACTGCTATCACTAAAAGGACTACAGCCAAACAAGTTAATTGTGCTACCTATTTTTCTTACGAGGTTGATCAGTGGCATAATTCCTAAAACATATTTCAAATACATTCGCCAGTCTGTAGTATGTTCTTTCAAAGCCATTTATTGTTTTGCTTTGTAATAATTTCACCCTTTTCTTTTCCAAGACCAGCCTCAGTTTTAACTGCTGCTGGGTTCTGTCATTTTACCAAAAGACAAATATCCACGCACACGCATGAAAAACAATCTTACAGTAAGACAGCAGATGGGAATACCCAAGTATTCCAACAATAAAATAACTCTCATGTTAACAATGAATTTCATCCTAAGGACAAAGGCTCTGTCTGCAGACTGCCACCACTGGTAGCAGCCCAATTCAAACTCCAGAACAGCCATGAGGCTCAAGAAGATGGTCAGCTCAGACGGCATTTACCCATGTACTAATTAAACCCGTGTCCTCTGTAAGGCAGCCTCTGCTTTCCTCGTATTACAGAGTGACAGCAGAGGGCAGCCAGACTGCTCCCCTGGACTTCTGCTTTCTTCTCTCCTTCAAGCAGCAGTAGGTCCACAGTAGCTTCCAAAGGCGACCTACCGTTGTTCTCATGCAGAATAACGGGGGCTCCAGTGCCGTCTTCAAATAAATCATAGGGCGAGACATAATACTTGAGATTCATAAGGAGACCTGTGGGAGAGAGGCTTATGAGCAGGCATCCTGATGCCGCAGGTTAACCCCGTCATTACTAGCCCCTGTAACCACGATGTTTGCACTGTAACACAGCACACGCTGCCCAGAGCTCCTAGCGCACCTTGAAAGCTGTTCTCTGCTGTCACAGCCACAGACGTAGCTTTGTAACGGAAGCCTGGCTTTCCGGATCACGTGCGACTTACAAATATTCAACCACCTTGTCCCTCTTTGATTAGCGTTTTTCTTTATTACCACCAGTTAATTTCCAACTAACGTTAATAAAGGGGACCCTGAACAAAACCAACTTTTTCTTTCCTTTTTTAAGCGTTTATCAAAGATACCTCCACTCCTGGGGGTGAGATAGCCAACACTGCCATGAAGAATCTTGTCGAGTGGATTTGCATTGGTGGCTTGCCTGCAAGAGAGGCAATCACAGGTCTGTAACAAGCTAGAGCCATATCTGAAGCCAGAATTCATGTCCTGATGGCAGCCTAAGATTTTAACTCAATATACACACTGCTCAGTCACAGAAGTAGCTATTTTAAACTTCACAGTGTCATAGGCAAAGCAGAAGCTACTTTTTATTCCTACAGCATGAACGGTTTATCTCCTGAATCTACAGTAGTAAAAGGTGGTCAGATGTTTCTTCGTTTCTGACTGTAAAACAGTTGTTACCACTAATCCATCTAGTCGTGAACTTTTTTTGGCCTTCCAGACTTTCCTTCAGTTGAATTCTGTAGTTAAAAAGGACAATGGTAAATTCCAGAAAGCTCTGAGCGGTTTTTCTGTCTCTCTTTATCACTCTCCTGCTAGCATAGTCCTTCTATAACCTCAGCACTGCGCTTTTTAGCAATAAAGTCACAATTTATAGGGATTGATGTGACACTTCATGGATATACAGTACTTGGCATTATTATAATCAGTCAATGTGATACGGCAATTAATTAAAAAAAGAAAAAGCAAACCATAGAGATGTTCTTACCAATACATCCCTGCCATTTTTGAGAGATCCAGCTCCAAGGACTGTAGAGCCAAGTACATTTTAGTTTTAAGTTTGCTGGGGAAAAAAAAAGAAAAAAAGAAAAATTAAAAGGAACCACGCAAAGAAACTCAACTCACAAACCAATGGCTGACAAGCTGCAGTACCTCCTATCAGATTGAGCATTTAGAAATTTTAACTTTTCGATCTGCATTCCCACCGCTCTGCATTAAATCCTTCCAGCCCACTGTGTTCGCACACAAGCCATGGTGATGAAGTCAGCAGGATCACAGGAACAATGAAAATTTAAGCACAAAGCTAAAAGCTTGTAGGTTTAATTGTATATACACGGACGTAAATAAATATCATACATATTCTAGACTTACTTGTCTCCTGGCAACTTATACAGGTTCACAAGTCCCCTTAGATGCTTAGAAAATTCATCAAAATTTTTCTCTCTGAAAGCAAGGAGAAAAAGTAACATGCGTTCAAATTTGTTGCAGATAAGGCTTCGTTTTTAAAAGTTACATTAATACAAACATTAAGTCACTTTAGAATAGACTTTTGCTACATGACAGCTAAAGGATGCCTTCTTGAAATGATCCAGCTTTAACAATTCTGATGAATGTTGTGCTGTGACTCCCAAGATGCCAGGCATGGCAGTCAGGATCAGAAACATCTGACCCAAAGCCAGAAAATCCCCTGAGGAGGAGAGACTTTACGGGGAAAGAACAGTTTTGAAATGTTCTGTGTTTCCAGGCATGAAATAGCATCACATCAACACTGCAAAGAGAAGCCAACCCGAAAACGTAACAACCAATTCTTGTTGCTCACCTCAGATGCTGCACCAATTCTGGACAACTCTGAAAAGGAAAGAACATGCAGCAACATCAATGTCAAACGCATCAGATTAAGCCTTTGTGCAGCACAGCAACTGTAAAATATTACAACGGTGAAGTTTTTGAGCATCATCTTTGGGTGAGAAGCAACAAAATGCTCACAACTACACGTTGCTATGTTTCTAGTTCTGCTTGTCAACCCCCCTTGGAACGAATACAAGCAGTGTTCTTTCTTCTTAAACAACTGATTGGGAATAAGCTTTTAAAATTGTGACACCGTAGGTTGAAAGCCTACGATCTCACATAGAGATATAAAAACGGCCTGTTTGCAGCAGAGCAGCTACACCAACATAAAGGGCAAGTTCAAACTCTCACACCTGAGGAGGAGGGAAGTAAAGCCACTTTCTTTCAGGATCTCAACCATAACATTCCAAATCTTAGTAGTTTCCATTCACAAATTTAAGTTTTGTAAGATTCGTTTCCCTATCCTTCCTCCAGAAATAAAATCCTCAAAAACACACCAAAAACTTCTTCAAATCATTCTTCCAGTTGGAACGCTACTCAAAGGAATAGAGAGACCATGAGTAAAACGCTCCTCGCAAACTACTCCACGGGGGCTCTGACCCTCCGTTAGAACAAGTGAGCAGCAAAGGCACAATGCTAGGTCTCGCAGGCCATTCAGTGTGATTTTTCTCTCTGCTCAAACGAAAGGGAGGCGAAACCACAGTTCCAAAACCAAAAAGGTATTACGCTCGTCTTTCTCAGTAATACGTACCACAGGGTTTTCTCCGTGGTGAGCCACCTTGACATCACACAGCAGCCCTGTAGGATCTAACTGGACTTCCACATAGAACATGTCTGAAGTGATGTAACATTCAGTGCCATTTGCACTAAGGTGAGATCCAAGGCTTACATACAAAACAAAACAAAAATTGCTATGAGATGCACACAAAAAACAATCAAACCAGCAGTGAGATTACGATGCGTACAGATAAACAGGAAATGCCTTTGCCGTAAAACAAAGGAGTGGACGTACCCGTTCTGTCTGGCTATGGACTCCAGGCGATCCGTCATGGCAGGCAGAGAAGACACTGGATGGAGAAAGCACAAAACAAGGCTTACTGAAAGGATTCAGCGTCTTCCCTGGCATGAGACATCGGCATTAAAACAACCCCAGCTCCTTGCTCACTCCTACGTCTGCTCATACCTTAACACGTGCACCTCTAAACGTTACCTGCACTCAAAACTGAAACAGAACAATTTGTACAGAGAAAAACAAACATTCTCAGAAGTACAGAGGGAGAACGGATTTCTTCCTCGAGTGGAATTCGGGTACGGGCAATAAGAATAAAAATAACACAAGCGATCTTGGCTGATACTGAGTCATAAGACAGAAGCATGCTTATGGAAACGTGAGCACCACGAGCACAGTGAGATGTGCTAGCAACGACCTTGCTTCTGCGACGCAGAGAATTTCCACGCTATATCACAGTTAAGCATTTCCTGAAGCGCATGCACAGAATGTACCAACCTTTTAATGCCTTCTGCAAAGTCTCCAAACAGCTCACCAGGTGTTGGTGCCCCCCAGAGTTCATCACAACTCGTTTTTCCTAAGCCAGGAAGAAGAAAAATGTTCTTTTTGTGTGTCACTCAGTGAGAGGGAATCGCTGCAACTCTTGTTCAGTCAAGTGAGGTTTATTCAGGTAATTAAAGGCAGATTAGATTTCATCCCGAAATTACATCCTCATTTTGATTCCTGTACGAGAACAGCACCTATTTTGGAAGCGGGTAACAAACGCAGGCCTGGAATTGATTTTTTTTGAGCAACGTGCTCCTGTGGAACAACAGGCTGCAACAGCTTTTTAATAGGCATAAGCTGAGAGTTGTGCACGAGGAGACAGAAACAGAGAGGCAAACTTTTACCACCACAATAAACGCAGCAGTCCTTGAGGTAGCTCTGCCCTGCCTCCTGCTCCTCCCTACCCTCACCTAGCTGGAAGAGTAAAGGGTATCCCACCCCTCCCTGCCCGCTGCCAGGTGTGAGGACACCCAAAAGGCAGCCAAGGCTTGAACAAAACCTAAAGCACTTTGCAGAGATCCAACAACAGAACGAACAGCAAAGGAACTCCAGCACCCTCCTACTCGGATCCCAGCCCTTCTCACCATGACTTGACGGACTAGCTTCATGGTTTCTGTCCAAGGCCTGTTCTGGTTGTACTTTGCGTGAAGTCTTTCTAAGAGGGTGCTCATCTTGTTCAGCTTCTCCGCTTCTGCAAGACGAACCACGGGGACAACTCAGGAGAGAGACCAAGACAATATCTGCAGGTTTTACAAGTAACACAGCCTGGCAGTTGTAACAATAACTCTTTCTACCTTTAAGCTACGCATGATTTCAAAAAATATATATATATTTATTACTGTTTAACCCCTGCAACCTAGGCTTTAAGGCTAAATAAGCGTTAAGAACATATCACCAGCCATCAAAACCTAGAGGTCCCTAAAGGGCCTAAGGGCCTGTTGGAGAAGGGCTCCTCTTCTGCATGGCCCCTCCCTGAATGACCCAGCCCCATCGGGATAAGTTCTGGCACGACAGGAATACGCCGGCAGCCTGTCTGGGGCTACGACAGCATGGCCTGAAGATGAAGCTTCCCCATGATAAGGAATAGAGAGGTAAAGAAGAGATGTTACGCTTAATTCCCGGGGTTCTCCCTCACTGGTCGCTCTTCCACCTTCTTGTACAGCGAGGACCTTCACAGACCTTCCCTCACCGAAAGCCTCAGCCAAGAGAAGCCTTACACAAGAGAATGTGGGCTTTGGTACTACCATAACTTAGCTTTTTCCCCCCCTTTGTGCTGAGTTTTTTCTTAAGTTGCATTTGCCAAAAAAAAAAAAAAAAAACACCAGCAGACATCAGTGCCAAAATAAACCCTGCCGCAGGCACTACTGGCTCCAAGGCAAACACAAGCCCGTGACACGTTAACTGCCGCAGCACAGCCCTGCAAGCCCTCGGTGAGGAATTCAAAGGCTTTGTTCTCGTTACCGATGCACGCACGGTTCACAGAGTTGACGCTGGCACCACCAAGTCCAAGGGTACGAAATAACTGAGCGCTTGTTAAACGTTTTCAGACACTTCACACCTCCCAGCCACGTTACGGGCACACGCTGGCTGAGGTTGGCGAGGGCACCTGGGTCCACCTGCAGCAACCCCTGCTGCAGCAGGGCCACTTGTGGCCGGGGACCCAGGACCACGTCCAGCTGGCTTCTGAACTTCTCCTGACAGGGGAGAGTCCACGAGCTCAGGGCAACCCAGCGGGGACTCAGTCACCCGCAGGGTGACAAAGTGCTTTGGTGTTCAGCCAGTGCCACCGGGGCATCCGCTGCCTCTTGCCCTGTGGCTGGGAACCCCTGGCAAATCCTTGCCTTTTCCCAATAGCTTCATGCTCACAGAGCGGACCCCTCGCAGCGTGGGGACAGGCTGAGCTGCGACGTGCTGAGCCTGCTGCCTTTATTTCATAGAGTCCTAGAACCATTAAGGTTAGAAGAGACCTCCAGGAGCACCTGGCCCGACCCCGTCACCAATGTCGCCAGTCACCCACTAACCACGTCCCTCAGCACCACGTCCGACTTTCCTTAACCCCCCTCAACGGACGGCGATGCCACCACCTCCTGCCCAACCCGCCCCAGCGCCTGCCCACTTCCTGACGAGAATTCCTGGCCCCTTCCTGACCGTTTCTCTCCTCATTTCCCTCACCAACAGCCCCGGGAGCTGCGGGCACGGCTCTGGAGCGGGCCCAGCCCGGTGCCACCGGCCCTGTCACCCCTCTGAGGGCTGAGGGGGGGCGGTTGGACCCCTCCCATCCCCGTAACCCCCCCCCCATCATCCCTGGGCCCCACCGGCGAGGCCGCGGCCTCCCCTCAGCGCCCCCCCGCCCCGAGTCGCGGCCCGCTGTCGCTGGGCGGCACTACTCACCCTCGGCGCCGCCCGGCGCCGCCTTCATGTCGCGGGGGCGGGGAGGGGAGGCCCGTGGAGGGGCCTCGGCGCCGGTGTCGCCTGAGGAAGGGCCGGGGGGAGGCCCCCGAGGCCCCCGGGGCCGCTCCGCGCCCGCCTCACACGGCGCCGGCCGCCGCCGCCATCCCCCGGCCGCGCCACCTCTCGCGAGGGCCGCGGAGTCTCGCGAGAGCCGCGAGATCTCGCGAGACGTGGGGAGGGCGAGCGGAGCTGGCGGGGCCTGCGCCCGGACGCCCCCCCGCCCCTACGTCGTGAGGGGCGGGGGGACGTCCGGGCGCAGGCCCCGCCCCCGCGGTTCAACCTGCCGAGCGCTGATTGGCCGCCGCCTCCTGTCGTCAGGAGAGGGGCGGGGCGTTACCACCCCCCCCCCCGACCTCATTCCCCGCTCCCCGTCGAAGCTCTCGCGAGAGCACGCAGCGCGCGCGCGTCCCGCTCCTCCCCGCCCCTCCCCTCCCGGAAACCTCGCGGAGCTCAGCTAGAGGACGGCCGCTGGGGAAGCGGGGTGGTTCTCGCGAGAGGTCTCGCGAGCTTTGCCGGGAGTCTCGCGAGAGTTGCCGGGCGCGTCCCCCCCCACCTCTTCCACTCCCCCCCCAGCCCCCTCCGCCGGAGCCGTTTCGCTTTGGGCCGTGAGCGGGGGGCGGCGGGGCCGGGGCCGGTGCTACGGGAGGGGGCCGGGGCCGGGCCGTGGGGGGGGGGGCGAGGGCGAGGCGTGGAGTGAGCGGAGGCAGCGCGGGCCCGGGCCCCGCCTTCCCGGGGCTCCCCCGCGGCGGCGGCGCTGCCGCCCTCCGGGCCTGGGCCCTCCTCGGATGAGGCGCTGAGGCCGGGCCCTTCCCCGCCCCCCCCCCCCTTCCCCCCCCTTCTCCCCTCACGCAGACGGGGCCGCGAGCGGGGGGCCCGGGGCCGCGCATGGTGCGCGGAGGAGCGGCCGCCGGGCGACTTTGAGCTGCCGGGGGGGGGTTCGGGGGCGGCCTCCTCCCCCCCCTCCCCCCCCCTTGCCCCCCACCCCCGGGAGGGATGCCCAACCCGGAGAGGCACGGCGGCAAGAGGGACGGCGGCGGCGGGGGCTCCTCGCAGCACGGGCCCGGCGGAGGAGGTTCCGGCAGCAAGGAGAGGCACCGGGCGGCCTCCAGGCACAAGCGGCACAAGTCCCGGCACTCCAAGGAGGCGCCGCCGGCGCTGGCGGCGCAGGAGGCGGCGGCGGCCCCGCTGGGAGCCGTGCTGAAGCCGCTGGTGGAGTACGACGACATCAGCTCGGACTCGGACACCTTCTCGGACGATGTGGGCCTCAAGGCGGAGCGCAGGGAGAACGAGGAGAGGAAGGCGGAGAGGAGCGAGAGGGCGCAGAAGCACCGGCACCACCAGCACAAGCGGGTCCGCGAGCTGCTGAAGAGCAAGCAGGCGGAGAGGGAGAGGAAGCTGGAGAAGAGCCTGGAGGCCTCCAGCAGGGCCGGGGCGACCAAGGACAGGGTGTCGGGGTCCTCCAAGAGGCTCCTGGAAAGCGAGGAGCACCCCAAGGCGCCGTCGTCCAAGAGCGGCAACAAGGAGTCCCGCTCGGGCAAGGCGCACAAGGAGAAGTCCAGGAAGGATCGGGAGCTCAAGTCGAGCCACAAGGAGCGCAGCAAGAGCCACCGCAAGCGGGAGGCTCCCAAAAGCTACAAAACCGCCGACAGCCCCAAGCGGAAATCCAGAAGCCCCCACAGGAAATGGTCGGACAGCCCGAAGCTGGACGACAGCCCCTCGGGAGCCTCCTACATCCAGGAGTACGACCTCAGCCCGCCCCGCTCGCACACGTCCAGCACCTACGAGCCCTACCGCAAGAGCCCCGGCGGCTCGTCGCGCCGGCCGTCCCTCAGCCCGCCCTACAAGGAGCCGGTGGCCTACCAGTCCAACGCCCGCTCGCCCAGCCCCTACAGCCGCCGGCAGAGGTCCGTCAGCCCCTACAACAGGAGGCGCTCCTCTAGCTACGAGCGAGGCAGCGGCTCCTACGGCGGGAGGTCGCCCAGCCCCTACGGCCGCCGGCGCTCCAGCAGCCCCTTCGCCGCCAAGCGCTCCGTCAGCCGAAGCCCCATCGCCAGGTGCGTGCCCTCCGCGCCGCCTGGGGAGCGGGGACGGGGTGGCCGGGGGGCGGCTGGGCTGGCTCCGGGCGCGGGGGGAGCGACCCCTTTGTGGTAAGGGGGTGCCCTGTGGGGTGGTAGCGGGGCGGTGACCCCCGTGGAAGGGTGCCCTGCGGAGCGGGGCTTCAGGAAAGCCCTCCCCGGCGGGCACCCGGGAGCTCGGGGGTTGAATTCCGTCCCCTGGGGAGGGAGGCGGCCCCCTGCGCGCGGCCTCGTGGGCAGCTTTGTGCTCCTCCGGGCACGAGGCGCTCCCCGGCGGAGCTCGGCCGGGGAGGGGGGGGAACGCCCTCACCTCTTCCACCTGTCTCTGGATCCCTCCCTCTGTTTGCCGGCTGTGAAATCGGATCGGGCTCTTCAGGAGGCGGCTTTGTTTCCAGCGGGGTTTGCCCTTTCTGAACTGACTCGGGGGTTTCTCTTCCCCCGAATTAGATGGCTCCGTGCGAACTCCATCTTTCCAGCCTAAACTTTATTTTTCTCTGCAGCTGGTTGCTCCCGTTCTGAAACTGGGGCATTCGGGGAGCAAGGGTAGGAATCGGCTGATTTTGGCTTAACCGTAATTGTCTTTTTTTCTTTAGAGAGCAGTTTGCTGCAGAAGGGAACTGTTACTTGAAGGCAGCGCCGACTGTTTTATTTCAGGTGTTCGTTGATCTCCCCGTTACGTGCACAAGTACGCGGCCTAACGTTTTTTTCTAGCTGCAGATGGTGTTCAGCGAGTTCCCTGTGTCACCACGGGTGCCGCGGCGCTTTGCTGGCGGCTCCATGGCGATTAAGATGTGACCTGGAATGTGAGAGCCTCGAACCGTGCTGCCCCGCGCTGGCTGCGCCGCATCCCCGGCTCCGAACGGGAGCCGGGCCTGGGGGGCTGCCTCCGGCACGTCTCTGATCGGCAGGTCCCGGAGAGCTTGGGGGAGGGCTTTCAAACTGAGCCTTTCCCCCCAGAACTCTTCTCCTTGCTTCAGGAATACAACGTGGCGTGGCGGGAGTGAGCTCTGGGCTTTGTCCTCTGTAAGAGGCGTGTTGGCTCTGGCACCCGGGAGCTGTTTGGTGAAATCTGCCTGCTCTGCTCCGGTTCTGTGGCACGAAATCGGGCTCTGCGTCAGCGGCCCGGGGTTCGGTGCTATCTCCCCTGCCTTGCTGGTTGCGTGCACCCCGGGAGGCACCGAGGGACAGCCGGTGTCCGTCTCCTCCCTGCCCCTGGTGCTTTTTTGCCCTGGTGGCCCTGCCCGTGCAGGTTGTGTGCTGATGCCTCTGGAGGGGTGAGAGCACGGGAGCAGGAAACGCGTGCGTGCTTCCTGATGGGGTTGCGTTGTGGCACCTGTTAAACGTCCGCGTTCAGCCCCACGCGGGGGAGAAAACCCCGTGGGAACCGAAGGGGTGTGGAAAAGGGGCTCCTTCCTGGGTGTTTCGGTGTCCCAGGTGAACCCGGAGCTCCGTAACTGGCGAGTTGAATCTGTCCCGAGGAAACCACGGCGCCCCTCCTGGATCTCGGTCGTGGGAGGCACTCAGCAGCACCTTGTGCTGCTCCCTGGGCTGACAAACTCACGTGGGAAACGTTTTAAGGGTGGCTCTGACTCCCTGACAAAGCGCTGGACCCCGAACCAAAAGAGATCCCAAGGCTACGCGCTCTTTATGCTCAGCCCGTGCTGGGTTTTTTGCATCCCCGCCTTCAGGCGGTGCCCGCCGGCTCTGCTCTGGGCCGGTAACTCGCGGTGCCGTCCGTTCTCTCTAGGCACACCCAAAGACAGACGGGTTGTGCCTTCGGAAACCGCTCCTGAGGTGAATCCTAGCGAAGGGACGGAGGGAATTGATGCGTTTTCCGTATGGTGGGCGAACCCTGCGCTGTAGCTCACGTGTCGGTCAACGTGGTCGTGGTCAGACGCCGGCTCCAGGAGCCGAGGGGCAGTGGCAGCGATCGGAGCACCTCCAGTGGCGCGCGCACGCCGTGAGCACCCGGCGGTGAGCGGAGCCCTCCGGGGAGGTAACGCGGGCCTTTCTGGGGCACTGCTTTAGTTCTGCCGGCTGGAAATATATATATATTCATTTTTTTTTAGCGTTTAATTTCCACGTCCAAAATGCAGCGTTAGGAAACCGAAGCGAAGTGCTGTGCCGGTTGGAGAAAAGTGACGTTTGCGTTTCAGGCGGCCACGCGGAACAGCTCGCTCTCCGTTTAGGAGGAACGGGGATGGGTCGGTCGGTCGGGAGGGTGTCGGATGTGGCTTGCCGTGCCTCGCAGCCGCCGTTGTCGTCGCAGCTAGAACCAGAGGAAGGAATTCCAGATGGGTCAGCTACCTGAAGGCGGGTCGTGCTGTCACCAAGCCCAGCAGCCAGGCGTCGGTGCGGCGGGCAGGGGTCGGCGTGCCTCGGGGTCGCGGGGCGTTCAGGAGCCGATGGCGGCTTCTGGTTGCCCGTCTGTCGAGCAGGTAGGGCGCGGGGCGTGCGGTCGGACCTCCCGGGTACTGGGTTGCTCCCCACCGTGCTGTTAGAGCTCGTGGCAAGTGAAGTACGGGGGTGTCTGTGGGGCCCGGGGGTCGTGTGGCGGCCCATCGATGCGGCAGCGTGCTCTGCCAGCTCGCCCGGGGTCAGCTCTGCGAGCAGCTCCTCGCCCCGCTCCTTCGCACGGCACCAGGCCTGGAGGCTTCCAGCACGCCCTCCTCCCAGGCCTGCCCTAACTCGGATCGTATCAGGGAAATTAACGCTCTTTTAATTGGGGTTTTTAAATGGTTCCTCATCGCTGACAACTGTATGCTCGCTCAGTCACGGTTAGCGTCTTGTATTTCTGGTTCCCGGCGTTAGGGAGACGACGAGGTGGTTTTTAACCCCGTTTATCTGGACGAAGATCTGCTCGTGCGACCGAACCCGCCCATCCCTGGTGACTCCAGCGGGCAGTGGAGCTGCAGACCTCCGGGAGGTGCGGGGGTTGAAGGGGGCGCGTGAGTGGCTGCAGGTGGAGCCTTGGGGACATCGTTCCGGAGGGCAGGAAGCGGCTTCGAAAAGCAAAAATCTGCCCTCGTGCACCTTCCGTGTCCCTGTAGCTCTTCTGGAACGCGCAGCAGTGGCGCGAGAAGTGTTGTGGAAGTGTCGTTGCGCTGCAGCAAGCCCAGCCGGGGCTGCTGGTGGTGCAAGAGGCAGGGTCTGTTGTACAACCGCGGGATCGGTGCCTCCGGTAGGGCTGGGGAAGCCAAGGAGCTTCTGGACGCCGTGCCCCTTCCCAGGTCTAACAAAGCCGCGAACGCCAAGCTGGAAAACGCGCCGAGGAACAGCGGCTCTGTGTAACGCAGCTGAGGAGAAAAAGGGTGAGCGGGGGAGGGAGACGAGGAGCGGGCCCAGGTGAAACGGCGGCGGGCGAGCTGCAGGAAAGGCGCGGAGCCACCTCCGTGCCGGGGTGGCAGTGGTGCTGGGGCACAGCCCCGTGCCCCGCTGGTGTCCTGCGACAAACGCAGTAGGAATCGTGCTCCTGGAGAGGTTTCCCTTCGGGTGGGCAGGGCGATCTCGTCCAGAGGGAGGCCCCGTGCCCAGCTGTGTCGGTGCGGCCGTAGGGGGTCGGGTGGGTGGGCGAGGGAGCAGGGAGCGGAGTGCCGCCACCTCCTACCCTATCCCCAAAGAACAGGACGGGGAGTGCTGCCCCCGGCACCGCTTGTGGTTGTGGTCAGCGACATCCTGCAGGGCCCCTCAGGAACGTTTTAGCCTGCCCGTGTCTTTGAGCACAGTGACAACCCAAGGGCAGCTGCAGCTCCTGGCAGCTCTGCGCTGGGACGCGGCAGGTGAGGCGCTGCCCGGGCGGTACGCTGGGCCCGAGACAGTTAAATTTGTTCTGCAGAAGCCTTGGGAAAGGTCGGGATCCTGAGGCAGCGTTCCCATCGCTGGTGAAGGACCACGTACGGTGCTGGTGCTCTGCCCACCGCTCGCCGGGGGCCCCGCGTGCCGCAGCTTGGGGCGAGGGCACCAAGGAGCAGGGTTCGGGTCAGCCAGCGGCATGCAGGCACCTCTGCTGGTGCCTGGCAAGGAGCTTTGCATCGCGCCGAATCAGTTTTCCCACTTACTTTCCAAACTTGTTATCTCAGGATAATGCTGGTTTGTGGAGCGCTCCTCGTCGTTAACTGTGCGGTTCCGGGTGAGCCAGCGCCTGCCGTACCGACCCCTGTCCGCAGCGGGGTGCTTCGAGGAGTTCCAGCTACTGCGGAGCTGTGCTTTAAGAGAATTCTGTACCTTCAGAGCTAGACACGTTCCCAATAGTAAATGATGGAGTAAAAATCAACTTTAAGCAGAGTTCCTTTTACAATATCCGTAGAATCTGGTCTCAAATCTTCCCTGCCGGCTACTGCAACTCCTCAGGCCACCGAAGCCTGCCCCTCGTGCGGTTTGGTTGCTGCCTCGTACCCTGCAACACCCTCGTTCCTCCCGAGGTGGAGGAAACCCTTCCGTCTCGTCAGGAGTTTTGCTGTGTACGCCGGCAGTACCGGTTCCCAGTTCCATCTGACTTTTATCTCGTTTCCCAATCGGCCTTCAGCAGGTTTGAGGTTCCGGCCGTCTCCTGACGGGGTTCGCCCCGCGTGCTGTGCGTGCCCTGGTGGTGCGAGGCGCTTCCTGCCTGGCTGCTGTCACCACCCGGGGTTTCAGTGGGGCTTTCCGTTCTGCACATGCACAGATTAACAAATTCAGAGCCCATTTATCGTGGGCGAAGATTGAGACCCTCTGAACATCCCTCAAACAATTAAAATTCTCGGGTTTTCTTCTCCCGAACCCCAGGATGCGAATCTAAGCTCTGGTGGTGGTAAAAGAACCGGGGGAAAATTAGCTTGAAGTGAGACGTGTCCTGAGGCGGCGTTCCCATGAGGGCACGTATTTTATCTGTTGTTCCCTCTAAAGCTGTACGTAATTACTGCGGAAGACTTGTGCGCTGCCAGCTCACAGCCTTGACTCGGGTTTCTGTTGGGGACGTGCATCGATCTCGCCTTTACCTGGGGGCTCCTCCAGTCTTCCTCCTTCCCTCGCCTTAACGGCGTGGTTTGTAGGGGCAGGCTTGGTGCTGGGAGGCTGCGCGGTGACCTGAAGCTCGTGCTCACGAGCTGGTTTGGGTAGCTTCGGTCTCTCCTGCCACGCCTGCCTGAACTGGGAAATAACTTGGCGGTGTTTTCAGGGAGCCGTGGCTGTCGGTGAGTAGCTCGGAGGCTCTGAGATGCTTTTTCATTTATCTCCCTGTTCTGTCCGCAGGAAGTCTGTGAAGTCCCGAAGCCGAAGTCCCGGCTATTCAAGACACTCATCTCACAGCAAAAAGCAGAGGTCTGGGTCGCGCAGCCGCCATTCCAGTATATCGCCCACGAGGCTGCCGCTCAACTCCAGCCTGGGGGCAGAGCTCAGCAGGAAGAAGAAGGAACGAGCGGCAGCGGCGGCAGCTGCCGCGAAGGTGGACGGAAAGGAGGCGAAGGGCTCACCGGTTTTCCTGTCTAGGAAGGAGAACAGCTTAGCCGAACTTAAGGAGTCTGGAACAGAATCCAAAAAGGTCACCAAAACTGTTAAATCTGAAAAATCTTCTTCAGATACAGAGCTAGTTAATTTACCGTGTACAAACGCAGAGACTAAAGCGCCTGCGGAGACGACAAAAATCAAGGCAGAGGAGAACTCGGAGAGGAAACATCCTGCTCCAGTCAGAGATTCAAAACAGCCGGGAACAAAAGACTCAAAGCCTGTAGCAGCAGCAGCAGAGGACCTTCGGTCTCCAAAAGAGACGGACACGGCAGAGAAGGAGATCCCGCCCCCGCTACCTTCCATAAAATCACCTCCTCCGCCTCTGCCGACAACCACGCCGCCACCTCCAACTCCACCGTTGCCACCTTTGCCTCCGTCACCTGCGGTCCCGCCTTTGCCACCATCCCAACAGACTCCTGTTCAGGTCCCTACTTCGGTCCCAACGTCTTTGCCATCTTCTTCCCACCCAAGGACGTCTACTTTATCCTCTCAGGTGAACTCCCAGTCCTCTGTCCAAGTCGCTACGAAACCGCAAGTGTCTGTGACGGCTGCTATCCCACACCTGAAAACTTCAACGTTGCCTCCGCTTCCGCTCCCCCCTATTTTAGTTGGGGAAGATGACTTGGATAGGTAAGGTCGCAGTGTCCTCGTTGTGTTTGCGAGCAGACAGGTTCGTGGTTCTTCGGGGTGGGCTGACAGTCGCTAGCTCGTCCCGCAGAGTCCCTTGAAGACTGAGCTGCTTGTAAAAGTGCCTTGCTGCTGGGCTGGTCCCGCTTCTGGCTCGTCAGCTCTCTGTGGAGCCTTTTGTCATCCTGTGCAGGTAGTTACGTACGGTCACGGTGAGGAAGAGAGGCTTGGCTTCTGTTTTCATGCTGGCTAGCAAAAATTCTGTGACCCTTTGTTTATATTTTTCATAGTGAAAACGCAGATCTGGAATTACACGCCCCGTTGTGTTGCAGCCATTTGCACAGGCTTGCTTTGAAACTGCTTTTTCACTTGACTTGCCTAAAACCTGTACTTAGGAAGGAGCTGACAGCTCCGGTGTAGGAGCACGAACCAGGGCTGTGCCTCTCCCAAATTCGTTGAACACGCAGTGCCCACAGGTAAAGAAATGGCATTGGTTCAGCGTAACTCTCAGTTATCCGAGCAGTGATGTATTTATTAATCACTGAGGAGGCATGGCTTGTTTGAAAACTGAAAAAGTGCACCTACCTTCAGCTTTTTTGTCTTTTATTTATATATATATATATAAATATATATATATATTAGTGCCTGAGGGCTAGTCTCTTGAGCTCAGCTCTTAAGCTGTAACGCTCACAGCTGTAACACGCAGGAGAGGAGGGGAACCCTACTGAACACCTGAAGTGGAAGTAGAAAAGAGCATTTTTTTTCTTTTGTAGCTGTGAGTATGTGGTGTTTCTGATACCGCTAGGTCGCTGCTGATATTTTTCTGCTCGGCCTGTGGTTCTCCTAACAACTTCTGTCTCTCCAGCCACTGCTGAAGATGTATTGGGTGTCTCGTTTGTCAGTGCTGTATGATTTTAACAAGGAGGATGTTACGTGACAGTTAAGATTTGCTTTAATTACCCCGTGGTGTAAGTGAACACAAATATTCTGATGAATTTCATTGATTTTTCATGGGTCATCCTGGTGTTGGTGTAAATGAGGGTAATGCTGTCACCGCTGTCAACGCAGAAGTCAAACTCGTGCCTGTTCACGTTGCCCTTCCTCGGCTGTTTAATGCTGCTCAGCTAATACCTATTTCATTTAAACGCACCTGTGATGAGCAGTAGCTTTTAATAGATTACAGACTTTTTCAACTCAAATGCATGCCTCAGCAGGATCCTGCTGCTGTGTTCCCCTGCTTCCAGCCACAGAAATGGTTCTGCGAATTCCGTGTTTTATTCTCAGCCGCTCGCACCTCGAGCGACTTTTCCCTGCCCTGGTGTGGCTCAGGTTTGTGGAAGCGTGCTTTGTCCCCGCCGTCGGCGTGAACTCGGGAGGGTGAACGATGGCAGGGCTGGCTGTCAGCTTAGGGCAAGGATTCGGGGACTTTTTCCCAGTAAAAGGATGGGGAAACTCCACTTGATCTGCTGAGGCCGGTGGCAGGCGCGTATGGCACCGACCGCTGCAGAAGTGCGCTCTTCCTCAGCTTCGTTCTTAGGAGCAGAACTTTGTAGAGCAGCCTCTTGTTTTCACGTGCTTGGAGTGGAAAACACCTCTGCTCTGAGGCCCTGGTAAGTGTAGGGTCCAAAAACAAGCTTTGAAGCATCCCAGCACAAAGCGCGCCTCCTTCAATTAGAGGCTCCGCAGCCTCTCCAGCCTTCCCTGGTGCCTGCCGAGCTCGTGAGACTTCCCTGTCCGTGAGCTTCGGGCTGTGCCGCGGGACCCCTCGCCTTCCTCCCCGAGGAGGAAGCGGGGCGGCAGGAGGGCAGAGAGAAGAACCGGGTGGTACAGACATCGTCTGTGGCGTTGCACCAACTCCCTTAGCTTGCACAGACCTTTGGGAACCTCTGGCTGGCTTCACGGCGCTAACGGTTAAAAACAGAGACCCGACCGATGGCATCTGTGCTATCTCGGGGTGGGGAGGACAGGAGGTAGCTTCTGGGAGCCTTTGTTAGGGTCTGGCTTTTGGACTTTGTCATCTTTATGCTTGGCTAACCCTGAAGCGCCCGTTTAGCCTTCTCGATGCCTGCTGAGGAGCCCGAATGTCCTGGTGGTAATTGACGTTCCAGCAGCCGCCTCGTAGCTCTAAGACGAGCGGCTGTAAACCGCTAACAGAGGGCGTCAGCAAGGGGCTGAGAGCGAGAGAAGGGAGCTGAGGCTGGCCGCTGGTGGCTGGAGCCCACGGGCACACCTGCGCCCTTCCCAAGGAAGTCTTTTGAAGACATCGGTGTTTGTGAGTCTGGAAAGGAGGCTGAGATCTCGGCAGGGCCGGAGGGCCTGAGCTTGGCGCGTACCAGTAGGTATTTTTATAGTATCAGAAGCAAACAGCTGCCTGTTAGAAGCGGATTAAACGCGAAGTCAGATAAGGAGCTGCCGCCTTGTCACTGCGAACTTCTGTAAGGCTGGGCGCTAGGTCAGCGTTGCGAGTACCCGTGTGAGAGCCGTGACGAGCTGGCTTTCTGGCTGCTGCTCTGCGGAGCCTCCTCTGGGCTTCACCACGGCTTCTGCTTTGAGGTGACCTCCCTGGGCACCGTTCAGCTCCCTGCGCACCGTTCTGCACGCTAAGCGCTCCCAGATAACGGGGAGGGAGCTTCAGAGCACACAGCTCTCCTGCTCCTGTTGTTTCTCGGGTGTTTCTTGATTTTCTTCCTCCTAGCAGCGCCTGCCAGCGAAGGTTTCCCTCTGGAGGCCTGGCTGCTGTGGCTCGTGCTGAGCTCTGCAGCTGCGCGGTGACTTGTGTAGCAGGGGATGATTGCTGCCCCGTTCCTTTACAGAACGTACCTCGGTGCCTTGCTTTGCCTCGCTTGTACCTTAACTATATTTCACAAGAGCTTTTCATGTTAATTGGGCAGTGTCTAGGAGGAAAATCAGACAAACGACCCACTTCCGAGTGTTCATCTGAGCGGAGATGTCTGTGCTGATGAGCGCTAGACCTGCTGATGCTGATAAACCCCCCGCTGGCCACCCAAAAAAATGAACCTTGGAAGGTTGCTCATACCTCTCAGTCTTTCTTTGCCTGGTGAAACAGAGTTGCATGTAGAAGAATTCCTGCCAAATCAGACCTAGGAATTCTTCCTGCCGTGTGCATACACAAGAGATGTACACGGACGAGCTCCTGATGCCGTTGATAATTTAACTGCAAAAAAAAAAAAAGTTCTGGTTTCTCAGCCCAAGTTAGAGCTGTGTGCCAGTCCTTGCTAAGAAGTTAAGAGACTCACGGAGAGACGTAGTGCTGGGTTTGTATTTATAGCGATCCTTACCAAGCCATGCATTGAATTTCAGTGCGAAACGGACTAAATAGAGGAAGTAAGGGTCGGAGAGCGGGTGCTGGCTGCTAACCTGAGCGGTTGGACAGGAACTTCAGAAGAAGCAGTTATTTGTGCAGATTGAGCAAGTTCTAGCTGCGGAGAGCCGCGTGTTTATTCGAAGACGGTGCGTTCAAATGTAACGCTCGTTTCCTGACTTTTATCATTGTGAAATTTAAGGCTGTTTTCCAGTTTTATACTTGGCTATGCTAATTTTGGCGCTTAAATGTGGGCTCCTAGCTTTATGCTCTCCAATGGAGAGCTTTTGTCCTACAGTAGAATGTTTGTTTGTTTGTTAATTGGCTGTTAAGTCTGATTCCTGTATTGTATTAACTTTTCGGAGTTTAGTCCAAAAGAGATTCTTCCTCCAAAACCTGTGAAGAAAGATAGAGAGCAGAGACCACGACACTTACTCACGGACCTCCCGCTCCCTCCAGAGCTCCCTGGGGGGGATCCATCTCCTCCTGACTCCCCGGAACCAAAGGCAGCCACACCACCTCAGCAACCCTTCAAGAAGAGACCAAAGTAAGGCTGCCTGTCTTTTTTCAGCTCTTTCTGGTTGTTGGGTTTTGTATTTCTTCAGAGGTGTCAGCCTGGGTTTCCAAAACTTGACGGTAGTGCTGTGGTGCACACTGAAACTCCTAGAAGAGCTGACTGTGTGCGGGGCACCCACGGCTTCCCTTGGTAGCAAAATTTATGCAGCTGTCGAGACAGCGAGCTCCCTTGGTAATTTTTGTACACGGTGCTAACTGCACTTCGTATAAACACTGGAAATTTGGGGTTTATTTAAAAGAAAAGTTCCAAATAATAATTTTGTCTTACTGTAATGTAATTCTTTGATATTCGTTAGATAAAGGTACGGCTTTGGTTCTTCAAGCTACTCTCTTAAAGTCTGTAATGAGATCTGTGTAGAAATCTGCGTAGTAACCTGCATGCCCCAGGAAGGCTGTAGCAAAGTGGCTCTGCCATCTCAAAGCCTGTGGATTTAGGGCGGTGTGCTCTCCACTTTGCTCGTCTTCTCCGCTCTGCTTTGTGCTCCTTATTTCCTCAAGAGGAGAAATGCATTGCTTGTTAGCAATGCGCAGCTGGTAGGTGTGTATCAGAAGCGGGAAGATCTGATACCGAGAGTGTTCTGGCTGGGGTGCCTCAGTCTCTGGAGTAGGATTATCTCCCTGTATGACAGCGCCTGGATCTGGAGTAGCTGAGATCACGTAGCATAATTCGTTAAACTCTTAAATGTACGCTCCTGGCATATGAGAGCACAGACAAATCCTGCTGTTGTTTTTTAGGGCATAGCCCCAAACGGTTGAATGGGGGTGTTTGAGGGGTGAGGTGGAGCACTCAGCTGTCTAACAGTCCTCTTGCCTCTTTCAGAATCTGTTGTCCTCGATACGGGGAAAGGAGGCAGACAGAAAGCGACTGGGGGAAGCGTTGCGTGGACAAGTTTGATATCATCGGGATTATTGGAGAAGGGACGTATGGGCAGGTGTACAAGGCCAAGGACAAGGATACAGGTAAAGGTCATTTCAGGCTCTGAAATGCTGCTGAGTGCCCAGCTGCCCTCTCTGCTCCTGGAATTGTGTATCCAGTGTGCACAACGTGGCGTGTGGTCAAATGGTCGTGGTAGGCACAACCATGGCAGCCACAGATGCCAACTGAAGCCCTGCCCCTATCGGGTTTTATTGGAGCAGAGCTTGTGAAAGGGACTGGAGCTGCTTCTGGGGTAATTTAAGTTCACCTGTCTGATTTTTCTGCTAAAGCAAACTAAGAGGAGCCCTGGTGTCATCTGCCTTGTGTTGGTGTGATAACTTTTGACAGAGCAGTGCTAGCAAAAAATAGTGGGGTGGTAGCTAAAGCAGCTCCGCTGTGTCTGAGTGGACGTTGGCTGTGCCTGTAGCTATGTTCAACGCCCTGCTGGAAACCCCGAGTTGTTAGCGGGGATGTGTGCGGAGGCTTTAACGCTGCCTTGTTCTGGCAGGTGAATTGGTGGCTCTCAAGAAGGTGCGACTGGACAATGAAAAGGAAGGCTTCCCCATCACAGCCATCCGCGAGATCAAAATTCTTCGGCAGCTGATCCATCGCAGTGTTGTTAACATGAAGGAAATTGTCACGGACAAACAAGATGCACTGGATTTCAAGAAGGACAAAGGTAGTATTCGCTGCAGGGTGTGGCTTCAATTAGCCTAAGAGGTGTTGCAACTTCATTTGTTAGTGTGAAACTAAAAATCCCGATGTTTGTAGGTTTCGTTGCTGTTGCATTCCTCCTCAGTGCGCGTTTCCAGCAAGTTTGGTGTCCAGATTTGGCCTTACATCAGAGGATAGATTCTGGTTACTGTGCATTGTCGCAGTGCAGAGGTAGACGCAGGCTTAAAAGGATGCATTGCATTTTTTCCTATAGAGTCAAAGAAGCAATTTTAGAGGGAAAAAAAAGCCTATATGGGGTCACTTAACACTGATTAGTGCTGACAAACTCGCCAACAGGGGAAAGCTTTCTGTCCTCTGCCACTGTGGAAGAATGGCGCAACAGCATCCCACCTGCTTTGGTTTCTTTGTGGACTTCCCCATCATGAGAGAAGGGGACAACAGAAACACCAGTTTAAGGCATGCATAGCAGTAGTCTTCAAAAAAGTAACTTTTTAAAATAAAAAATGGCTGGATAAATGTGACTGTTTCGAAGGTAACTGATTTGTTCAGAATTTGGACATTCAGATTTCAGATGTTCAGCTTGAACACACAAAGAAAAGAATGTTTCAACAACTGAATGTACTTTCATTCTTTTTTCTTCCTTGGTCTCTCCTCTCTTGTCTTAATTATTCCTCTTTATTTTACCAGGTGCCTTTTACCTTGTGTTTGAGTACATGGACCATGACCTAATGGGGCTGCTAGAATCTGGCTTGGTACATTTCTCAGAGGACCATATCAAGTCTTTCATGAAACAGTTAATGGAAGGTCTGGATTACTGTCACAAAAAGAATTTCCTTCACCGGGATATTAAGTGCTCCAACATCTTACTGAACAACAGGTAAGCTGGCAGTCGACACAGTTCTTTCCAAGTTCCTTTCCCTGCGTTCTCCATGGGTTCAGCTGAAAGCACTCAGTGGTTGTCTTCACCTTGAGTAAGCTTAGGAATAGGAGGTGTTGAACCCCTGTAAGAATAAAGTCCTGCGTGTTTCCACCAGCAGCGTGACAGACGATTGAAATTAAGTGTTAGCTTTCCTGGGTGCTGCAGCTGGCTGGGAACACAGCTCCTTCTGCAAGGGGGAACAGCCCTAAGAGCCTTCTGTGTAATGTGCTGTCAGTAGCAGTCTCTCCACATGAGACCCTCTGCTCTTTGGCAGCTTCTTGTAGTTAACTTTTTGTGTTAGCTTAAATTGGATCTCCCTCTGCCCTTGGTCTCCATGGCATTTTGGCAGAAATACCATTTATTGGAAGTGCTGGTATGCCGGGAAACCATTGAGGGTTAAGGTCAAAAGCAGCAGCTCTCCCTGAATTCTTTCTTCTCCAGATAGTGTTTGGCAGTAACATGGTTCGTTGCAGAATACATTACAGTTATTCATTTGCTGTTAATTATCAAGTTGTTGTCTGGATACCCTTAAGAAAACTTTGAACCTGTGAGAATGATACTGCACATAACGGCATCCACAGGTCTGGTTGTCATATAGAAGCTTCTGAGACATTGGTCTGTGGGGATGGTGAGAGAAATAGGACTGAATTAGTACTTTATTTCTTTTAAGCATTAAATGGGGTCTGAAAAACTAAGACTGATAGAGCCAGAAGTAATTGCTGCAAGCGCTGCTTGACTAGGCCTTTCTGCTGCATGGAGGGATTTCCTTCCCTTTTACTGCTTGCAGCACGTGAGCCCAGCTCAGTTCAAACCAGTGAATGTTTTTGTCTTTCAGTGGGCAAATCAAACTTGCAGATTTTGGACTCGCCCGACTCTACAGCTCGGAGGAGAGGTGAGGCTGGGGGGTAAAGGAGAAGGGAAATGACTTACCTAGGTGGGATGAGTTCCTTTGTTCTTGATACCCACATAGTCCCCTCACTTGGAAGTCCTGGCATTGCCTGAGAAATGGTTTCCAGCGTGGTGTAAGTGGTGTACTGCAGTTCCAGCTGTCAGGAGAAAATCTTCCTGGCTGGTATTAATAGCCTCCCATTAGACAGACGCACCCATGAGGAACTGAAACATCTCTGCCTGCCGTGGACCACATTTTGCTGTGAGCTGTTGAGGTCGGTCACTATTCAGTTGCGGCAGCATGCTGCTGCCTCTTGCAGGTCAGGATTTTTCAGTCTTGAATGCCTACAACCCGCTGTCTGGTGCGTTTAGGCAAGATTATAAAAGCTGCAATGTCTCAGCAGCTCTATTTAACTCAGGTGCTGTGAAAGTCGAGGCACTTGAAGGCCCACTGCTTCTACTTACGTGCCTAACTCCATGCTTTGGAATTAATAATTACCCTTTGTAAGGATTTTATGGTTCTTGATGTCAATTTACATTTGTGTTTCCATTCCAGCCGTCCATACACAAATAAAGTCATTACGTTATGGTATCGACCTCCAGAATTGCTGCTAGGTGAGGAGCGTTACACGCCGGCCATAGATGTGTGGAGCTGTGGGTAAGTGCCTGGTTTGTATCTTCTGTCCTCTTTGGGCTGGGAACATCATGTGAATGGAGTAGTTCTGATGGAAGGTAGCCGCTGACTTGTGCTAATCTCTGAAAATATCTGTGACAGCACTCTCTGCCTAGCTGGAATAATATAGGAGTACTTCCAAAATTCTGTGCTTTAAGTAAATAGGTGGCTGTCACCTAACTAAAGCTATCTTTGGGCAGTTCAGCTGCAAAGATAAAAACTCTTCCAAGTGATTCGGAACCAAAATCTTGAGGATTCAACATTTAGAAGTGGGACTGGATTTCCTGAAGTGTGTGCATCCCATTGTGATATACACGGGTAAACTTTTAGTGGAGCTTAGTACGCAAACAACAAAGGCATTGTAAAAGGCAGGCCCTCCTAATTACTTCTGGAAACTTTGGCCATGAAGTCCCGTTGCTATTCCCAGTCCCTGTGCCAAATGAGTGGGGTCAGCCCAGCGCCAGCAGACAGGTGCCGCTATCAGTCTGCTGCTATATTTGGCACTGATTGTCATTCCTACCAGAAGGCTTCAGGGTAGATGTTGAGGACTGACTGAGCCAGAGCTGTCCCCTCTCCTTTTCTTTCCCTTCCAGCTGTACAAGCGTTGTGTGTGCATTCTGTGTCTGTATTCTGTGCTTGGCCATGACAAACAGCAGGCTCCTGGCAGCTGAGGATATTTGGGCCCACAGATATCCCCCAAATTGTGGCGGTGAAGTTGGAAGGGTAATTGGGCTGAACCTGGAGGAAAAAGATGCCTGTCTGTTTTCCTTACTGAGCTATTGGCACATCCTACTTTCCCTGCAAAGAGTTAGCGTGAAGCCCGTGACGTGTTAACCAGACTAGTGAGTGTTATTTCCCAGCTGCGTGGAATTGGTGACTGTACACGTAGGTTAGTTTGTCAGTCCTCAACTACAAGCCCCGATGCAAATAATTCTCTTTAGGCAAACCTGCTGCTGAACAGAAATGCTGCAGTGTTCAAACGATCATCCCAAGGGTTTGCTGTCGTGACCTCTTGCTTTTCCTCTTTCCAGCTGTATCCTCGGGGAACTGTTTACAAAGAAGCCTATTTTTCAAGCCAATCTGGAACTGGCTCAGCTTGAATTAATCAGGTAAAGCATTGCACATGCATGCCTATGAGAAGAGGTACTGCAGAAACTGCTCATGCACATAGTCGCTGTATTATAAGAGTCCTCTTTCTTTAATCTGCCTGCAAAATAGGATCAGTAAATGACTGTAACTGCAAATGTGAATAGTTAAGCATCTAGGTGTCCATACCTACTATCAAGTGTGTGGCCACTAATATATGCACCCTCAGTAAACTTTGCTGTAGTTAGCTGAGCGCAAAAATCATGACCTTAAATTACATCTCACACTGAAAATTCATTTTGTTGGATGGCTTATAAACTCAGGTAAGCATTTTTCCTCTTCCTGATTCCATCTTTTTAACCAGCTGTTTACCTATGCTGTCGGTATGCTGAGCTGCTTAGAAAGGAAATGTCTTCACTTGATTCAGTGACACTTCTGCTTCTTGGTGCGTCTCACCTGCTGATTTTACTCTGCTTTTCTGCTTCTCAGCCGCCTCTGTGGGAGCCCCTGTCCAGCAGTGTGGCCAGATGTCATCAAGTTGCCCTACTTCAACACTATGAAACCCAAGAAGCAATACCGAAGGCGCCTGCGTGAGGAGTTCTCCTTGTAAGTTTCCACTGAGGAGAGGATAAGCGGCCGCGTGGGGGTTACGGCCGCCTGTTACCTTGTGGGACAGATCCATCCCTCGGCTGCAGTGTACCTGGCAGGGTGGAGCGGTGCTTCCCATGCTTCTCCTGTGTCCTCAGGCAGCCATGAGGGCTTCTCCCGCCTGTGGAAGGCTGGAAGGGGCTCACTGTCCACTAAATAGCTGATCTGCCACACGTGCTTTCCAGAGGGAATCCCTGCCTCTGCGCACGTGGGACACTTCGAGCTGGGTCTTGCCTTGTCGGTCTGTATCTGAAAGGCACGCCTGGCAGTGTGGCATCCTCCCGGTGCTGAGGCTGTGTGACTTCAGAGATGTGCTCTCTGGGGGGAGAGGATAATTGCGTGATAAGCTTGTGGGACTTGTGGCAGGGCTGCTCTTAAATGGGAAAAATTAGACTAAAAATATTGCGGATCTGTTTCCTGTCGTGATGTCTTTGAGCTGTGCATCCCTTAGTAATAAAATCTGACTGTACAGACTTCTCCTGGGCGTGAGGTGGCTCTCTGAAAGCTGGCAGCTCCCCCGGTTCAGAACAGCCCCTTAACTCAGCCGTGTTTCCAACTCTGTGCAGCATTCCTTCGTCTGCTCTCGACCTGCTGGACCACATGCTGACGCTAGACCCTGGCAAGCGCTGCACAGCAGAACAGGCCCTGCAGAGTGACTTCCTGAAGGACGTTGACCTGAGCAAAATGGCACCTCCAGAGTAAGTTCCAGCTGGCATCCTCCCCGGTGGTGGGCTCTGCTGAGTTTTGGGAAGGAGTCACTGACTTGGCCTTTTTTTTTTTCCGTTAGAATTAAGTTAGGATTTCTGGATTTGTTTCTCAGCTCTGCCCCTGGATGTGGATATGGCTGAGCAGATAGCCCTTGTCGTCTCTTCATTTTTGCTTGGAACTGGGGCTGGTTTTATAAAGCTCAACGTAATGCTCGTAAGGTGCTCTAAAACTTGGGAGATATGAGAGCAGCACGTAGTAAACCCCTGTCCTCTGTGCCATCGAGGACTGGCCAGGCCGTGTTTATCCAGGCCTTGTTCATACGGCTTGTTAGTTGGCTAGAAGAGCGAACACTGCTCAGCAGCCGCTGTTTGCGGCTCTTTTCTCCCACCCCAGTTAGGCAGACTGTAAAATTCTGCTCTCGCTACTTTGCATGCGAGTACAGCAAGCAGCTTCTGAGGTTCCCCTTCCTTCAGAGTTGTTAAAATGAGTTGCTTTCTAAAGCCACTGTGCTCACAAAGCTGGGTGTAAGTTTGCTCGTGATGGGTGTGTGTGTACTGTAGCGAACCCAGTCCATTCAGGAGTGCGACCTCGGTGCAGCTTATGTGATTCACAGGAAATTGAGCTGCCTTTCCTGGTTCTAGAGCTCACCCCTTCTGGGTTTAATAGTAGAGCTGCAGTTACAGGAACATCCGTGCTTCTCTGACGGCACTAATAATTTTCTGTGGTCTTCAGATGTGGTTTGTTTTTTTATTTTGGTGCCACGTTCCTTACCTGCCAAGTCTTGTTCTCTTCCAGCCTTCCCCACTGGCAGGACTGCCACGAGCTGTGGAGCAAGAAGCGACGGCGGCAGCGGCAGAGCGGGATTGCAGTGGAGGAGCCACCGTTATCAAAAGTTTCTCGGAAAGAAACTACCTCTGTTACAAGCACAGACACTGTCAAAAACAACAGCAGTCCTGTGCACTCACAGCCTGCCCAGCTCAAAACAGAGTCTGGCGTTGGAGATGCAGTAGGTCAGTGCCTCGTCTGGCCTGTGAAGGGCTCCTCTTGATATGTTGCCTTCCCTCTGTCTGCAGTTTCCCCTGGATGTGGGGTGCTTGAGTCTCTTCATGCCAGTCTGATTCTTTCACCTGCATTTCTACACAAGGGGCATTCCAGAATCTTCCTGTTTTTTTTTGTCTGCTGTGAAAACTGTTGGCTACGGAGCATTCTGGCTGGTCTTCAGAAGTCAGAGTTATATTATCGGCTCCTAAGCACGCTTTAACAAAGAATAATGCGAGGAATCCTGGAGTTGCTTCGGCCAGCAAAGTAACAGATAACAGGCTGGCAGGAGCAGCCATCTAAAGAGCGTGCAAATGAACTGGAGTTTGATCCTGCTGATCAAATTATATAAAGATTAGGCATGGGAGATAACAGACTAGGGGTTGGTGGGCAAAAACGTATATTATTGAGCGTTATTCCTTAGAGAAAAGATCCTCTGGTCTTAAAGACTCCCAGGACAGGGACTTGTGCACTGTACCAAAATGCATTCAACCTTCTGGTGTCCCAAAAATAGTTGGAGGGGGGAGGTATGTTGATTCCCGGGAATGTAGAGATACGCAGAGCTGCCCAGACCATTCCGATTGTTCTCTGGAAGCCTGAGGAAAACCCATATGCGGGCTGAGGATTCCTTTGTGTCAAATGTTGAACAGACAAGTAGCAAGGAAGACAGTTCTTGCTCGAGGGAATGCACAACCCATGTGTTCGCTGAAACATGGCAGATGGACAAAAGGTGCTGCTTGGGTTAACAGAGAGAGGAGCGAGTGTCAGGGCATCGGTCGTGTACCAGTAAGGGAAGCCGAATTTGCACGGGAAGATTAATTTTAAGCTTCTAAAACCAAACCAGCGCACCGTGCTTGCCAAGGAGCTTGGCTTGCAAGGTCAGTGTGAAAGGGCCACCCGTGCCACTCAGAGGGCTCTGGTCCTGCGTGGCGCAGAGGGAGGCGATGCCGTTTAAAGGAGGCATTTCACACAAACTCACAGGTCAGGATGGAGCCCTCTGATCCCAGGCCAGCTTTTCATGAGGAATTGCTTTCAGCTTGACCTAATTTATTTGGCCGCATCAGCGGAACACACCCATCTTCCATCCCAAATAGCAGCTTAGCCCCGTCCCAGGAAACCTGCTTTCTAGTGCAGGAGGGAGCGCTCCTGGGCCACGGGGCGCTGCAGGGGCCTCGGGAGGCGCTGACTGCTCTCGCTTGCTGCTCTGATCGCCACTGAAACGGGCTCAGGTCTCCATCACGCATCTCAGGCTCGCTGCCACGAGCAGGGGTGTAGTTGCTGTGATTTTTGGGACGACCTCGGTTAGTTAACGGCCCCGCGGGGGGGCAGGTTTGGCTGAGCTGATTTTAACAAGCAGCCGTGCGTGGTTCTGATAGGTTTGGGCGGGCGGTGGCAAAGCCTCCCTCTTCCTAACAGAGCAGAGCTGCAGCCGTGGGTGAGTGCAGTGTGTGAGCGGTGCCACGGGGTGCTGCTGCAGTGCTGTTCTGAGCTGATCGCAGGCTGGGGGGGGGCAAGCTGATGGGGAAATCTGAGCAAACAGTCTCACGGGCTCCGGAAGGAGGATTCCACGCCTTCCCCAGGCCCACGGAGAAGGTGTTGGCTGGTGCAGTGCCACGCTTACTGACTGGTGAGACGTAGCTTCCCCTGACCTTTCTGTGATGCTTCTTGTGCTTCCTGCAGGCCTCGGAGACATCACCCAGCAGCTGAATCAGAGCGAGCTGGCTGTCCTACTGAACTTGCTGCAGAGCCAGACTGATCTGAGCGTCCCCCAGATGGCCCAGCTGTTAAATGTACACTCGAACCCGGAGATGCAGCAGCAGCTGGAGGCTCTCAACCAGTCCATCAACGCTCTGACGGAAGCCACCACGCAGCAGCAGGAGTCTCAGGCGGCGGCGGCAGCAGAGGAAGCCATAGAAGAGCCACCCACGGAGGCCCAGCCACTGGAGGAGCAGGTGACTCCAGAAGCAGCCGGTGCTCAGGGAGATATGCAGAACGTGCTGGCCGTTCTGCTCAGCCAGCTGATGAAGAGCCAGGAGCCTGTTATAACCCTGGAGGAGAGCAACGGGGAGAAAAGCAGCGAGCAGCGGGGGCCAAGGAAAACCCCTACAATGCACCCGGAGGAAAGTACAGGTAAATACTCACGGCCGTAGCCTGTGCATCTGGGATGCCATTCACTTGTTTGAACAATTAGAGCCTTCCATACGAGTGCCTATAGTTTGACTGCCCGGGAGGAACCGAGGTGTTTGGAGAGTTGTGTCAGAGGGAGGCTCGTGGAGCGGGGCAGGGGGGTGAGGGTGGGAGGAGCTGGGGGCTAGGATGTGGTGGTCAAGCACTAGATTTCCAAAGAAAGCCACTGACCCACTCCCTGCGGTAAGCACAGGACTGTTCAGGAGGTTTTTAACAACTGCAGAGAGCCAAAACACACGCTTACCAGTCTGCTTCAGGTCTCCAAAACACGAAAACCCATAATACTCCACTGTGAGTGGGTCAGTGAAGATTAAAGGCTTTGCTTTTTCCCTAAAAAAAAAAACAAAATGAAAGGGGGAACTTGTGGCGGGTCAGTTCTTCCTCTGATACTCCTAGCAGCTGCTAGTCTGCACCTTGTCATTAGTTGCTGTTATTTCACACTGGGCTTACACACGCAGGTAGGGCTTTTTGCACAGGGCGTTGGATCTGCAGCTGCGCAGATTTCCCCGTCTTATTTACCCCAACAATTTTTTCACCGTCCCCTTCCTACTTGCCTGCCCACTCAAGAAACAAACAAAAAAAAAAGCGCAGAGAGGATTGTAAATATCATGAGAACTGAAATATTGGAGAGTGCTGAAACGGAAGGCTAGTAGCAGTTCTGCACACAAACTGTGCGTCCGGCTTCAGCGTGCCTGGTCCGTACGCCCTAGTCTGACTTTTACGAGCACTGAAATTCAGCAACTTCTGAGGTTGAGCCGCACGGCTGGTTCTTGTAGAGCGAGTAAGAGGCATGTTTAAAGACCTACTGTATCAGTGATCTCTTGGATTTCCTTTTCAGAGGTGAGTGTAAATGTCTCCATGTCTTTTTTTTTTTTTCTGTTGATTTTTTGAATTATTAGCAACATCCTGTGACGACCTCACCAAATTCTAGAAGCGCCTCCTGAGTATGTCTCAGACTCTCCAGGGAGCCTCTTTTGGCCCGATACACAACTCCTCTGCAATGTAGCTGAACGTGCTGTGTTCTCGTGCCTTCAACACACCCGCCCACCACAAGCCAGTTGTGATCGTGCTTTTTTTTTTTTTTTTTTTGCCCTAGTACTGGAAGATAATTAGGTTATTGTAGAGCAGATTCAATTAAATAACATTGTTCTCTGTTTATAATTATTTTAAAATGCTATGCTGTCCCCAAATCAGCTTGGCTTTAAAATTACCTGAAGATTGTTTTCTGGATTTAAATACAATCTAGTTTTAAAGTGGACTGACGGATACGGGTGGAGGGGTGGTCCTGGAAGACTACTGGTTTTCACAATAAAGTTTGACCTTTTTAATAACCACTTTTTGCAAATGATTTGAGGATCTGATTCGAGTCAGGCGTTCGTGGCCTCTTACGTCATCGCCAGTAATAGCTTTAATCACCACGTAGCCGATCCTGGTGGTGAGTGAGACGCAGGCAGTGCAGGGCTCAGGACCGGGGCGAGCGTCCTGCGGGGCGGCTGCCTCAGCAGGATAGGGCCCGAGCTCTGCTCTGGGCTCCTGGCAGCGCCTCACCCGGCTGCTTTGTTCTCCTGCCGGCTCAGGAAGGCGAAGCAGCAGGATCGTGGTGGGGGCGTGCTAGGAGGGTGCTTTTGTTCATGCCAGGAGGGATCCTTTGGATCCAGCAGTGCTTGTTGCTTCGGGTCTGAGCGGGGAGGGGGGGAAAGGGGACGGGCTTTCGCGTGTGGCAGGGCAGTCTGTGCTACGCAAACGGTTGGGGGTTGAGATTGTTTGGGGCTGAACGCTGGAGAAGTATTCCTTAATACCTCTTAAAAGGGTCGGGGAACAGGCAAAGCCGGGAAGCCCCTGGTAAGGAGCCCCGGAGGCAGAGAGGGGACACGGCCGGGGACGCAGCCGGGGGTAGCTGTCCCCTTCCCATCAGTGTGGGCGCAGTCAGGAGCTGGTACCGGGGCGTGGGACGGGGTCGGGGCTGGAATTGGGGCTGTTTTTTGGGCTGGGTTTTGTTCTAAACCCTTTACCAGCACGGTGGCACGCAGTCAGGCACCCGGCTGCCAGCGAGCGTGCCACCGGTGTCCCTGTGGACAGGAGGCCCTGCTTCCACGGAGCACGGGCTGTCTGTGGCTCACATCTGTCTCCCTCCCCGCCTTAGCCTTTGATCCGGGAGCAGGAATTCCCTCTGCGGGTGCCCAGGTGTTAGGGCAGCTGCTGCTGAGTAGGTGGGAGCGCGGGGGAGCCGTTTACGGACGTGTGCGCTGGGCTTGCAGCGAGCGCCAGCCCCTAAAATCCTCCGCCTCTCTTCCAGCGCCTCCTGCAGAGCGGGCTGGCGTGGTAGGGCTCTTTGCTCTTATGTTTGTTTTGGTAGAAATGTATTTATATCTGCTCGCGTGCTTTTTAAGACGGTGTTTAAAAGGAGTAACCCTTCCACAGCATGTCCTCCTCGCATTCTCCCACCAGAGAAGAGGCCCCCCGAGCCCCCCGGACCGCCGCCGCCGCCGCCTCTCTCCGAAGGAGACCTCTCCAGCGCAGCGCCGGAGCTGAACCCAGCCGTGACGGCTGCTCTGCTGCAGCTTTTTTCCCAGCAAGAGGCAGAGTCGCAGAGCCACGCGGCGCACGAGCACCAGGCCTCCAGGTCCGCGGACTACGTCAGGTCCCACTCGTCCAGGACTTACGGCGCCGAGGGCTCCGAGGGGGGATTCGGGGCCGAGGAGCTGAACTCTGGCCAGACGCTGCTGGAACCCTCTGCCCAGCCTCTGGGGAAAAGCAGGACCTTCTTGGGCTCCGTGAGCCACCTCGGGGAGACGAGCAGTTACCAGGGCACGGGCTCCGTCCAGTTCCCAGGGGACCAGGACCTCCGCTTCGCACGAGTCCCCGTAGCCATACACTCGGTCGGGCAGTCCTTCGCCAAAACCGAGGGGAGCAACAACACGCTGGTGCACCCGGAGGCCAAAATCCAAAACTACGGCGAGCTGGGCGCGGGGACGGCCGCCGCCAGCGGGGCAGGAACCGGCCACGCCTGGGGTGCCCCGACCCAGGCTGCGCCCTACGGGAAGGCTTACCGCGGGCCGAGCCGAGTGCCTCCGCGCGGGGGACGGGGCCGAGGGGTTCCCTACTGATCCCTGCCCTCTGCCGTCGCCTCTCCCTGCCTCGCCTCGCGCCCGTTAGCGACAGGATTTGGGCCGGAGCGAGGGCTGGGCCGCGCTCAGCTGCTGCCCCGCTCCCCGTTGCGTTCCTCGCTGCGGCGCCCCGCCACGTACTGTGCTCCCGGCTCGGGGGGCGCGCTGGAAAAACCTCTCGTGCTTGGGTAGTGATAAAAAAAAAAACCACGGTGAGCTTTCTGCCCTGAGCCAGCGGTGGGGGGGGGGGGGGGAGCTGTTGGAAAAAAGGAGGAATGGGACAAACCAGCCGCAGTGGAGGAACGAAATAAAGAAAATTCGCAAGCTGGGCTGCTCGGAGGGAGAAGCGGGGGGCAGGTAGGGCTGAGGGAGAGCCTGCTTCCCAAAGCGATGTTTTCAATCCCCTTTATAAAAAAAAAGGAATAAATAAATGGAAATATATCACTGCAGGGACACTGGGCTCAGTTGTCTTGGCTGTGGACAGCCAGGACGTGGCACTGGCTTCTACTCAGCCTTCCCCACACCGCTTCCTTCCCACGCAGCGCCCGCCGGCCCCTTCCTCGCTTGATTCCACGTTGAGTTTCCGACCCCGGCCGCGTCTCCCCCCCTGCCGTGGCTCTGGGGCACTTCTCTTCTGACAGTAGCCTTAGAAAATTGGCTTTCGTGAAGGGTCTCTTTGGGTTTTGTACCTCTCCTGCCCTAAAGTTGCAGTGGGAAGTGTTTTTTTTGTTTTTTTGGGTTTTTTTAGATTCTCGAGAGCCGAAGAGAACACCTCACTTAAAAATATGTATTCTGTGTCGTTCGGGACTTCCAAAACACTGAAAGAATTAAAGTTTGAAAACAAAACCAACGCCGGTTGTGGTGGGGAGGCTCCAGGAGGCCGCCTGTGGGGCGGGCAGCGGCTCGAGGGGCCGCCGGCGTTCCCCCACCCTTGGGCTGAGCGTAAATATTTTTGTTGGGGAAGCGTCCCCGTGGGTTTCCTCCCCCCGCAGGGCGCTGCGGTGCCCGTTTCCGTGAGACTTCGACAAAAGAGACGGATAAAACAGAGGTACATATTTATGAGCTTTTTTTCCGAGTAGGCCTTTCCTATGGAAACCGGAGTTGTTGGTTGAGTTCGAGCCGACCGCTCGCAGGGGCCGCGGGGCCTCGCTCCTGGCAGCCTTTGGCTTTATTTCTTTTTCCCCCGGTGCGCCCGGCCGGGAAGGGCGAGCGGCTCCCCCCAGCACGGGCTGCGCATCCCCGGCGCGGGGCTGGGGTTTGGGGCAGCTTTTTGGTTTTTGTTTTTTTTTTTAATTGCCAGTTTATGCCTGATGTGAGGGGGGGGGGGAAGAGAAGTTGTGTAAGATGCAGAGCGCGCTAAATAAAGCAGTCACCTCTCCAGAGTTGGTTTTTTTTTTTTTTTCAATTTATTTTTTTTCTCTCCACCGTGCAGCTGCCAGCGCTGGTGCGTGTTGGAGCTTTTGTTGTTGTTGTTCTGCCTTCTCTTCCCGAGCCCATCCAATTTGGAAGGAAAAGCCGTGTTCCAGTGCTGAATCCTCTTAGGAAGCGGATGCCTATTTTATTATCTTTCCAAATTGGCTTCTCCCCAGAAAAGCCCGACGAGGACGGAGCCTTCCTTAAACCAGCAGGGCAGGGGCGGCCTCCCCGGGACCTGGCGCAGCCCCGCGAGCCTTCGGGCCCGTTCCCCGCGGGGCGATGCCGGGGCCGGGAGGCACCACGAGGCACCGGCCCCAGCTCCGGGGCCCCTCGGGTTTGCAGCGGGGACCCCAGGTGGGCTCCTGGCCCCCTGCGCCCCGAGCAGAGGACAGAAATCCCGGACTTCTGTCCCTTGTTCGGGTCCGTGACCCTCGCCGCTCCCTGGCAGAGGCGTGGGCAGAGCTGGGGGCTCCTCCACCAGTGGCTCTTCCAAACTGGTCCCACCACCAGGCTCCCGGTCCCTGCAATGACAGAAGGAAGGGTGCGGGTGCCAGGGCCAAGGATTTGGTCCCAAACGTCACCCCATGGTGCAGGAGAGCTGGGGGGTGCTCGCCCTCCTGCAGCCTCAGCGTCCCCTTTTTCTTTTTTTTTTTTCTTTTTTTTTCTTTTTTTAAGTGGCTCTGTACAAAGAAGACAAAAGGATTTCCTGGGTGGTGGGGGGGGAACATGCATTGACAGGATTTAGGAAGCGATGCAGGTTGCAGACAAGGCGTTGGAGGAACCCACCCCGCCTCTCCTCCCGAATTTGGTGGCGTTGGGGTCGGTGCCCGGTGGGGAAGCGGCTGGCCGGGCTCTCTCTGTACCTCTCCCAAGTTCCGTTTCGAGACTGAGCGCGCCTTTTTTTGGTTGTACCTTTGTCTCTGTACAGATATTTTGTAATATATTAAGATTTTTTCTTTTCAGTTTATAAAAATGGAAAGTGGAGATTGGAAAATTAAATATTTCCTGTTACTGTATCACCTTTTGCTCCGTTGCGCTGAATTATTCCGCTTCTCGCCGTAGCCCTGCCGGATGGCGCGGTAGCCGCGGTTTCCCCGAAGCCTTTCCCCCCTCCCAGCGCCCGATCCTGCTCCCTCGCACCGCGGGCGGTGCCGGTAAGTGAGCGGGGCCGGGGCCGGGTGGTCGCGGTGCTCACCCCCAAACCGTGCCCCCCTCAAGGGGTCCGCGAGCCCCCGGCCCCCAGCAGCGGATGTGGTCGGGGGGCGATGCCGGGGCTGCTGCGGGATGGAGCCCGGAGCTGAGCGGAGCCCGGGGGGGCCGGGAACAGAGACGCAGCCTTGGGGGGTCCCCACGGCCCCAGGGACAGAGGCAGCCCCGTCCCTCGGGTGCTCCGCGGCCCCTCGGGGACGGACGCGTCGCCCTCCCTGGGGCGGCAGCAGACGCTCCCTGGGCTTCTCCATGCCAGCCCCGGCCGTAGCCTGGCTCGTGGGGTGCTCAGCGGGGGCTTGGTGCTTTGTGGTTGCCCCCCAGCGATGGCACCAGCCTGGGGCATCGTGGCCCCAGCCGTTTTTGGGGACCCTGGGGGGTGCAGGCGGGCGGCCGAGCTGGGGCCTGGTGCGAAGGCGGAGGAGAAGAGCTGGTGGCGGGGAGATGCTGCTCCTCCATGCTGGCTCCAGCACCCTCGGTGCCAGCCAGGCCCGATCCTGCCGGGCTGCAGCGAGCAAAGCGGGGGCCCCAAGGAGGCTGGGGTCTGCGGGCTTTGTCTGGGGGCTCCCCACAGGGTGGGGGGTCCGCCTGCCACCGCCGTGCCTCCTGCTCGGCAGCACCCGCCCCTCGTCTCCCGCTGCAGCCCCGGTTCCTCGCTCTCCTCTCCTGGTTTAGCATCCCCGCCGCTGACACGTCTTAAAATACACCCGCGTGCAGATGGCGGGGGGGGGGGGGTGGAGGCGCCGCGCTTTGCTGTGCCTCCGAAAGCGGGAGCGAGCTCGCCAGCAGCCGGACCTGGCCGCCCTCCCTGCCACCCTCCTCGTGATTTATGAGTGGGGCAGCTGGGAGCCGGGCAGCCCCATCCGTCCCCATCCCCATCCGTCCTCATCCTCATCCTCCTGCGCCCTGCCCAGGGCTGTTCAGCCCCGGGGCATCGCCCAGGGCGCAGCGAGAGGACCCCCCCCGGTGGTCTCAGCACCCCGAGCAAAGCCCTTTCGGTTGCAGGACGCAGCGTCCTTGGTCCTGTTTGAGCACGACCCCCACGTCCTCCCCACTAGGAACCGGCCGGGGGTGTCCCCGTTGCAACCCGAGGGAGCCTTCGAGACGCGGGATTAAATCCCAGCTGGATGCTGGCTGCCCCCCCGCCCTTGCTCCTGCGGCATCGACCCCATCCCAAGGTGACCAGGGCGTTTGCTTCCATTTAATTTATTTTTCGCATTGAACTTCCCTCGCAGCAGCTGCCGTGCCAAATGGCTCGGGGCCGTGCGGCGCTGTAAATCTCCTGCTTTTACGCCGACGGTGGGGCCGCCTTCCCCCGTGCCTCAGTTTCCCCACCTCTCTCCGGGCTTTTGGTGGCGCCTGGTGGCCTCCTCCCGGTCCCTCTGCGTGCTCTTGCTGAGTCTTGGCCCCTTTTTTTGTTTTTTGTTTTTTTTTTTTTCCAGGTTGCCTTTTTGATGTTCCTTGGCTGAGCCCACGCGTGGGGGCTGTGCTGATGGTGAGTGTGCATCGGGGGGACACGGGGGGGGGGGGGTGACGCGGGGAGCAAAGGGGGCTCTGACAGCCCCAGGACGCGTCCCAGGCGGGGTAGCACATCGGTGCCTGCGTGTGCACGGACGCACAAGTGTGGGTGTGCGGGTGGGTGCGGGTGGGCGCGTGTGCCTGGGTGTGGGCACCCTGCGGGGGGTTGTGTGTGTGTGCGCGCACCCTGAATAAGTGTGCGTGTGTGGGGGGGTGTGTGCGCGCACCCTGCGTGTGCATCTGTGTGTGCGCACCCTGCACGCGTGTGCACCTGCGTGGGCGCGTGCACCCTGCACGTGCACACCCTGCACGCGTCTACATCCCCGCGCGTCCGCGCGCACCCCGCACGCGCGCGTGTCCGTGCGCCCCGCGTGCGCGCGCGTGCCCCCCGCACGGGCGCGCTCACACCCGGGCGCGTCCTGGCGCTCACGCCTGTGCACGCGCGCTCACGCGGGGCCGCGCGCGGCCGTCACCAGGTGTCGCTGTCCCCACGGCCACCGCCTCCCCCCCGCGCCCCCCCCCCGCGGCCGCTTTTTGCTGGCAGCTGCTCGGGCACCGGCGGCTCCTCCCGCGCCTCCGCCGCTTCCTCCCCGAATCTGTTCCCACCTCGCGCTGCCGCGGGGGGGGGGGGGGGGCAGCGGGGAGGAGCGGGGGGACCCCCCCCGAGGGGCTGCGGGGGAGGGCAGGGCCCCCCCCTCCCGGGACGGGAGCCCTGGGCACCCCCCCCCCAGCCTCCCCTCCGCCGGTGCGGGGCGCGGGGCTGCTGCCGGGGAAGGGGGGGGGGGGGGAGCAGAGCGGCTGCGGGGGCTGAGCCCGGGGGGGGGCAGCCCCCAGCCCCCGCCCCCCCGGGGCCGCCCGGCCCCGCGCCCCCCCGCCCGCAGCTTGATTAAAGCGGCGGCGCGCCCAGCTGGTGCCTGCTGCCGGCACCCCGAGCGGAAAGCGCCCGAGATTAAAATCTGCAATTAGCGGGAGCCGAGCGCGCAGCCGGGGGCTTCCCCGGCCCGGGCCGCCCCCGCCGGGCCCCGGCCCGCACCGCTGCCCGGCCCCACGGCCCTGCACCCCCACATCCTGCACCCCCACATCCTGCACCCCCATATCCTGCATCCCCACATCCTGCATCCCCATATCCTGCAGCCCTGCATCCCCGCATCTCTGTGGCCCTGCATCCCCATATCCTGCGTTCCCTTACCCTGCATCCCCACATCCTGCATCCCTCTATCCTGCATCCCTCATGTCCCTGTATCCCCATATCCTGCATCCCCACATGCCTGCATCCCCATTTCCTACATCCCAATATCCACGTATTCCCATATCCTCCATCCCCACACCCCTGCATCCCCGTATCCCCATATCCTGCCTTGCATCCCTGCATCCCCACATCCTGCATCCCTGCATCCCCACATCCTGCATCCCTGTATCCCCATAGGCTGCATCCCCGCATCCCTTTATCCCCGTATCCCCATACCCTACATCCCCTCATCCCCATATCCTTGCATCCTTGCATCCCTGTATCCCCCCATCCCCACACCCTGCATCCCCACATCCTGCATCCCTGCATCCCCATATCCCGGTATTCCCATATCCTGCATCCCCACATCTCCGCAGCCCTGCATCCCCATATCCTGCATCCCCATATCCTACGTCCCCACATCCCCACATCCTGCATCCCTCCATCCCCCCATCCCCACATCCCCGCACCCCACATCCTCCCCTCCCCGTGTCCCCGCACCCCCCCACGCAGGACACCAGCTTGGCCGTGGCGGCAGCCCCCAGGTGTTCCTTCAACGCGTCCCCGTGTCCCCGTGTCCCCACGGCCACGCCGAGCCCACGTGGCTGTGCCACCGCCGCCGCATCCCCCTGCGAATCCGGGACTTCTCCTCTGGGGCCGTTCCTGCCCCTGCCACCCCGTACGCCGTCCCCAGGTGCCTGCACGGGGACGGGGCCCGAAGCGCAGCCGGTGGCTTTGGGGACACCGGGGACGGGGCTGGCCGAGCCCGGCGCAGGCGCCTGGCGCAGCACCCTGGCCCCCGCTCGGTGCCCCCCCCGCGAAGCCGCACAGCTGAGCCGAGGCAGGCGGCCGGGGGGAGGGCCCGCGCCTGCACGCTTTCACCTGCCATTTAATTGGATGTATTTTTAATTAATGGTGCCTCTGGGACCAACATGAGACAACATGATCTCTGAATAGGGACAGGGGAGGAATTGGGGAAGGTAGGAGGATTGGACCGCGGGGTGCGCTTACCCGGCAAACGCTGCCATCAATCACCCGCCACTTTTCGGCTCCGGACTTCTGGCTGGTGCCCAGGGCCGGGGGGGGGGGCACGGCCCCCAGCCCGCCGCCGCCTGGCACACGTGTGATGAGCGGCACGGCCTCAGCTGCGGCTTGGGGGGGGGCGAGCGGTGAGCGCCAGCAGCTGGACCTGGCAAAGTGCGCAGCCACCCCGCTGCCCCCCGGCTCGTGCTGCGCCCCCCAGGCCGGGCTGGGGGCTGCAGGGCCGGTGCCGCTTCTTATGGGAGCGGGGGGGCTCTGTGTGACCCCCCCCCCGTGCTCTCCGTGCCCCGCTGCCCCCACCTGCCCCATGCCCCTGCCCTCGCTTTGTTCCTCCCTTCCCGGGCGGGGGGCACAGCTGGCCCAGCCGCAGCCCCCCCCGCACCTTCTGGCACAGCCCCTGGGGGGGCCGGGGCAGCTGCCTGGCCAGCGAGGGCCGGGGGGGGCCAGGGGGCTCCCGGCTCGCCCGCGGCAGGTGCCGCCGCGCAATGTAGGGCAGGCATTAATATTTAGTGCCGCTGGGGGGGCCGCGCCGGGGTTGCGGCACAGCTGCCTCCTGCGCTGGAATGCAAACTGCAGCGCTGCCGCCGCCCCGGCCCCCCCGGCCCCCCGCCCTCCTGCACATTGCTGGGGGGGGGGCACAGCCCCCACCCCCCCCACCCTGGACAACCACATGCCCCAGAAGTGTGACACGCGGCGGGCGCCGTGCCCCGGCCCCTCGAAGCCACCGGCAGCGTGCAGGGGGCAGGATGGTGCTGGGGGGGGTCCTGACACAGCCGCACCCCCCCCCCCCGGGTGGGGTGACCACTGAGGGGGGGGCGATGGGGACAGCCCTGGTGTGGGGCTGGGGCTGGCATCCCGCAGGGCACCGTGGTGCCACCCAGCCCCCCGCCACGTGGAGCCGTGCGGCGCCGGAGCCTTTGTTGCAGGATCCCGGTGCAAGCGCCCCGGCTGCCCGGAGCGGGGGCACGCGGTGGCCGCCCCTTCCCACCCGCGGCGTCCCCATGGCCACCACCGGCACCGCGTGGCCACGGGAGGCCCCGGCGCGGGCACCGGGCACCTCCCCACGGCCACGCTTCTGCAGCCTCGGCCTCTCCCGGGCCTCGCGGGGAGGCTTCGGGGCTCCCTGCCCGCACCGAGGGTCTCAGCCCCGCGTCCGTCCGTCCGTCCGTCCATCCACGCGCCCCAGCTCCCGCTCCCCCCGGCCCGGGGCGTGCGGATGCGCGCGCATGTGGGTTTATTAGCGTTATTTCGGCATTGTGATGCAGAGAGAGTAAGTGTAACAGCTGCTCCGTGCTCGCAGTGTTTATTGTTACCTAGAGACAGCCCACTGGCTCCTTCCCAGCCTCCCCCCGCGCCCCGGCTCCCCACACTCGGATGCAAAATTTATAGCACGCCGGGCCCCTCGCGTTAACTCTCTGCCTTCCGGGCGGGGACGGCGGCGTGGGACGGGGACGGGGACACGGGGGGACGGGGGCGTGGGTGGGGAGAGGCCGGTGCTGTGCTGGGGATGCTGGGGGACACCGCTCGTGGTGGGGCGCGGTGCGTGGGGCCGCCGGAGCTGAGCCAGATGGGGCTGTGCCGTGCCGTGCGGGGCTGTGCTGAGCCGTGCCGAGCCATGCAGTGCCGTGCCGAGCCATACAGAGCCTTGCAGTGCCGTGCCGTGCCATGCCAAGCCATGCAGCGCCGTGCAGCATTGTGCCAAGCCGTGCCAAGCCGTGCCAAGCCATACCATGCCACACCATGCCGTGCCACACCATGCCATGCCGTGCCGTGCCGTGCCACCCGGAGCCCCAGCCGGGCAGGCAGGCGGTCCCCGTGGAGCCTGTATCCATGGCACAGATAATCCCCGGCCGGGCCGGGTGCCAGCCTGGCTGCTGCCCGCCCGCTGCCTGCAGCCCGGCTGGGGGGGGGGGCTCATCCCCGGCTGCCCCTCACCACCGGCAGTGGCCAAGGGAGCAGCCTGGGGACTCGGCGCAGGCCTGGTGACCCCGGCACTGCTGAAACCAGCGCCCAGGGGGGCAGCGGGGTGATGGGGGGGGGGACAGGGGGCATGGCTGGGGTGTGCCAGGTGCTGGTGGCTGTGGGGGCTCTGCCCATGGGGGGTCTGGGGGGGGACAAGGAGCGGGGCTCGGCCCGAGCATCCGTTTGGTGCCACGCGTCCCCCTCCTTTGTTCTGCTGTTGCTTCCCATGGCACAGCATGGCACGGCTCAGCATGGCACAGCTCGGCGTGGCACGGAACAGCACAGCATGGCTTGGCTCAGCACAGCTCAGCGTGGCTCAGCACAGCTCAGCGTGGCACAGCACGGCTCGGCATGGCACAACACAGCTTGGCATGGCACGGCACGGCTCGGTGTGGCATGGTACGGCACAGCTCGGCACGGCATGGCAAAGCTCGGCACAGTTCGTGGCAGGGCAGCGGCCGTGGGGGTGCCCCAGCACCTCTGAGGACAGGGACCAGGAGCAGGTGAGCATCTGCCCCCGCACGACCGCCTTGCGGCCGGACCTCCCGCGCCCCCTCCCACCGAGACCCCACCAGCCCTGGGGACACCAGGGTGACACCGCGAGGGTGGCCTCGCCCTGCCGCTGCCCCGGGCTGCGGGACCACGGCCGCATCCTGCCAGGGCCGTGCCCTGGCGCTGGGGGCTCCCACATCTGCTGCCGCCCCCCGCAGCACAGAGCGGGTGGGTGTCGGGCACAGCTGGGGACAGACGGCCCCGTGCCCGGGGGAGGGACCCGGCCCTGTCCCCTCTGCCCCCGCCAGCCCCCGCTGCCCGGCCCCCCCCCCTCCCTCCCGCTCCCTCCATCTCTCAGCAAGTTTTTTATGTGATTACAGGCACTGCATGGTAATTAGTGCTAAACTCATTTGCACAACTACAGTTAATTGGCTACAACAATTAATTAATGTGTTGGAAATTTGGCACCGGAAAAAAAAAAAAGTTTGTCATCAGAGGGACCGGGGGGGGACCAAGGCGGGGGGGGGACGGTGCCGGGAGCGCCGGGGTGCCCGCACCCACCTGCAGCCCCGCGCCCCCGGTGCTCCCCTTGGCTGGGGCCCGCGCCCGCCGCCCGCGCTTTGTTTCGCCTCCCCTGCTCCCCTTCCTGCCTTCCCGGCTTCCTTTCGCTCTCTTTCTTTTCTCTCTTCTTTTTTTTTTTTTTCCCTTTTTTTTTTTTTTTTTTTTACAACTTAAGCAAACTCATTTCCCTGATAAAATATAGCATGACTAATGACTGAAGCATGTAAAAATCATTGGGAAAATGTCCTTGGAAGACGAATGCATTTTCAGCAGAATAATTAACTTAATTAACAAATTCACATGCATATTCATCAGGCTATTAATGTCTTCTCAGCTCAGCTTGACGAACATTGCGGTAATAACCATCTCATTTGCATACTGCATTCTACTGCTATCCAAAAAAAAAAAAAAAAAAAGGCGCCTGCACACGCGCAGCCCGCGACACCCGCGCCGCGGGGACGGCTCGGCCCCGGCCCCGGCCCCGGCCCCGCCGAGAGGGGGGCACCGGCCCGGCCTGGCCCCGTTGCGGGCGGGGGGCGCGGGCGGCGGCGCAGCCCCCGGGAGCCGAGCGGGGCCGGATCCTGCCGCATGCTGGGGGCCCCGCGAGGCCTCGCGGGCAGGGCCGGGGATGCTGCGATGCCGGGGGCGGGGCCGGTGCTGGAGGCTCCGCCCACTCGGCCACACCCCGTTTGGCCCCTCCTTGTTTGGGCCACGCCCTGCTAGGCCCCTCCTCTTTTGACCACGCCCTGTTAGGCCCCTCCCATTTGGCCACGCCCTGCCTGGCTCCGCCTGGTGCCACCCACAGCAGGGGGTGCACGGCCCTGGGTGAGTGCACAGCCTGCGAGCGCGCGCTCACACGTGCGCGTGCTCACACGCACGGGCACGCACGGGCACACACATGTACACACGCGCACACATGTACACAGACACACGTGCACACACACGTGCACAGACACACGCACCAGCTGTGCGCACCCCGTCCACATAGCGCACAAGTGTGCAAAGCTGGGCTCTGCACGCGCACACGCACCCGAAGCCGTGCACCGGGTAATCGTGCGCACCCCCTGGTGAGCGTGCCCCACGCGGGGGTGACACAGCCCCTCCGGGGACATGCGGGGGGCACGGCATCCGGGGGGAGGAATGGACAGACAGACGGACGGAGAGATGGATGGGTGGAAGGGTGGACGGACAGACGGACGGACGGAGAGGTAACTCGGAGACGGGTGGGGAGACGAGCAGACGGATAGGTGGGTGCGCGGATGGGAGGGTGGATGGACGGACAGATGGGTGCACGGATGGGTGGGTGGACGGACAGACAGACACGTGGATGGATGGGTGGATGGATGGACGGACGGACGGACGGACGGACATGCAGGAGGGCGGACAGACAGAGGGATGGACGGACGGGCAGGTGGGATGGACGGGAGGTCCCAGCAGGCAGACACCCAGCTGGGTGCACAGCCAGAGGAGGGCAGGCACCCACTGGACAGACGGACACATCGTGGCGGACGGCTTCCCACGCGCAGGAGCCACCAGAAGCCACCGTGGCGCAGGGGCTGTCCCCGTGCCCCCAGCGCTGGGGGGGCCGGGCCCCGCTGCGGCCCCTCCCTGGGCACCGGGACCCCCGGGTGCCGCAGCACCCATGGGACGGGGGCGCCGGGGGTGGCTCCCGCGGGGCGCCAGCGTCCCCAGCAGCGCGTCCGCACCCATGGGTGCCCCCAGGGACCCTCCTGGCCCCAGGGACGGGGACAGCTCCTGGCCAATCCCCATCCGGGACTCATTCCTCCATCCAATCCACTGTCAGGACTCGTGCTGCTGACCAATCGCAGCCGGCCCCGCCCGCTGCCCCGCCCACCCCGGCTATATAAGCCGGGTGCTCCCCGGGGTGCTCCAGGTCCCGCTGGGTGCTGCTGGTGGCTGGATGGGGATGCGCGGTGGCAGGGGGCGTCTTGGCCGGGCTTTGTCCCACACCAGCTCCGCGTTCCCTGGGGGGAACCCAGGGGGGGACCCCCGCTCGCCCTGGGGACCCGTGGAGCAATGGGGAAACTGAGGCACGGCTCACCTGCAGGGCCAGGGAGCAAGGCCACCCCCGCCGTGTGGTCCCCGAGACCTTCCCTTTGTCCCCCTGGGCATCCCCCGATGCTCACCCAGGGCCGGGCCTAAAAAATAACCCCAAGAGGGACACGGGGGGCGCGGGGGGACCTGGGGGGCCGCGGCCACGGGGTGAAGGTCGGGTGAAGGGCGCCGGCGGCACGCGGAGGGGCGGTCGCGGAGCCGGCGGGGCGGGGGATAATGCGGCGAGACGTGCCAGCTGTATCCGGAGAAAGGCAAATAATTCAGCAGCACCAACCGGAGAGGAACCAGCCCTCGGAGCCACGTGCCAAAATACCAGCAGTAAAGTAGTTAAATTAATCCAGCGCGCGAGCGAGGGAGCCTGCGAGAGCCGGCTTGGGCCCCAATCCAAAGGAGTTAATGTCCCACAGTATGATCGATTAGTTGTCAGATGTGATTTCAAACCAATACAAGATGAATAGCATAATTTTCCTTCTCTCATTTTAGACAGAATTAAGAATCCATTAGCTAACACAAATTTTTGGCAACTTTAATAAAAAGCTCCAATATACATTTGTAGCAAACGCTCCCCCGAGGTCCCCGCCGGGATGCAGCCGGCCTCCCTCCCTCCCGCCCGGCTCCGCGCGTGGCGCTGCCGCTGGGGGGGCTCGGCCTCGACCCCCGGCCTCCGCCGCCAGGAGGATGCCAACGGCACGAGGCCGATGCCCATGGTGGGGAGGGGTCTTCCCTTGGCGGTGGGTTGGGGCGCCCCGGCCGGACCCCAGCCCGGCGAGGCCACGGTGCCACGCGTGTGATGAGCTGGGGAGGGTCTCGGCGGCGGGGGCTTTGTGCCGGGGCGGCCGCGCGGGGACTCGTCAAGGACAAACCGCGCACAAGCTGCTGCTGCCCGCGTGCCCGCAGGCGCGGGGCCGCCGTGCCAGCCCAGCCGTGGCCATTACGGCTGCGCGCGCCAGCTGCGGCCGCACGATCCCGCGTCCCCGGGGAGGCCGGGGGGGCCGGGCACCGTGCCACCGCCGGGGCTGCCACCGCCGCCACCGCCCTCCCCGCCACGTCCCCGGCGGTGCCAGGCGCAGGGGCTCCAGGGTCGGGCGGGCGGTGGAGAGAGGGGATTCGGGAGCTGTGGGTGAGGAAGAGGGCACCCCAAAAGGAGCCGCCGCGGGGGGCTCCCCGAGGTTTGGGGTGAGCCAGAACAAGCTGGGGAGGGGGCCTCATCCTGCCCCATACCCATTCTCTCTCCCCAAGCATCCCCAAACCACCCAGTGATGGAGCTATGCAGAGCTTGCCATGGGCGATTCGAGGGTGCCCCGGCCTCACCGCTTGGCCCTGCGGGCATGGAGGAGTGCAGGGCTTGGGAAGGGTGATCCCACGGAGCACCCATGGGTGCTGGGGTCCTGGCACCACGCAGCCCCTGCTGCCAGGGGCTTGGGGCCGTGCGGGAGCCCAAGGGCAGAGCTCGGCCGCGGGCACCCCTCCTCCTGCCCTCGCTGCTGGATCTCCGGATTTTAGGCACCAAATGGGGTTGAATTAGGATTATTATCACAGCTGTTCTAAATGTAATTAGTTTTGCTCTGAACTTGTTTGCTTTGCCGGGATTACGGCACAATCCAGCCGATCCGCCCGGCGCTAACTTGAGAAAGGCTTTAATTACTCTAATAAAGAGGATGCCGGGTTAATTTGATGATTCCAAAGGTGTGTTTTTCAATTACATTTAACAAAAAGATTTATAGTCGGGTAAAATTTAATTAGGAGCGTGCGGGAGGGCCAGGCCAGCCGGGAGGCTGCTCGCTGCGGGGCAGCGGCGCGGGGGCTGCGGGACCTCGGCCCAGCCCTGGCACTGCCACCGTGCCCCACGCAGCCGCCGGGGTCTCTCCGGGGCACCGTGGCCATCTGTCCTGCCCCGCTTCCAGGCCCTCTCTGCCCAACCCAAGGACGGGAGTGGGTCAGGGCTTTGTAGCGGTGCTGCAGAGCCCCCCCTGGTGCTGCGCCCCCCAGCCCCGTGGCCCAGGTGGGTGTTTGGGGGTGGCGGGGCCCCTCCGTCGCCACTCCGGGTGCGTGGAGGCATCAAGCGGAGCTGCTGTCTCCTCGCTGTCAGGATCCGATCAAAGCAGATGGGATCCAGCTGTGAGCACCAGCATGAGGAACAGGCTGCCCGAGCCGGCGGGAGGAGAGGGGACGGAGCCGAAGGGGGCCCGGGTGGGGGGGCCGGGCGCTGCTGCCGCCCGCCGCAGACCTCGGGCGAGCCCGGCCGCGGCAGAGCTGCCAAGAGAAATGGGCAGATTATGGGAGGGACGCAGGCCAAGGCAGGGCTGCGATGCAGCCGCCGTAAATCAGCTTTTAAGTAGCAACAAAATGGACATTTCCCATATGAGATGTGCCACCGCCTGCCACGGGGAGGGGGGCGAGGGCAGCGAGCCGGGGGGGCGGGCCTGGCCCCGGGGTGCGGGGACAGGGATGGGGATGGGGATGGGGACAGGGATGGGGATGGGGAGAGGGTGGCACACACAGTTGGGCATCCAGAGGTGCCAAGGGGATGGGGCCGGAGCCCAGGATGGGGGTCCCAGAAAAAGGGAAGGGAAGGGAAGGGAAGGGAAGGGAAGGGAAGGGAAGGGAAGGGAAGGGAAGGGAAGGGAAGGGAAGGGAAGGGAAGGGAAGGGAAGGGAAGGGAAGGGAAGGGAAGGGAAGGGAAGGGAAGGGAAGGGAAGGGAAGGGAAGGGAAGGGAAGGGAAGGGAAGGGAAGGGAAGGGAAGGGAAGGGAAGGGAAGGGAAGGGAAGGGAAGGGAAGGGAAGGGAAGGGAAGGGAAGGGAAGGGAAGGGAAGGGAAGGGAAGGGAAGGGAAGGGAAGGGAAGGGAAGGGAAGGGAAGGGAAGGGAAGGGAAGGGAAGGATCCCGCGGCTGTGCGAGGCTCCCGCCGTGCAGCGGGGTCCCGCAGCGAGGGCCCGGCTGCCATGGGGGGCTCAGGTGGGCGCCACCTGCTCCCCGCCGCTCCCGGCCAGGGCTGGCCCCGCGCCCGCTGGCTCCGGCCTCCCCCGCGGCCCCCGCCGGGGCTGTGCCCCCTCTGCCCCCCCGGGCCCGGGGAGGGCTCCGCAGAGGGGTGCCCCCCCCCGCCCCCGGCTGCTCCCCCGTCCCCGGGGGTCCCCTCCCCGCCCACCCCCGTGCCCGTCCCCACGGGGCGTGGGGAGCTCCCCACGGGTACCACCGCGAGTGGGGGCGGCCCCGGGGGCCGGCCGGGGGTCACCCCACGGGGGGAGAGGCCCCGGGCCGAGCCGAGCCGAGCCGGGCCGGGCCGGGCCGGGCCGGGCTGTGCCGCGGGGGCTGCCAGGCTGCGCAGCATTCCGGAGAACCAGGCATTTGCTCGGCGGGGCCGTGCCAGCAGGCGTTGGCAGGTTTGGAGCTTCGCAGCGATTCCAGGCACAGATGTCCTTGTTTTAACTCCTCTGCGATGAATCCTGGCAGGCCGGCCTGGGGGAGGGGGCGGCTCGGCAGCCCCCCGGTACACCGGGGCCCGCTGCCAGCCCCGGCCCGCCCCGACCCCCCCCCCCCCCACCACCACCACCCCGGGCAGCCCCGGCCCCGGCGGCCGCTCCCGAGCAGACGAAGCCCCCGCAGCCCCCGCGGCCCCCGCAGCCCCCGCAGCCCCCGCAGCCCCCGCAGCCCCCGCGGCCCCCGCGGCCCCCGCGGCCCCCGCGGCCCCCGCGGCCCCCGCAGCCCCCTCCCGGCCCCGGGGGGGGGTCTCGGCCCGGCCGGGCTGGCCCGGTGGCGGCGTCGGGCCGGGCTCCGCAGCGCGGCGGGCTCCCAGCGCCGGCAGCATCCGTTTTTTATGGTATCTGCAATTTTGGCAGAAATCTGTCTTTAATTTAGCTGTCCATATAAAAATCCGCACTGTATAATAATGAACAGATGCCATGAAATTTAAACTGAAGCAATGACTCCTCCTCCCCCCCCCCGGCTGGCACTCGCCGGTGGCAGCGGCGACCCGGAGCTGGCGCTCGCCCCGCGCCCCCCCGCCCCCCCCCCCGCGCTCCGCGGGGCCGGGCCGGGCTCGGGGCACCGGGGGCGCCGGGAACGCCCGACCTGAAGGGGCCCAGGGGCTGGGGGGGCAAAGGGGGGGCAGAAATCGCCCCCCCGGTCTCGCCCTGCCCGGCTGAGCCCGGCCGAAATGCGCCCGTTGGATGCTCGCGGTGGCCCCGGTCCCGCGGGGTGCGGGTCCCCGGTACCCCCCCGGTACCCCGCGACCCCAAATGGCCCCGATCCCGCGGTCACACGAAATTGTGCCAGATCCCAGCGGGGGCTGCGGGGGCAACTCCCGGCCTCCCGGCTCCCTCCGGTGGGAACGGGAGCGGAGCACCGAGAGCGGGCAGGCCGGGCACCGGGGCGGGGAACCGGGGCGGGGAGCCGGGGCCGGGCACCGGTTCCTCGCACCTCGGCCGTACACCGGAGCCTCGCACCGTGGCCGTGCACCGGAGCCGTGCAGCGGAGCCTCGCACCGGAGCCTCGCACCGGAGCTCTCCTCGGAGCCGTGCCCGGCGGCGGGGCCGCATTGCGGGGCCGCTCCGTGCCCGAGCAGCGCCCGCAGCTCCGCGCCTCGGCGGGGCCGCCCGGGCTCTGGGGAGCCAAAATCACGGGAATTAAAAAGAAACCGCGGCCCCAAACGGAGGCGGTGAAGCCCGGCCCCGCCGTGCAGCCCGGGGACACCGGGCCCTTCCCCGCCGGGCCCTTCCCGGAGCCCCGGGGGTGAGCAGATGCCGGACCCCCCCCCCCCTCCCGCAGCCCCCCCGGGGGTCCCGCCGCCTGCCCCCCCCTCCCCTTTCCGGTGCTCTCCTGCATTTCGCCGCCGCATCTCCGGGCCCCGGTGCCGGTGCCGGCCCCAAACGCCGGCTCCTCGCCCCCTTGGCGGCCCCGCCGCAGCCGCCGCCCGCCCGGCCCGGCCGCCCGGAGCCCCCCCGGCCCCGCACCCCCCGCCCCGGGGCTTTTCCCGCAGAGAAACCGTTCCCGTCCCGGGGCCGGGCGGCGGCCGTCGGAAGAGGCTCCGCTCCCCCGCGGGCACCGGCGAGGGCCGGGGCCGGGGTCGGCGGGGCTTTGGGGGGGCTCGGCGGGGGGCCCGCGCACCTCGTGGGGACCCCGCTCCCCCGGCCGGGCCCGGTTCGTCGGGGCAGGGCCGGAGCCGCTTCCCGTCGGGCCGCTTCCAGCCCCGGCCGGGGCCGTCCCTGCCCGCGGCCCCGATCACGGCGGATTTTCCCCCAAATCCGCGGGGCCGCAGGGGCACGGAGCACGCTGTCCCCGCGCGAGTTTTCCCCCGTAGCGGCTTCCCCGAGGGAACCCGAGGGCTCCGTCCCCGCACTCCCGGTGCCGGTGCCCGGTGCCTGCAGCCCGCGGGCCCGGGGGGAGCGGCGCCGTGTGCCCGGGAGCCCGCTCCGCGTCCCGGGGTCGCGGCCGGCGGGGGATGAGCCCCGGTGGCGGGGACGGCGAAGGCACCGGCGGCGGTTGGCCGGGGCAGGCGGCTGGGCACGGCGCCCGCTCAGCACCGCCGCGGCGGACAGCTCCGCGCCGCGCACCGGCACCGGGAACCGGGCACCGGGCACCGGGCACCGGGCATCATCACCGGGCACCGCACACCGGGCACCGGGCACCGGGCACCGGGCACCGGGTAGCGGGTTCCAGGCACCGGGCACTGGGCATCGGGTACCGGGTACCGGGCACCGCGCACCGCGCACCGGGCTCCGTGCCGAGGCTCCGAGCCGACCGAGCACCGGGGCGGCCACAAAGGACCCGGCCTGGCCACCGCCACCGGGCACCGCGCCGGGGCCACCGGCACCGCGGACCGATGCCAGCCGCGGGCAGCGGACAGAGGCCGGCCCAGAGCCGCCGTCCCCGAGGGAGCGGAGCGGTGCCACCGCCCGGGCTGCCCGCCGCGGCTCGCCGGCGGCCGCGGGGCCGGGACCGAGCCGGGTCCGCGGCTCCGGTTCCCGGTGCCTTTATTGGCGTGGGGGGGACACCGCCTCCGCGGTCCCGGGGGGGACACCCGTGGGGCAGAGCCGCGTTATATCAGCGCCGCCCCACCGCGGGCCGCGCACTCGGGCACGGCGGAGCGGCGGAGCGGTCCCGGGGCCGGTCCCGGGGTCCGGCGCGGGGCGGGGGTCGTTCCGCCGCCCCCCACCCGCCCCCCGTTATCCCCCCCCTCCGTGCCCCGGGGCGGGCGGGTCGGAAGGAAAGCGGCGAAGGCGGCGGAGTCAACATTGAATATTTATTAATCGCCGTCGAAGGACGCTCGGTAATTACAGGTTCGCCTCGCATCGCACCGGCCGCGGCTCGTCACGGCCGAGAAGTCCTGGCGGGGGCCGCCGCCGCGGGGCTGCAAGCGTCCAGCGGGCCGGGGGGGCCCGGGGGGGGCCGATGCATGCAGTGGTGGTGCCGGGACCCCGGCCCGGAGCCCCCGCGCCGCCCCCGCCGCCAAGCAGTGTCCGCGGCGGCGGGGAGCGGGGGGCGCGGAGCGGGCGCGGTCCCGGCGCGGGGGGGGCTCTTGCATATCGTTGGCCATAAATATTTATTAATCGAAATGAAACGGAACAGAAACACGAAAGCACTTCTGGTGTCGGACAGGCGGGTCCCCTTTGCTACAACTGTTTTTTTGTTTTGTTTTGTTTTTTTTCTTGGTTTTGTTTTTTTTTTCTGTTTTTGTGTTTTGTTTTTTTTTTGCAAAACTTTTTGTTTGTTTGTTTTCGTTTTTAAAACATTTCTCAGAAATCCTCCTCCTTCTCCCTGGTCTCTAAAAATGCTGGTTTCTCTAAGGTGGTGCGGGCAGGTTCAAAAATAGCGTTATCTCCGGTTTCCGGCGTCTCCCGACCGAAGGAATGCATCACACCGGGGCGAAGACGAAGGGGCCGGCTCGGGACCGGGAGCCGCGGGGGCCGGGGCGCCGCCAGCCCCGCCGGAGCCCCGCCAGCCCCGGCCGCTCCCGCTTGCATAGCTGCGGGCTGCCCTGCCGTGCCCGGCCCCGGCTCCGCCAGCTCGGGAAAACCGGGGCGGCTCTGCAATTTTTTTCTTTTTTTTTTTTTTTTCCTATTTTTTTTTTTTTTGTTTTTCCGTTTCAAGTTTTTTAAAACAGGTAAAAAACGTCCTGACACACGCGCTGCGAGAGGAGCTCCGGGCACCGGGGCCGGGAGCGGGGCCGGGCCGGGCCCCCCCAAAGCAAAGTGCATCTCTGAGCGTCCGCCGGGCCGGGCCTGCTTGCATAGATAGAAATATTGGGGTCTCCGTTTCGCCTCTTTATTGCTTCGGAAAGTTTCGCTCCGCGCCGCAGCGCGCTCTCCTCTCGCTCCCACGGGCCGGGGCAGCGGGTGTCCAATGCTCGGGGGGGCTCACGGCGGCGGAGGGGAGAAACGGCCCAAAACCGTACGGGGCGGGGCGGGGGGGGGGTGTTGGGGGGCGAGAAATAAAAACGAATTAAAAAGCAAACGACGCGGCCCGACCCAGCGCCCCGGGCCGGGCTGCGGGCGCGCCTCCGCCGCTGCCGGGGGGGCCTTGGGCAGCGCTCGGCGCCCCCCCCCCTCGCGGGATAAATAATAATAATAATTTTTTTTAAAAAAAAAAAAAAAGAGGAGAAATCCTCCAAAAAAAAGCACTTTGTCCCCACGGGGCTCGGGGACCCGCCGCCGGGGCCGGGTCCCCATATTGCACCAAAGCCCACGGCGGAGCCCCGGGGGCCGGTCCGCGGGGCCGCCGCGGCCCCCCCGGCCGGGGCTGCGGGGGGGGGGGGGGGAGGAGGAGGAGGAGGAGGAGGGCGGGCACGGGGAGGGGGCGGCGGCGGGGCCGGGGTGTGTGTGTGGGGGGGGGTCAGTTGTGGAAGAAGGCGTTGAGCTCCTCGTACATGGGGCCCCGCTCGTGCGGGAGGTGCATGTCGTAGGGGAAGATGTTCTCGGAGTGCACCCCCCCGCGCATCCCCGCCGAGCCGAAGACCAGGTTGTGGCCGGCGGGGCGGGAGCCGGGCAGCGCCGAGTAGTGCATAGAGTAGTGGTAGCTTTTCTCGTGGTCGGGGGAAGAGTCTTGCTTGAGGGAGAAGTTGCCGTTAATGCACAGGGGGGGGCTGAGCCCGCCGTCGTACTCCGAGCTGTTGTAGTCGGGGGACGCGTTGCCGTAGAGGCTCTCGTAGGCGGAGGCGCAGTAGCTGTGTGTCCTCAGCCCGTGCGAGCCGGGCCCCGCGGGCGGCGGGCACTGCGCCGCGGCCAGCCGCGAGCAGGGGTAGGGGTAGGGGTGCACGGCGAAGGAGGCGTTGGGGCCGTGGTAGCGGCCCCCCTCCTGGCCCTGCTCCGTCAGGAAGTTGCGGGAGTTGAGCTGCAGGCAGCCGGCCACCAGGTTGGTGGTGGGCTGCGAGAGCCCCTTGCACAGAGTCTGCACGTAGGACACCAGGTCGGGCCGCTTGCCCGAGCGCAGGATCTCGGAGAGGGCCCAGATGTAGTTCTTGGCCAGGCGCAGGGTCTCGATCTTGGACAGCTTCTGGGTCTTGGAGTAGCAGGGCACCACCTTGCGCAGGTTGTCCAGGGCCGCGTTCAGGTCGTGCATGCGGTTCCGCTCGCGGGCGTTCGCCTTCTGCCGCCGCAGCTTGGAGCGCTCCAGCCGCGCCTTGGTCATCTTGCGCTTCTTGGGGCCGCGCTTCTTGGGCCGGTCGCCCTCGGCCTCCTCCAGGCCTTCCTCCTCCTCCTCCTCCTCCTCCTCGTCCCCGCCTAGCTCCCCTTCCTCCTTGCTCTCCCCCAGCGAGCCCTCGGGCGGCTCCTCGGGGAGGGCGCAGCCCTTACCCTTCCGCTCCTCCTTGTCGCTGCGGGCATCCTCCTCGCACTCCTCGGCCCAGCTGGAGAATTTCTGAACTTCGGGGATGAGGCTGGGCTCGCTGAAAAGTCGCGTCAACATGATGGCTGCAGCGGGGGCAAAGAGCGCCGTTACCGCGGCCGAACCGGCCCCGCCGCCCCCGCCCCGCCGGGGCTCGCCGCCGGCCTCCGGGGAAGGAGGAGGTGGGGGGGGGGGGCGCGGGCGGAGCCGCCGTTCCCCGGCCCCGGGAGCGGCCCCGGGGAGGCGAAAACGAATGCGCGGAGGGGCCGCCCCCCGCCGCCCCCCGCCCGGGCTGCCCGGCACCGGGGGCACCGGGGCACCCTCGGGGCGGGGCGCCGCGCCCCGGGTCCGTCCCCCCCCCCTCTCCCCGGTTCCTTCCCCCCGCCGCCGCCCCGCTCCCCCGGCGGTCGCCGCGCCCCCTCCCCGCGCCCCCCGCCCCGGCGCCCCCCGGCCCGGAGCCCCCGCGGGCCGGCCCCGGGGCCGCGGCCCCTCTTCGACGCCTCCAACTTTTCCCCGCCGCCGCCGCCGAAACGGCTCCGGCCACGGCTCCGCCGCCGCCGTCCCGGGGCCGGGCAGCCCGACCGCGGCCGTGCCCCCCACCCCCGCGCCCCCCACCTCCGTTCCCTGCCGCCCCCCACCCCCGACCGGGGCAGCTCCTGCCGGGCCCCCCCCCCGAGCCCCGCCGCCCCGGAGCCCCCCCCCCCGGGCCGCCGGCGGAGCGCGGCCCGCAAACCGCGGCGGCAGCGAACGGCGGCGCGGCGGGGGGCGGCGGGGGCGGCCGTGCCCGGGGCCCCCCCCTCCCCGGTGGGGGGCGCGGGGGGGGGGCGCGGGCGGCGGAGCCCGCGGGGTCGCCCCCGGGGCCGGGCGGCGCGGCGGGGCCGGGGCGGGGGGCGCCGCCCGGGGCGGGGGCCGGGGGCGCCGCGGGGGAGCGGGGGGGCGGCTCCGGCGGGCAGGGGCCCCCGGGGGCGGCGGCGCCGCGGCTCCGCTCCGATTTCGTTGATGCGGGGCGGCCGCCGCTGCCCGCTCCGTCCCGGCGGGACCGCGCCGCCCCGGGAGCCCCGGGCGCGGCCACCGCGGGGGGGGGGGGAGGAGGGGGGCGGCGGGGTGTGGGGGGGGAAATGCCCCTGCCCCCCCCCCCCCCACCTCCAGGGGGTGTCGGGGGGAAAAATCCACCTGCGGGGCCGGCGGGGACCGGGGGAAGCGAGGGATGGGGGAGAACGAAAGAAGGGGGAAAAAAAGGGCGAGACGTGGCGGAGAAACAAAATCAACATGGAAGTTGCCTTTTCTCCATTCAAGTTTCCTCCGCTGCCCTCCCAGCCCTCCACTTCTTACATAACTCACCTTCGGCGCTGACTGGAGGAATTCTTATTTCATTGTTCCCAGCATCTTCTGGGACCAGGACGCGGCTCCTTGAGGTGCTCCAGCCTCCTGCAGTCCTCTATCCAAAAGGAGGCGAGAGTGGCATCTCTACCCAGCAAAGGGGGTACCAGCTCTGCTGCCAGTGCCATATGGTTGGCACGTCATGCGCGAGAGCTATCACATGAGAGCTAATGATTGACATGCGCTTGCATTCAGGGAGATTTGTCTCTCTGGGGAAGGAGGACTCGCCATCTGTCACTCTGTACTCAAAAAAAAAAAAAAAAAAAAAAAAAAAACCCTTCCAAATCTACAGATCTGCCTACACGCCGCAAAATGGGACCTGGGCGAGATGCAGGCGATAGCAGGGCTGGGGCTGAACAATGGAGCGAGCGGGCAGGGCGGCGGGGAGCCGGGCACCCTGCTCGGCCTGCACGTGCCGGGGGTGGCCGGGGGTGCCGGGGCGAGGGGGGGACGCCACGGGGACCCTCGCCGCGAGCTGGCATCTGCGGCTCGCTGCAAAACGGCGCGGCGGCTCGCCCGGCTCCTTCCCCACCCGCAGCCGCCAGCCGAGCGGGGCTGGCTGCGGCGCGGGGGCACGGCGTGGGCTGGGGGCTGCGGCCGGGCAGGGCCCACGGGAGGTGGCGGCGGTGCCGGTGCCCATTTCGGCCACGCCGGTGTGGGCAGGGGCTGCCTGTGGCGTGGGGAGGGCGGGGGGCTGCAGGGCCGACGGTCCCCACACGTGGTGGCTCCGCCAGTGTCCCCGGCCCCCTCCGACGCCCCCCCGGGCTGCGCACCGGTGCCAGCCTTTCTCTGCAAAGCCACCGGCACGGCCCTGCGCAAAAAACACGTCCAGCCTTTGGCACCCTCCTGAGTGCACGCACACACACGTACATGCACACACACACACACACACACACACACAGGCACATGCATGCACGATCTCCCCAGTGCACGCGGGGTGCACGCCGATCCCTGAGGCCATGCGCGGGTCCCTCGGTGCCGGCGGCCGAGGCCCAGCTGTGCCGCGGTGCCGCCCATGAGGCCTTTGTCTGCCGTGTGCCTCCTTGCCCGCTGCAGCACCACACACCCTCCGGCAGCACCCTGGCACCCCCAGCACCTCCCGGCACCCCTGGGAGCTGCCGGCACCCGGCCCCATTGTGCCGGCCCCGCTGCATGCGCCAGCCAAAAATGGCTGCTGCGTTTCCCTTGGGTTTGCAACTTGGCGCAGGCGATGTCAGGGGAGAGCCCAGGGACCTGTGCTGGCGCCTGCCCCGCTCCGGCCCCACACGGCAGCAGGGCGGCCCCGGGCCCATCCCGGTGCTGGTGAGGGCTGGGTGCCCCCGGCAGGGCCTGGGGGTGGTGCCCCCTGACATGTCCCCAGGGGTCGTGTGTCCCCTCCAGGCTGAGGACAGCCCTGTCCTGGCCGTGCACCGTGCACCGTGCACAGGCTGTGAATGCCCACGCCCCCCCATGGGACCAGACCCCCCCTGGCTCAGTCACGGGGGCACCCCTGGGTGCATGGTGTCTCTGGGCCCCCCCGCTCCCCCTGCAGCCACTGCTGCCCCTGGGGCCCTCGCAAATTCCCGGCCACCACGGCTCCACCCTGGGTCCCCTCTATCCCCATGAGCCCCCAGCCCCGTGCCCGGCTCAAGGGACACAGATGGCAGCCCTGCACGCAGGCCCGTGTCCCCAAACAGGCCTGGCGACACCGGGCACGTGCCGTGGGGACACGCTGGGGACGCGGTGGCCCGGCGGTGGCCGGGGCTGCTGCCTGCACGCAGACAAAGGGCTCGCCGTGCCCGGCCGCGGGGTCTGTGCCAGCGGCCGCGTCTCCCACCGCCCCGGTGCAGGTGACGGGGCTGGCACGTGACAGGGGGACCTCCACCGGCAGCGGGGGGGGGGGGTGGTGGGGGGGGACAGCTCGCACGCTGTCACTCACGGCTGCGGCCAAGCAGATGGCACCTGGGCTGGCGCCGGCCTGCGGGGAGGCAGGGCCCAGCCGTGCCGGTGCCGGTGCCGGTGCCACATCCTCCTGCGGTGCCCGGCAGGGGCGAGAGCCCCGCTGGGACGAAGGCTCCCGGCGCATCGCAGCGGGGCTCCAGCTCCCTCGCTCGCCGCCACCTCCATTTTTCAGGCGTCGCTGGGTGGGCAGCGCCGTGGCCCAGGGGATGCGCAGGGCTCCGGGGCTGCCCGAGGCCAAGCGGACGCCCGGGGGTCAGCGAGCGCAGCCACCCCGGCCCGTGAGGGGCTGGGGTAGGGGCAGGAGGAGCCGGCATGGCCCGGCCGGGCGCATCCTTTAAAGCCTCATTAGCAGCAGGCGCGTGGCGAGGGCTGGGAGCGGGGCTGGCGCCTCATCAGCATGCACAGCCGCTTGGAGAGAGAAGAAAGTGGAGACATGAAACAGGGAGCGCAGATGAAAGGGGCACGGGGAGATGAAAACCCAAACTGGCTGCTTAATTGTGCTGGGGCCGCGGCGGTGCCGCACACCCTCGGCCGGCCCGTGCAGGACCCCCGCGCTGTCCCCGCGCCGTCCCCACGCCGTCCCCTCCGCTGCGGCTGCCGGAGGTGTGGGCGATGTGGGGCGTGGGGCAGCCCCATCCTGATTTCGGTGCAGGGCTCACCCAGGGCAGCGAGCGGGGCTCCCCAGCACCGTGGCACTGGGGGCTACATGCGCAGGATCCGGCCCCGAGCGCTGTGGGAACGGGGCTGCGGGGCAGGAGGGCGGAGGCGAGGCCGCGTTGACCTCTCCGGGCAGCCAGGGCCGGGCGTTTCGGTGCCGATCGAAGCCCTTTCCTCCACCAACCCCCCCCCCCGTGTCCCTTCCCCTTCCTTGCCGCAGGAGGGTGACGGATGGGGACGGTGCCCAGAGCGGTGGCATCTCCCGGAGGTGGTGATGTGACTCAGCCCCAGAAAGCGGTGGTGGCAGAGGGGGCACGCGGGCGTTCGGGGGAGGGGGGGCACTGGCCCCTGGGAGGGGGCCGAAACGGGGGCACGGGGGTTGCTGGCCCCCTCGGCGTGGGGCTGAGCTCCGGCGGGGCCGGCTGGGGGCCATTTCGGCGTCTCCCCGCGAGCCGCGGCGGGGGGGGGGGGGGAGCCGCGCTGCCAGATGGAGCTGGCTCCGTGCTGCAATATTTCTGGGAGGTGAAGGCTGGGAGAGATGGATGCGCGAACGCGCGGCGCAGCCACCGCCGGGGATGTGTCAGCGCAGGAAGAGAGCGGCGGGAGCTGAGCCTGTCCCCGGCTCCATCCCTGTCCCCGGCCCCGGCCCTGCTGCCCGTGGGGACAAAGTGGCCCCGGAGCAGCTCTCCCTCGTGGGAGCCGTCCCCGGGTGCCGTGGAGTCAGCGGTGAGCAGGTCCCTGGCTGCAGGGCGGGGGCACCTCAGGGGGGGGGACGGGGCTGCGGGTGCCCTGCGCGGGTGTCCCTGCTGTGGGACCGCAGGGTCCTGGGCTGGACGGAGAGCCTGGGGTGGGGGGAGCCGGTGGCAGAGGGAAACTGAGGCAGGGCAGGGCGGAAAGGGGCGGTCTTGAGGCGGGCGGGGTTGGGGCTCAGCCAGGAGCTGTGGGGAGCTGTCAGAAAATTCTCTTTCTTTTGCAGGAGGAGGAGGATGGGGAGAGGCTGTGACCGGCCCCGAGGCCCTGGGGGGCTCCTGGCCATGGGAGGGGTCCGAGGACCCTTTGCCGCCATCCCAGACGCCATCCCCTGCCACCCATTGTCACTCGTCCGCGTGGCTGGGAGGAGCGCGGTGTCACCCGCGGTGTCACCCGGGCAGACGCCTGGGAATTGTCCCCGGTGGGAAAGTGCCGGAGCCTTGGGGGGGGTCTCGGGTGGGGGCCGGGGGTCCTGGGGCTCGGGTCCCCTTTGTCACCCGGTGGTCGCTGGGGTGGTCCCAGCCCCTCTCTGCTGCTGTGCCCCTGCACCGCTTGGGGGCCCATTGGGGGGGGGGGGGGGGCTGTGGCTGTGCCACCAGAGCTGCCTGCAGTGAGGTCACAGGGCCACCTGTGAGGTCACAGGGCCACCTGTGAGGTCACAATGGGCCGTGACATCACAGCCACGGGGCTGTGACATCACAAGGCCCCAAGAACCAAAGGTTGGGGCAGGGGGGGCACTGGGGGGGGGGGGGGGGGACACAGCCCGGTGGTGGCACCAGCGTGGGCACAACGCGACGCGGCTGACGGAGCGCTGCTGGCGCCGGCCCCCCCCCCGGCCCCCCCACAGCAGATGGCATCCGCTTGGGCCTGCTGCGGGGAGCCGGCGGGGCGCGATGGAGGGGGCACGCGGCGTGCGGGGGCTGCCCGCGGCCGTGCCCCCCCCTCCAGCGTCCCCCCCCCCCCAGCCTATGGCCCAGCTCGCTGTCCCCCTGATGTCCCCAAGGTGGCCGTCCCGGCCACGCGCTCGGTGACGGCAGGGTGCAGCGGGGCGGGGGGCTTGGGGACACCAACGAGGGGGATTGGGGTGGCGTCAGAGACAAAGGAAAAGGGGCAGAATAGGGGCTGTGGGGCTGGGGGGGGTGCTGGGCCCCCCCCCGGGGGGGGCCTCAAGGCGCCAGTCCATGGCGGTGGGTCCGGCCCTGTGCTGTCATCGTGGGGCTTGGCTCTCCTCGCCCCCCAGGCCAATGTGGGCCCCCCCAGCGCCCAATATTTCAGGACCCTCACGCCCCCACCCCTGGGTGCTTTGGGCCCCCTCCGCCCCCAATTCCCAGGTGCTCCAGGCCCCCCCACCCCCCACCCCGGGGCTTTGGGGCCCCCACCCCGGGGAGCATCGGGACCCCCATCGGCACCATTGGGGAACGGGTGGGGGGGGCTCGGCAGGGCTTGGATTTGGGGAGCCGTGATGGGGGGGGGCTGGGGGGGGGGGGGGGATGCAGTCTCCATGGCGACACGGCGCCGGTGACGACAGTCGCCATGGCGAGGCTGCGGCCCGTTGCCATGGAGATGCGCCTGGCACGGCGAGTCGCCATGGAGATGGCCGATGGATGGAGCGGTCCCCATGGCGGGGGCCCGGGGCCAGGCCCAGGCTGGGGGGGGGGGTCTTGGGGCAGAGCCCCCCCTCCCTCCATGGCAAGGGACCCGCGTGGGGCCTGGCGGGCTCCCGGCGCGGCGTGGGGCCGGGGCCGCATGCCGCCGCGTGCCGCCGCCGCCCGGGTTCATTTGCACGAGGCTTTTCCACTCCAGTTCACACTGCCATCTGACGAGCCCAACTTCTCATTTTCAGAGTAATCACTCCACTGCACTAATTGCACATGCAAATATGCAAATTCGTATTAATTAATTACTATACTAATTAGTTCTGTGGTATTTGCGAGTAATAAATCATTCGGAGGGAGCGGGAAGCTGGAGACCTGGCCCATTTACACTTCGCATAAAATTTTAATAGGCGCTCCGGCTGATCCGGGACAGCCGCGCCGCGCCGCGCTTAAAGGCGCAGAGCTGGCCTGGCCCCCCCCTGCCCACCCCCGGCCCCCGCTCCTGGCACCCGGCCCGGGAGGGCGAAGGGATGGAGGAGAAGGGGACGAGCCGGGCAGCACGAGCGGCACGCGGGGAGAAGGCGGGCGAGGAGGGCTGCGGGGCTCTGGGGGCGCAGAGCGCGTCCCCGGGGAAACTGAGGCACGCGGCGGGGTCGTCCCCATGGGCAGGGGGCTGCTCCCTGCCCTCACCCCCTGCCCAGCCGGGGGGGGCCCCGGCCGCTGCTCCCCTCTTGGCTCCTGCTCCCGCTGCCGCTGCGCAGCCGCTCCCCGCTGCCACCTTTGGGGATTTTGCAAGCCTTTAATTGTCGTAAGCACAGATTAATTAAGCAGCGATAAACACAAACCCATGCATTATTGATGAATAAGGGTGAGTTCAGGTTGGTGCAAACGTTGTAATTAAATATAAACCTCAAGCTGCCCATTGTTAACTTACAAATTACATTACTATTGCGACATGTGTCGGTGCACGCGTGGACGGGAAGGGGCTCGCGCCCGGCACGGTGACCCTGCTCGGCCCCGGGCGGTGGGGATGGGTGCTGGGGGTTCGGGGGGGGTCCCCGCCTCCCCGTCCATCGCTCGGCCAGGTCCTTCTGTGCCCGCTGCCCTCCTGGATCCGCGCGGCCCCGAGGATGCTCCAGCCGTCCCGCGCCGTCCCGCACAGGCCGAGGGACGTGCCACGGTCCCACGGGGACACTGGGCGCCGAGGAGAAACGGGGAGTTGTGGCTCCACTGGGAGGGGGCACGCACGGCCCCTGCACGTGCATGGGCACCACCCTGTGCACTCCTTGCACACGCACCCTGCGCACGCAGCCCTGCACAGCCCCTGCAAGCATACAAAACTGTGCGCACACACACACACACGGGCACATCCCCTGCACACAGAGGCACACACATTCATGCAACTCCCCTGCACACAGACACGCACACACGTGCACATCCCCTGCACACACAGACACGCACGCCCGTGCACATCCCCTGCACACGCAGACACACACACACGTGCACATCCCCTGCACACACCCCCTGCACGCTCCGTGCATGCACCTGCTCTGTGCGCACACACCCGGCACGCCCCCAGCTCCCCGATGTCAGCACCCACCAGAACATCCCAGCCACCTGCAGGGGCTCATGTCCCTGCGTCCCCGTTTCCCCATATCCTTGTGTCCCCATGTCCCTGTGTCCCCATGATCCAGTGTCCCCATATCCCTGTGTCCCCGTGCCCCCATGTCCCTGTGGCCCTGTGACCCCATGTCCCCATATCCCTGTGTCCCCATGTCCCTGTGTCCCCATGTCCCTGTGTCCCGGTTTCCCCATGATCCTGTGTCCCCATATCCCCGTGGCCCTGTGTCCCCATGTCCCCGTGTCCCCATGTTCCTGTGTCCCCATGTCCCTGTGTCCCCATGTTCCTGTGTCCCCATGTCCCTGTGTCCCCATGTCCCTGTGTCCCCGTGTCCCCGTGTTCCTGTGTCCCCATGTCCCCGTGTCCCCATGTTCCCGTGTCCCCATGTCCCTGTGTCCCCGTTTCCCCATGATCCTGTGTCCCCATGTCCCCGTGTCCCTGTGCCCCCATGTCCCCATGTCCCCACCCTGCAGGCAGGCGAGGCAGGGGCTGCAGCCTGTGCTCGGCCACCCTGTTCGATGCTGCCCACAACAGGGACTTCGGTGCCACTGTCCCCTGTCCCCCCCCAGAGCCTGGGCACCCTCCCAGGCACCTCTCAGCGTTTGTACCCGCTGCCTTGCCCGCGTGTCCCTCCCCGCGTGGATCTGCAGGGCAGCCCCTTGCCCAGGACCCCGCACTGCAGCGGCGCCACCCTCGCCGCGGGCACCGTGCTCCCCACGGCAAACCCCGGCCCTCGCCGCGTGGCCGCCACCGCCTGCCCCGCACGCGGCCGGGCCACCCGCATCCCCAGGGGACCTCGGGGACACCCGCTGGGGACGAGGCACAACAATGGGGGGGGGGGACAAGGTAGGGGGGGGGGAGAGCTCGCGAGAGCCGCGAGCCCGGCTGGGGGAATCGCTCGCGCCCGCGCTCCCAGAGTGCCCCTCTCCGGGGCGGCAGGGTAGCGGGGCTGGCAGCTGTTAGCTATTTATTAACCAGTCATGGTTAAATTGGTTTATAAATTAACAGATGTTTTAACTTTAGTCTTTCTTCTGGGAATGGAGGCAGCAAACTGGGCTGCGCTCGCGCCCGGGGCTCGGCACGGGCCGGCCGGCCGCCCTCCCCGCCAGGGGTCCCTGCGGGGCTGGGGGGGGGGGAGCGGGGCTGGGTGGCCCCCACAGAGCCCACCCCGGCAGGGCACGGCGGTGGGGTGGGCACAGGCTGGGGGGGGTCCCCTGGGGTCACATCCCCTGGGGTCACGTCCCCTGGGGTCACGTCCCTGGGGGAAGGTGGCACCGGGGGCTTTGGCCCCAGGATGCGTCTTATGGGTGGGGAAACTGAGGCACGGCTGGGTGACGCCCCCCCGGTTTTTTCCTTCTCTCACCGCTGCCCCCTCCCCTCCTCGGGAGCCAGGCAGCGGGGTGTCCCCCCCACCCCCCCCGCCACCTCCCCCGGTTTAACCCCGCAGCCCCCGGCGCAGGATGAGCCCGGCCCCGGGTACCCTGGGGGGGGGGGATGCGCATCTGCGGCCGGTGCTCGCCCCGGAGCCCCCCGCTGTTACGCGGGGCAGCCCCGGGAGGACCGGGGGAGCCGCTCCGGTCCCGGTTCCGCCGCGGCCCCCCCCCCCCCCGTGCCAGCCCCGGCCCCGCCGTGCCACCGCGCCGGGGCTGACACCTGCCGGCCGCGCGCTGCAGCGCCGGTGGCACCGGGGACGGGGAGGGGGGGGCGCGGCCCCCGCCCCCCCTGCTGGGGACACGGAGATGGGGACGGGGACAGGACCCCCCCGTCCTGCAGGGCCGTGGGCCCGTGTGTGTGTGTCCCCCCCGCCACCCTGCTGGGGACACGGGGACGCGTTGGAGCCCCCCTCCCCTTTTTGGAAGGGATATGGGGTGGGAGCCCCCCAGGTGTGGGGGGGTTACGGGGTTGTAGCCCCCCCGGTCCTGCCCCCGCTTCTCCGTGCCTCAGTTTCCCCATGGCGCACAGAGAGGTCCGCGGAGGGGGGGGGGCACCGTGCCGCACGCCCCCCGGTGCAGTGCCGTTTGGGGAGGGGGCAGCCCCCCGGTGCCCCCTTCCCTCTGCAGCACCCCAGGGCTTCTCGCTGGAGGGGGGGCTTCCAGCAGGGAAGGGGTTAAGGCTCCCGTGGCCCCCCCCCCCCCCCCCCCCGCCCGCCACCCCCGCCTGCTCCCACGCGCGTTCCCACGCGTGTTCCCACACCCGGCACCTCCTCTGCACCCCGGGGAGCTCCCGTCCCCCCCCCCCCCCCCACCGCCCCCGCTGCGGGCTGGGGGGGCTGTGGTGGGGAGGGGAGGGGGGGCCTGTGCCTGGCAGGGGCTGCAGGGGGGCATGGGGGGGGGGGGCAGTGGGTGCCCAGCCCTGGGGGAGCAGGGGGGGACCCCAGGAGCAAGGGGGGGTCCCCAGGAGTGGTCCCCAGCCCCCCTGCAGGGCCGGGTAGGACCCCCGCAACCCAGGCCGGGAAGAAAGGGGGTGCCCGGCCCTAGGGGGGGTTCATGGTGGGGGGGGTCCCGGCCCTCAGCACCCACTGCCCTCCCCTCGAGCCACTCCCCCTCCATCGCCCCTCCCCCTCCCCAACCCCCACACTCACCTTTCGGTCCCAGTCCCAGCAACCTCCCGGCCCCCCGGCGCCTCGTGCCCCGCGTGCCCTGGCCCCGCGACGCCCCATCCCCACGGGGACCTGGCCCCAGGGTGCTCCATCCCCATGGCGCCCCGTCCCCAGGGTGCTCCGTCCCCTTGGTCCCCTGTCCCCTTGGTCCCCCGTCCCCAGGATGCGCCATCCCCATGGCGTCCAGTCCCCAGGACGCTGTCCCCCCGTACCCCGACCCTCCACCTCCCCGTTCCCACGGTGTCCCCGCAGCACCCCGTTCCCCCACGGCGCCCCGTCCGCCCCTCCGCCCCGTCCCCAAGTCCCCGTCGTCCCCGTGCCGGTGGCGAAGGCTCCCGCTCCTCCACGGTTGGGGGCCGAGCGCCGCTTCCCCGAGCCCTGCTGCTGCTATTTTTACTTTCTCTGCAGGAATATTCGCTGCCGTGAGGAGCTGCAGCCCCCGCAGCATGGCACGGCACGGCACGGCACGGCATGGCACGGCACGGCACGGCAGCGGCCTGGGTGCCTGCAGGGCCTGGCCGAGGCCGACCCCACAAGAGCGGGGCCACGTCCATCGCCAGGTCGTGGCACGGTGTCGGGGCAGGGGCCGGGGCACCACGTCCCCTCCCCGGCACGGTGCCGGTGCCACGACCACCGGTGCACCCCTGCACCCGGCCCGGCCGTGCCGCGGGGCCGCGTGGGCGCAGGCGGGGGCCGTTCCCGGGGGCCGTTCCCGGGGCCCGTGGGTGCTCGCGCTGCCGCAGCGCGGGGAGGGGACCCGGCCACCCCCTCGCTCTGCGCCTTCACGTGCGGGAGGAGCGGGAACGGCAGCGGGAAGGAGCCCGGGGACCTGTTGCCATAACAACCGTGGGTCCCACACGGGGATGGGGATGGGGACGATGCTCGGGGCCTGGCACCTGGCATGGGGCAGCCGAGGGAGCCCAGCTTCACCCCCCCCCCATCCCTCTCCGCACCATCCTTCCCTGGGCTGTGCCCACGCGGGGGCTCGGCCCCCACAGCCCGTGCCCACGAGGACGCAGGGGGCTGTTTGCACCTTGGTGCGGGCGCACGGGGCCGTACGGGGCCGTACGGGGCTGGGCGGGCGGGAGGCTGCTCCGTGGCACCGTGCCACGCGGGTAAATATTTTGCTCCAGCCACGGCTCCTGGCCCGCAGCCACCCGCAGCCGTTGGAGCACCGGGAGATCCGGGGGCTGGAGCCAGCACCCGGCACCCCCCTTCCTCGCTCCGCGCCAGCGCCGCCTTCCTCAGCGCCAACGGCACCGCCTGGCCCCCGGCCCCGGCCGGGACGGCCCCGGTGTCCCGTGGCCGAGGTCCGGCTGCCAGCAGCTGTCCCGTGCGGGGCCGGGGGCAGAGCCCGCCACGTGCAGCGCCGGGCACCGACCGCGTGGGCACGGGGCCGGCCGGGACCTCGCCGGTGGCTGGAGCCGTGCCAGGGGTGGGTGCGTCCCCGCTCCCACGGCCCGGCCAAAGTCACCCGGGTTTTAATACGTGGAGGTGTGGGAACGGGGGCCGGGCGGATTCACCCCCCCCCCGCTGCTCTTCGAGGAAGGAAGTTTGGGGTTTGGTGGAATTTTCCGTGGGGAAACCGGCCGGGGCAGAGCCAGGTACGGCTTGGGGTGGCGGCGCGGTCCCCTGCCTCCGTGACACCCCAGGGCCACGGCTGGTGGCAGCACGGGGCCCCCCCAGCACGAGGAGGACGGGACGTTTTGGGGTCCCGTGTCCCCACCGTGCCTGCAGGGTCTGTCCCCCATGGTTGCCCCCCAGGCAGATCCTGTCCCGGGCTGGCTGTCCCCGTGCCGTGGGGCAGCCCCGAGGCCGTGCCCTGCGTTGTCCCCCCCGCCCGGGCTGCCCCGATGCCCCCATTGCCCTGCAGGGAAACTGAGGCACTGGCTACCGGGGACTCCCATGGCCACCACCAGCCCCGGCCCGGCCCCCACCGCCACCGCGGTTGGGGCCCCCCCGGAGGGGAACGGGTTAAGGGGCCCCCCGCGGGCTCGAGCCCCCCTCACGGGCTCCCCGAAGCTCCCCGAGGGCTCATTATCCGCGGCCTCGGCCCCCCTGCCCGGGGGGATGAATAATTCAGCGTGCTGGTAGGAGACGTGTCCTCCCTCCCTCTCCTTCCTCCTCCTCCTCCTCCTCCTCCTCGCCGGCTCTGCCTTCCCCACCTCCCGCCGTTCAGTCCTCGCCGTGCCGAGCCCGGGCGCAGCCGAACTCCCGTGCGGCACCGGGCAGCAGCGGCGGAGACCCCCGCGGCCGAGGCCATGGACCCCAAGGACCGCAAGAAGATCCAGTTCTCGGTGCCGGCGCCCCCCAGCCAGCTGGACCCCCGCGCCGTGGAGATGGTGAGGGCAGGGTGGCAGCGGGGTCACGACGGTGTCCCCCGCGCCACGGCGTGGCACCGCGCGCCCGGTGACCCTGGGGTGCTGAGGGACCCCGGGGCGCCCGTGGTGCCGGTGTTGGCGGGGTCCCACGGAGGGATGGGGGTGTCCCGAAGTGCCGGGGGAGCTGGGTGCCGGCGGGGGAGAGCCGTGCAGGGGATGGGATGGGGACAGCATGGGACAGGAGGGGAGGGATGGGAGAGGGAGAGCAGGGCAAGGGGGACCGGAGGGGACAGGACTGGGGGACAGGAGGGTGGGGATGGGATGGGAGGGACGGAGGGGACAGGAGCGGATCGGGGGACGGGATGGGACGGGGAGAGGACGGGAGCGCTCCGAGGTGCGCGGGTTTGTGCAGAGGGAGAGTTGTGCGGGGGGACGGGGCAGGACGGGGACGGGAACGGGACAGGAGGGAAGGGCTGGGACTGAGGGGACAGGAATGGGACGGGGACGGCACAGGAGGGAAGGGCTGGGACGCAGGGACAGGACACGGCAGGGGACAGCAAGGCTCTGCCCAGCCCGAGGGGACGTCCCCAGGACACGGCTCCTGCACGCCCTGGACCCGGAGCTGTGCAGGGCGGGGGGGGGGCCACGAGGGACTGGGGGGGAGGTTGGGGACAGCACGAGGACCCTGCAATGGGGACACGGCCCCTCCGTGGGGCACCGCGCCTGTCCCCTGCCCCACGCTGCTGAGCACCCTGCTGGGGTGGGGGACGCGGGGGTCCTCAGCCCCGGGGCACCGGGCAGGGGGCGAGGGGACCCCCCAGGCCGGCCGGTGACGCTCGCTGTGCCCCAGATCCGCCGGCGCAGGCCCACGCCTGCCATGCTCTTCCAGCTCTCCGAGCACTCGTCCCCAGGTGAGCCAGGACAGGGACGGCGCCCGGCTGGGGACGGGACGGGGCACGGGTGGCTCTGGGGACAGCAGGGGGCTGGTCCAGGGACGGGACGAGGTGGTTGGGATGGGACGAGGCGGCCGGGACAAGGTGACCAGGATGGGACAAGGTGGCAGAGATGGGACGAGGTGGCCAGGACAAGGTGCCCGGGATGGGACGAGGTGGCCGGCAGGGGACACAATTCCCAGGTGGATGGGGTGGCAGGGAAGGGACGTGGAGGCAGAGGTGGGACGCGGTGGCAGGGATGGGACCTGGTGGCGGGTACGGGGCGCGGGGTCGCCTCTGGTATGGGGTGGTGGGTCTGGGACGTGGTGGCAGGGAGGGGACGGGGGGGTCACACACGGGGTGGGGTGGCAGGGACAGGACAGGGGCCGCGGGGTGGGCAGGGGGTGCTGGCTCCGGCACCCATCCTGCTCACCCGCTCTCTCCCGGCGCTGCGGACACAGAGGACGAGTCCCTGCCCTACCAGGTGAGTGGGTGCCGGCCCCATGGGAGCCCCGGCCCCATGGGAGCCCCCTGCCCGCCCCCGTGCTCCCCGGTACGGCCGTGGCACGGGCACCACGGGGTTATCGTGGCGCTGCCGCCCCGTCCCGTCCCGGTCCCGGTGCTTATCGGTTCCCTGCCTCCTCGTGGCCCCGGGGACAGGCGAACGGCGGCGCCACGGGGACGGGGACGCGGGGACGGGGACCGGGGTCAGGCTGCGCAAAGTGTGGGGTGACACGGGGACCCCGCGGGGCTCAGGTCCTCGTCGCTGACCCCCCCCCCCAGCTCCTGGTGCAGCATCACAGGGACACCGCATCGGGGTCCCTATTGTGGGATCCTCACCGCCGGGGGGGGTTCAGCCTCGGGTCCCCATAACGGGATCCCCACTGTAGGGTCCCTGTCCCAGGGGGTCTCATCCCAGGTCCCCATTGCGGGGCCCCTGTTAAAGTGTCACCAACCTCTATGTGTGTGGGGGGGGGGTTCATCCCGGGGTCCCCACTGCGAGACCCCCGTCACGGCACCCAGCTTGCACGGGGTGCAGGACCACGGCTGTCCCCAGCGCGGGGGCCGGCCGTGTCCCTGTCCCTGACACCGCCGGGCCGCTCTGCCCCGCAGCGAGCCTCCGGCGAGGGGCTGCCTGCTGAAACCAAAGAGGAACAACCCGTGTGCCTACACGCCGCCCTCGCTCAAAGGTACCGTCCCCAGGGACCGGGTCCCCTAGGGGGGGGGGACACTTGGGGCTGCCCCCGGGGCTGGCCGAGCCCCCAGGCCGGTGCTGTCAGAATGGGGAAACCGAGGCACGGCGGGCGCATGGGACACCGCCTGGGCACGCCGCCCTGCTACGGCTCTCCCGGTGCTGCCCCGTGGGAAACCCCAGTGCTCCCAGTGCTCCCAGTGCTCCCAGTAGCACAGCGGGTGCTGACGCGGGTGCCTGGGCAGCGATGCAGCGCATCGTGCAGTCCCACCTGGAGAGCGGCCTGGCCGGGGGGGACAGCTCGGACGGAGAGGCCGACGACGGGGACCACGAGCTGGCCCGCGCCTGCGACCCCGACAGCGCCCTCGAGCCTGGTGAGTGGGGGGGACACACGGGGATGGGGGGGGGGACATGGGGACGGGGGGGACATGGGGATGGGGGGGCACATGGGGATGTGGGGACATGGGGATGGAGGGGGGACACAGAGATGGAGGGGGGACACAGGGATGGGGGGACGTGGGGACAGGGGGGACATGGGGACAGAGGGGGGACACAGGAATGGAGAGGGGGACACAGGGATGGGGGGGGACACAGGGATGTGAAGGGACATGGGGACGGGGGGGGACACAGGGATGGGGGGGGACACAGGGCTGGGTGCTGCCGGCTGCAGTGGGGGCACAGGGGGGGGGCCGAGGTCACGGTGTCCCCACCGGGGAGCATCTCTGTCCTCTGCTGGCCCCCGGGGCCGTGCTGACCCCAGCCGGGGCCCCCCCCTGTTGTGCTGGCTGTGGGGGGGGCCCCGCGCCCCCTCTGCCCCCCGCCTCATTGCTTTCCCCCCCCCCCACACCCCCCGAGAAGCCCTGGGGAGCCAGGTCCGAGCCGAGCGCAGCATCTTCCCTGCCACCAAGGCGCACAAGAGGAAAGGTAACGGGGGCACCGCGGGGACAGGGACATTGTGGGGAGGGGGACGGAGAAACTTCGGGGTCAGGGACATTGTGGGGAGGGGGACAGAGAAACTTCGGGGTCAGGGACATTGTGGGGAGGGGGACGGAGAAACTTTGGGGTCAGGGACATTGTGGGAAGGGGGATGGGGATGGCGACGGGGACAGGGACAGAGAAATTGTGGGGACAGGGACACTGGGGATGGGGACAGAGAAACTGTGGGGTCGGGGAAACTGTGGGGATGGGGACACTGGGGATGGGGACGGGAATGGGGACAGGGACGGAGAAATTGTGGGGACAGGGACGCTGGGGATGGGGACTGAGAAAACTGTGGGGTCGGGGGAACTGGCGATGGGGACACTGGGGATGGGGACAGGGACGGAGACATTGCAGGGTCTGGGACACTGCGGGGATGGGCACACTTGTGGAGATGGGGACAGCAGCGGGGACAGAGACGGAGACGGGGCCGCCGCGGGGACTGTGACCCCGCAGGGATGGGAACATGGCGGGGACGTGGGCGCTGCCGGGATGGGGCCACCACGGGGATGGGGACGGGGAAACCACGGCGCTGGGGGCACCGCGGGGATGGGGACCCGGTGGGGTTGGGGCTGTGGGTGAGGCCACCTCAGGGATGGGGACGCCGTGGGGTTGGGGACACTGTGGGGACGGGGATGCTGTAGAAATAGGGACAGGGATGGGGCCACCACTGGGGACAGGGACCCTGCAGGGTGGAGAACACCGCGGGGACGGGGCTCTGAGATGCCCCACGGGGATTTGGGGCCGGGGCCGTCCCCGTGCCCCCCACCGGGCCCACCCCGTCCCCGTCCCCGTCCCCGTCCCGTGTTGGCCACCGTCCCGCTGCCTCAGGGGGCCAGAAGGTGTCCTTCGCCGGCGGCATCGACGAGCGCGGGGAGGACCTGAAGGCGCTCAGCGTGTCCGACATCCCCGAGGACCCCGAGGGGGCCGAGGAGGGTGACGAGGAGGAGCCGGAGGACGGCAGCGGTACGGGCTGAGGGGGGGGGGGATAGGGGGATAGGGGGGGGGTCCCACAGCTCCCACACCCATGGGACCCCCCCCCCAAGGCCCCCAGCGCTGACCCCGTGCCGCCGTCCCCACCCAGACGCCAGCAAGGAGCGGCGACACGTGGGCTTCGCCGAGGCCCCCCCGCGCCCCGCCGGCACCGAGCGCCCCTCGCCCACCTTCCCGCCGGGCACCAGCTAGCCGCGCAGCCCACCGCCCCCCCCCCCGGGGCCGCCGATGACCCCCCCCCACCCCGGGGGGGGGGGGGGGCAAGCCGCCCTTGCTTCGCTCCGCAAGCCCCCCCCCCGGAGCACCCCCGCCCGGCCTGGCCGCCCGCCGTTGCCTGCGCTTCGCCTGCGCCGTGCCCCCCCTTCCCCAGCCCCACGACCCCCCCCCCCCCCACGCTGCCCCCCCCCCCCCCGGAGCCCCCCTCGCTCAGGAGGGGTTCGGGGGGGGGGGGGAGCTGGAGGAGCTCCGTGGCCGGCCGGGGGCTTCGTGGGGCAGGGCCCTGCGGCCTCCCCCGTGCCCCCCGTGCCCCCCCCCCCCCCCGAGATCGCTTCCAGCGCCGCCTGCGCCCCCCCCCCCCCAATAAAGCTGAGCTGTACGGAGCGGCACCGAGCGGCTGGGGGGGGGCGGGGGGGGGGTGGGGGGGCTCGGGGGGCTTCGGAGGCGCCTTGGAGGGCGGTCTGGGGTCTCGGGGGGGGGTTACAAAGGGGTTTGGGGGGCGCTGGGGGGGTCGGGGGGGGTTCAGGGGGAGCTTGGGGGGCACCTGGGGGGTTCGGGGGGGGTTGGGGGGTGCTGAGGGGCTCAGGGGGGGGCTCTAGGGTCTAGGGGGCTTTGGGGGGGGGGTGGGGTCTTGGGGGGGGTTCGGGGGGGGGGCTCGGGGGGCACCTGGGGGAGTTCAGAGGGGGGTTCGGGGTCACTGGGGGTCTCGGGGGGGCTTGGGGGGTGCTGGGGAACTCGGGGGGGGCTCGGGGGGGCTTGGGGGGCTTCAGGGGGGGGTCCGGGGTCTCGGGGGGGGCTTGGAGGGGTTCGGGGGGGCTTGGAGGGGGTCGGGGTGGTTCGGGGGGGGCTTGGGGGGCGCCTGGGGGGGCTCAGAGGGGGGTTACGGGGCGCTGGGGGCTCGGGGGGGTTCGGGGGGACTTGGGGGGCTCCAGGGGGGACGCGGGGTGCCCCCCCTCCCCCCCCGCGCGCACAGCGCAATGGGCTCTTCCCCCCCCCTCCCTCCCAATGGTTTCGCCCCCGTCCGGCTCCGTTCAGAGCCCCCGCCCCCCCCCGGCACGGCCGCGCGTTCGCTTCCGGGGTCAGAGGTGGCGGCGGGGCCGGAAGCGGCTCGCGCTGGGGTCTGCTTCCGGCGGGGCCTGGCCGCGGGCGGCTGCAGGTACGGGCAGGGACCGGGACCGGGACGGGAAGGGACCGGGAAGGGACCGGGACCGGAGCGGGGCCGGGAACGGGAGGGGAACGGGGCCGGAGCGGAGCGGAGCCACCACCGGGGCCGGTACCGGGCCCTCCCCCGCGGAGGCCGCCGGTGGGGGCCGTGTCCCCGCGCTCGGGCCCACCCCGGTGGGAACGGGGCCGCCTGGGGCCGGGCCTCACCCACCCCCCGGTACCACCCCTCGGTACCGGCCCCGGGCCTGGGGCTCCCCCCGGCTCCATTCGTTAACCCCCCCCCCGCCCCCCCGCCAACACCGGCACCCCGGGGCTGCGGGCACGGGACCGGCCCCGTGGGGCTGCGGCGTCCCCCCGTGTCCCCCTCCCCCTCCTCCTTCTCCCCCCCTCCCGTGCCGCCGGTACCAGCCCCGGTGCCCCGGCAACCGGCAGGAGGACGGGAACCGGGCAGGCCCCGTGCCCCCAACGCCCGGTGGCCCCCCCCCGGGGGGCCGTTTCCAGCCCCCCAGGACAGATTTTTCCCCCCCCCGTGCTCCTTGCTGCTGCTGTGCCGTGACCCCCCCGGTGGTCCCGGGGGACGGCGGGGCTCGTGGTGGTGCCGGTGCCGCCGCCGCCCCTCGGTGCCCCGTGCGTGCTCACGGCGGGGGTCTCAAGCCACTGGGGGGGGGCTCGAGCCATTGCGGGGGTCTCGAGCAGCTCCCCGGGGGCCGGAGCCCTCCCAGATGTTGAGCCCGTGCCTCCGGCGGGGGCAGAATGAGGCCCCGGGGCTGGCTCAGCCCCTCCCCGGGCAGCAGCTGAGGGGAGCTGGGGCTCCTGGGGGGGGAGGGGTGGGGGGGGTGGTCCCTGGGCGCTTTGAGATGGGTCCCTGGGTGCTTTGAGGGGCGCTCGCAACGCGTTTGTCCCACGGCCGAGTTCTTGGCAGCACCCCTGGGGGCTCCGCTCACGGCCAGGCCGCACCGGGTGCTGCAGAGCCCCCCCCCCCCACCCCGGGAGGAGAAGGAGGAAGAGGAAGAGGAGCAGGGATCTGGGGGGGGCTCGGGGCCACTCTGCCCTGCCCCGGGGCAGAACCGAGGGGGGAGAGGTGCTCGGTTTAAAGAGGTCCCTGCCCCCGGGATGCTCGGCTGCGCGTTGCCCCCCCCCCCCGGTCAGGCACCGGCCGCGGCATCGGGTGCGGAGCTCCCCGAGGAGCAGGGGCACCAGCTGCGGGGCTGCAGGGCCGTCGTGCCGGCTGGGGAGGGCGCGAGTAGGGAAGGGGAAGCGGTGTCACGAGGGGGGGAGGCCGCAGATGGGAGCCGTGGCATCGGCACGCTAACGAGGGGCGCGCTAACAAGGGGCTCGGGGCTGGGGCCGGGGGGGGGGCCGGGAGCACAACTTGGGGCACGGGGAGCTCGATAATTCCCCTGGCACCCCGCGAGGGGCGCGTGGAGCCAGCCCCCGGTGCCGCTGCCTCTTGTGCTGAGCTCCTGGACGGATCGGCCCCGGTCTGGGCTGGAAACGTTCCTGCGAGAGGCCTCTGCGTCCCGCCGGCTTTCCCCCGGGGGGGGTGGGGGGCAAAGCCTCCGCAGCGACGCCCCCCCGGGAGCTTCGGGACAGGCGAGCTTCCGAAGCGTGCCTTCAGCCCTCACCCCTTCGAACAGTCGGGGCCTCGAAGCGGTTGGCGTTCCGATGGCTTTGGGGATCGGGGCCGGGCGTCTCTCGGGGTGATCCTAAAGAGCTCTGAAGTGACGGGGGGGGGGTTTGGGGGGGGCGCTGCCTAAGTGCAAAGCGCTGTCGGAGCGGGGAGCGCGGTGGAGAAGGCGGCAGGCGCCCGCGAGGCGATGCATTATTCAGCGCCCACAGATGTCCCGAGCGCCTCTCGCTTTGAGACGGGCTCGCGGCGGCTTATCCGAAGTGACACGGCCTCGGCTCCCCGCTGACACGGCCTCGGCTCCTCTGCGGGGCCCTGGCGGCGCGGCCCCGCTCCTCCCGGCCCCGCTCCTCCCGGCCCCGCCGCTCCCCGAGGGCCCCGGCGTTGCGGTTTCCGTGGGGCTGCCCCGCGGCCTTTCCCCCCCGGCAGGACGTGGCAGCCCCGCGGCGTGCCCCCGTTTCCTGCAGGTTTGGGCACAGTCCTGGGGCTTTTTTTCCCCGGCCGCGGCCTCCTGGCTCCGAGCGAGACGCGCTGCAGCCGGACCTCGCCTCGCTCAGGTCCCGGAGGGAGCAGGGCAGCTCCCCCTCGCGCACCCACCCCTGCTGCTCCGAGGCAAAGCGCCCCGAGAGCACGGGCGTTCCCCGGGGGCCGTTTGTGGCTCGGGGCAGCCCCCGCCATGCCCAGCCCTGGCACCTCCCGCCCCGCTCGGCCGCCCCGCAAGAGCGGCCTCCTCATGCGCTGCTGACAGAAGGGAGACGTTTTAGCACGGTGGCCTCGACGCCTCGCTCGCCCCCGAGCCGCACACGGGGCCGTCGCGTGCCTGGCACCGCCAGCACCGGGGCAAACGGCGGCCCCGTGGCCACCCCGTGGCGTTTGCCATCCTCTGCTCGGCTCCAGCCACGCGCTGGAGCTGCCGGCTTGGCTCTCCCCGTGCCTGCAGCGTGTCCTGCATGGGGGGGGGGTGCTGCAGGGTGGGAGCGTTGGGGGGTGATCCTTCTCCCCCCCAACCCCACAGGAGGGACGGGGCCCTGCTGGTGCGGGGCGCGAGCCCTGGGCGAGCTCTGCCCTGCGAGGGAGGCTCGGGGGCAACCTAGAAGGCAGCTGGGTTCCTTTCGCCCGGCAGCGAGGGGAAAGAGGCGGCCCCTGGCGTGCTGGGAACGTGCGCCCGGAGTGGGGGGCATCGGGCGCCCGCTTCCTCCCTGTGCTCCGGGCGCGAGGACTCGCTGCTGCTCCCCCTGACCCCGTGGGTCCCCCTCCCGTGCCCCCCCGCAGGTGACGCCGGCCTCGCAGATGCGGCCCCGGCTGACGTAGGACCCCCGAGCTGCTTGGGCCGAGGATGAGCAAGCCGAGGGAGCTGCAGCACGACCTGGAACGGAGCCTCCCCGCCATCGCGTCCATCAGCACCTCGCTGTCCCACAGCCAGGGCCTCTCCCCCTACTGCTACTTCTCCCCGGGGAAGAGGAAAGCCATCTCGGACGTGAGGAGGACCTTCTGCCTCTTCGTCACCTTCGACCTGCTCTTCATCTCCTTGCTGTGGATCATCGAACTGAACGTAAGTCGGGCAAAGCGAACGCCCGGGGCCTTTCCTCTCCTGAGCCTGAGCGCTTTTGTGAAGCCAGTTCCTCCTGCGTTCGTTGCTCCCTCTCGCAGGTCCCCGGGGCCAAGTCTTTGTTTGCTCTTCCCGGCGCCCGGCTCCGTTTCCTGCGCCCAGGCTCTGTTGTGGCTGCCCGGGGTCGTTAACACCGCGTGTGTCGGGCTGGGCGCTGCCCCGTAACGAGATCCGGGGCCCACAGCGGCGGCGGGGTTGGCCGAATTTCTCCCCCGCTCCCCTCGCCCGCGGCGTTTTGCCAAGCAGCTGCCGGCTCCGCCGCCTGCCCTGCCCTGCGGGGGTGGCGAGGGGAGGGGGGGGTGCAGACCTTCCTCCCCCCCCCTTCCAGCTGCTGGGCACGGACAAAAAGGGCTTTGAGCTTTGGTCCCTGCCGCTAATCTCAGCCTCCCAACGCCGGAGGTGCTGCCCTTCTGCCTCAAAGGCGCCGCCGGGGCCTCGTCCTCCCCGGAGCGGCCGGCGCGAGGTGCCGTGTCGCCTCGCCGCGTCGCCGACCAACGAGGAAGACCCAGCTTATTTACTTCAGCCCCGGCGGGTCAAAGTCGCTCCCTGGGCCGTGTGTTTTTTCTCTCCTAGCCGGCCCTGACCGGTCGGGGCCGCGCGGGCGCCGGGTTTCGGGTTGCAGGCGCTGCGTGTCCTGCCCTGCCGCGGGGCGACCGCAGCAGAGAGGGCGAGATGGAGAGATAGAGCCCGCCGCTCCCTCCCGCAGGCAGCCCGCCCGGTGCCTGGCCTTCCTTTATCAGCGCTGGGTCCTGCGCTCGCTCGGCGACCCTTATCTCTCTCCCGCTTATCTCCCGCCGTGTCCGCACCTAACAGATGGCTTCGGCTGGCGGCTCCCTCGCCCCCCCGCGGCCGCGGTGCTGAGCGCCCTGCAGGGACCCCCCCTGACAGCAGCTCGGGGCCGGCATTCCTGCGATGCTGACGGTGCCCAGCAGCCGGCCTGGACCCCCAGCCTCCTGCTGCCGTCCTCAGGGCTCTCCGGAGCGGTGCTTGCCCGCAAATCAAAACCTCCAGCCCTGGGCAAAAGCTGTGGCAGTGCGGTCGTCAGGGTGATGCTGAGCGTAGGTCTCGCAGGTAGCCATTAACGAGTGACTAAGCGGTGATATTCGGGCCCTGAGCCGAGGTGCTGCATATTTAAGGCTATTAGGATGGCTTATTTGCCTGGTTATGGAGAGCGATGAGTTTGTATCGTGACTAATGCTTTTTTTATCAAATGGTTTCCCTCGCTGCGAGATAAGCCGAGCGAATTGGCCCTCGTTAAATGTCTGCCTCCTGCGAGCGGTGGTTCTGCGCGCCCGCCGCTCGCAGAGACAAAGAGGTGCCTCCAGCAATTCTTCTGGCTCGCTCAGGGCGGTGGCGGGCGTTTAATCCACAACACCTCCCAGAAATCGCGACCCAAGGCCTTCGCCGTGCCCTTTATTTGCCTCCTGTCGGAGCGGCGGCGTTGGGAAGGGGCTCTCGGCAGCGCCTCGGCGAAGCTGCCTGGCGCGAGCCCCGTAGCCCCCCGTCAGCTGAAGCAGCCGTGCAGAACCGCTGCCCCCCCCACACCCCCCCGAATATTAAGCACCGGCCTGACCTAGAGGGACCACTTCCCGCCGGCTGCCTCGTCTGTCCTTGGACTGTCTGACGAGAGGGTGCCAGGGCACCAGGCTGCCAAGGACTGGCCTGAGATCCGCCGCCTTGTTCCTCACAGATCATCAAACAGCTGTCAGCGTGTGCCGGCGTCCCGGCCAGCTGGGCCGCGTTCAAACCAATAGCCTAAAGGTGAAGCATTTGTTCCAGTTACCTGAGCCATCCGCTTCCTCGTAAACAGCCAGCCCGAGCTCCTGAGAGCAGGATTTATGGTGTCAGAAGCACCGAGAGGCTGTCGAGCCCCAGATTGTCTCGGGGTGAGGCAAGAGAGCTCTTCTGTGAGCTTTTTCCACGCCTGGGTACGACAGCAGAGGCCGTGGCTTTGCCTCTTTCGGATTTCCTCGCGTTTCTGCGCGTCCGTGGCCCTCTCCTCCCGCTTTCCCCCCCGGCCCACGGGCTGGCCTGGAGGAACGCCGAGGGGTTTCGCACAAAGAGGACGATCGCAGCTTAAATTCCACCCCGCTGCCGAGCGACCTCACAGGAGGGATGCTTCGGGCGTCCGGCTGTGGGAGCAGCTCTGCCCGGTGCCGAGCGCTTCCTGGAGCTGTCCGCTTGCTCGGGGCTTCCTCCCAAACAGCCGGAGCCACGGAGCCAGCGGGCAGCTTTTCCTTTGTAGAAAGCTCCCCCCCCCGAAGTGTTGCATGTCGCCGTGAGCTGCTCCAGCCCTGGCTCCCCTCGGCGTGAAGCAGGGGGAGAAACGGGCTGCTGCATCCCCCCGTGGCCCCGTGCCTGCGTGGCGCGTTTGCGTGCCTGCCGCATAACCCGACCCGGCGCCAACCTCCGGGCACCGCTCGGCCGCCTTCCTCCTATCGTTATTTCCTTATCAGTGCACTCGATAGCTTTCTCCTTTCCCGTCTCCTCTCCAGACCAAGGATGGCATCGAGAAGAACTTGGAGAGTGAAATCATCGAGTACAATTTTAAGACCTCTTTCTTCGACATATTTGTGAGTATCCCAGCGACAGCTCGGGGCGGGGGGGCCGTGGGCTGGGGCTGGGGGCTGCAGAGCGGGGAGGTCGCAGCGTCCCAGCCCGTCCTGTTGCGCCTCTGGCCCCATCTGGGTGGCGAGGTCCTCGGGGGGGCTGCATCCTCCCAGTGCCTGGCACGGGGACGAGGACGCTGACTCGCCTTGATGGCTTTTTGTCTCCCAAGGTCTTGGCTTTCTTCCGATTTTTCGTGCTGCTACTGGCCTACGCGATCGTAAGGCTGCGCCACTGGTGGGTCATAGCGGTAAGGAGGCAGTTCCTGCTTTCCTGTTTTCAGGCTGCGCTCTCTGCCGAGGGTTCGCAGGGATCTGAGGTGCGTGATTTTATTTTCCAGGTCACCACGTTGGTCTCCAGTGCCTTCCTGATTGTGAAGGTCATCCTCTCCGAGGTTGGTTTCCTTGGGCTCACGGGGGATTGCTTTGTGATTGCCTGGTGCTGCCGTTTGCCATTTTGTGTGAACTCCCTGTGGCTTTTGCTTTCTTCCACTCAGCTTCTGACCAAAGGGGCGTTCGGCTATCTGCTTCCTATCGTCTCGTTCGTCATTGCTTGGCTAGAGACCTGGTTCCTGGATTTCAAAGTCCTAACTCAGGAAGCAGAAGAGGAACGATGTAAGTATTTTGCTCTTCTCTGGTAGGAGCTGGCAGATCAGGCTACCAGGCCTGGGGTTTCTGCTGCTTTGGCAGCACCTTGACAGATACGACATTTATGGAGAAGTGATCTCCAGGCTGGCTGTGACGGTAAGTGCCTGACTCAGTTCTGTGGTGGTATACAAGTCCCTTCAGGGGAAGAAAATACCAGATTATAAAAAGCATCTTTTAATTGAGAGGAGAAAAACATGCCAAATTCCCCAATGTCTGGATACCGAAGCCAGACGTATTGGAAACAGAGCTCACCTCCGCATCAGTGAAAATGTTTTGAAACAGTGGGACAAACGCCAGGCGGACCGTGGGACTCTCCAGCTCCTGGTATCTGTCTTCAGATCTGGGCTGGAGACCTTCGGAGAGGAATGCTTCACTCGAAGATACATTACAGGGGTGCAGCGTGGGTTACGGTGTGTGAAATTTGACAGCCTCTAGCCACTGAGGTCAGACTAAACTGAGACCGAGTTTTTCTGACCTAATGCTGCACGAATTCCCGCGCACGGCGGGGCACCTGTCACTTCCAAGGGCCCTTCTAGGGAGCGGGTGCTGGGTTTGGGGTGGTGCGGCTGCCCTATTACAGCAAAAGGAGCTCGTCCTTCCCCCAGGCTTCTCTGACGTAAGAGGACGGGGAAGCGGCACGTAAACTGAGAAGTATTTGTCGAGCGAGACTGGGTCAGAAATGCACCGAGCGACTGGAAAACACCAGAGGATGTTTTGGGTCTTGCAAGGAGGCTTTAAGATGAAAAATGATCAAGTGTTTAATGCCTCTATTGGATTAGGCTCGGGTTCCAAATTGCTTCCAGGGGAAGCTCTTATTTAATTAGATGCTTAATCGCCTTTGGATTTGACAGGCAAAAGAGCCCATTGATCTCCGTGCGGATAAAATGTCTCCAACAAAAGATGAGGCAATAGGAGCTGAAAGGCTCGTGGGCTGGCTGGTGGCAGCGCGAGCCGAGCAGCTGTGTCTGGCAGAAAGTGGCCGGGAGGCCGTCTGGGGAGGGCTGGGCTGGTGGCGGGGGGGGGGGGGACGGACAGGGCCCCCAGCCCCCTTGGGGCTGAAGCACGGGGCACGGTGTGTGAGACCCGCTCTGGTCCCCAGGGTACCTGGCAGCCCAGGCCGCGGCCGCCCGCGGGCCCCTGCTCTACCCCGGAGCCCTTTCGGACGGGCAGTTCTACTCCCCGCCGGAGTCCTTCGCAGGTAAGGCGTGCTCCCCGCCGCGTCCCTCGGGGGCTCCTTGCGCCTCTCGCCGAGCTCTGCCTCGTTCGCCCGGCCCGTGGCAGCGCCTCCGGGAGCTGACGCTGCAAATCCGGCCGCTTCTCCTTGCCCCGTGCCCGGGCAGTGCAGCCACGGCCCTGCTGTCTCGGTGCCGTCGGCGGCGCGGGGTGGCGCTCAGCCCCGTGCGCCTGGCTTCGGCTCCGTGGGAAGCCGGAGGGTTTTGTGGGTCTTGGGATTTAATGCTTACGAGCTGTGCTCGGAAAACCTCGCCCTCGGGATGAGGGCATGGGGGCAAATCGCCACCAGCAGGTGAGGGGCAGAGATGACAGTGTGACACTGCCCTGTGCCACCGCCACTGCCCTGTGACACCGCCACTGCCCTGACACCGCCTCATGCTGCTCCGAGACCTCCCCAGCTCGGCAGGACGTCAGCCGGAGCAGTTGTCCCAGTGCCTCTGACACCCAGCCAGGGAGCAGAGCCGCCCCTGGCAGCCGGCCGCGTTTTGGGGGAGGCAGGACCCGGGCCGTGCTGGCGTCGCACCCGCTGACAGCAGGGATCGGACGCTGTCTGCTCCGCGGGAAGGTCAGGGGGAGATTGTTCACGTGGGATCTTCGTTATGCGTGTGTTAATTGTGCGCTTCCCCCTAGGGTCGGACAACGAGTCGGACGAGGAAGGTTTGGGGAGGAAGGCGTTGACAGCGCAGGTAACTAGGGGTGGACGCTCCTGCCCCTCCTTCCTGTCCCTCGTTTCGCAGCCTTTGCTCTGGGGGTGTGATTCTGGCTCTGCCTCTCCCTCTCCCCCCTGGTTACGTGGTCACACACCACGAGGGCATCGCCTCGGCCGTCCTCCCCTAGCTAGCAGGGCGGTCCCGCACCTCCCCGAGGTCTGCCTGGGCGCAGGCCTCTGGGTGCCGCCTTCCAAGTGGTGCTGCTGCTGCTGAGCTCCAGCCCCAGCGCTCCCGCGGGAGGAAGCTCTGCGCTCCTCACAGCCCTCGGCCTGCTGGAAGCCCTTGCGCCGAGGCAGGAGGCTCGCTGGTAGGCGCAGCTGGCGTGTGGATGCCAGCCAGGGCGGGGAGCGTGACTTCGAGCTCCAAAACGAGGCCTCTGTGACCTGAATGAAGAGATTTCCGCGGTGTGGTGGTGGGAGGTTGCCCGCTTCCCTCTGCTAGCCCTGGGAGGTGGGTAGCAAGCCTCGCACGCACGCTTTGGGCTCCCTGCAAGCCCCACGAGTGAAATATTCCCTTCTCTCCTAGGAGAAAGAATACGTCCGGCAAGGCAAAGAGGCGATGGAAGTTGTGGACCAAATCCTGGCACAGGAGGAGAACTGGAAGTTCGAGAAAAACAATGCAAGTGTCCCCCCGCCCCGCTGCCCGGCAGCAAGCACGGATGGCTTAGCAAAAACTGGAGGACAAACGAGGCTTTTGAAACCTCCTTGCGACATGAAAAATTAACAAGCGTTACAATTACCTGATTGAATTAGGAATCTATTCCAGTTCAGTTAAATGTAAAATCCCCTCTTATTTAATTAGACGTTTAATTGCCTTCCCGTTTGACAGGAGAGAGCCCATCACTCCTCCCTCTCGACAGCGGGCGGGCAGGGGCGGACAACTCACCTTTGGTAGGCTGGGGGGGGCGCAGAGCTGCGGCGGGGAGGAGCAGAGCCGTGCCGTGCCGTGCCGGCCACGTGCAGCACCCAGGGTCCTGGCCCTGCTGCTTTCACTCGTGCTGCAGAGCAGGGTGTTTTTAGGAGCGTGCTGGGGTCTGGGGAGGCTCCGGCGGAGCTGGGGTTGCTGTGAGCCAAGGGGGAGCAGGAGCGCGTGGGGCACAGGCTGCTCCTGCTGGCCCACCCCGAGGCCCTGTGCCTGTCCCCGTCCCCAGGACAGGGACCTTGTGGGAGGCAGAGGGTGAACCAGGGAGCCCTGCCCGTTTCCCCACCTCACGGGTTTATTCCCTGAGCTACAGCGGGGTTTGCTGGGGTGTCTAGAGCTCCTTGCTCTGCCCAAAGCGTGGAGTGGAAGGCGCCCTGTCTCTGCCCCCTAAAACCAGCCTTGCTTTCTGCTTGTGGGCTCCTGACATGGCTGGGGTGAGAGTCCTGCAAACTGCAGTCTCATCTGGTGTTTAAAATTCCCCTGTCAAGTGATCCATTGTTTGGTGCCAAACTAGCTGGGCAGATTGTTTTCTTTATCCAAAGGGGGATGGATTTAAATAGACTAATCAGAGTTTAACACGAGGCTAATGATGAAAGGTTATCATCTGTCCATCCCTAACCCCTCCAGGGAGTCTCTTCTCAGATGTAGGTAACAACAGCAGTGCTGGCAAACCAAGCCCTTTCTCTTGCACTGGTGCTGGTAGCTTGCTACAAAGAGAATTTGACCTTGAAACGGAGTTTGCAGCCTGGCACGGGCTGGATTCTTTTCCTGTCTCATCACTGCTGCCTCTCTGGATGTTGTTTTGTTTATGGAAATTTGTGCATGGGCATCTGAAATGTGCTGGGTGTCCTTCCTGCCGTGGGGCTGGCGGCCTGGCCTGGCCTGGGGGAGCGGGCACGGTTCGGGGCCGGGGGTGGTCCTGCGTGGCACGGGAGCGGGCCGCATCCTGCCCCCGTAGCACAGTGCTCGTAGACCAGCAGGCTTTAGCCCAGGTAGAAGCGGTTAATTTTATTTTGCCAGCATGAATGTAACTTCCTTATTTCTTGCGCAGGACTTTGGTGACGTTGTTTACACATTTGAAATACCTTTCCACGGCAAGACCTTTATTTTAAAGGTAAGGACCTTCCCGTATCGCTTCCTCAGCCCGTGTGGCACAGGCAAAGAGCCTGCTCTGCTTGGCATCGCGGCTCGGCTTTCACGCTCCCTCCTGGCCCTGGCAGGACAGGTCAGGCTGCAGAGCGCTCTTTGAGACAGATGAACTGCGCTGCGCGCTCTAGGGAATCTCTCCAGGAAAACCCCTTGGCTGGCGGACAAACTCCCCGGCAAATCTGCTGGGCCCCAGTCTCTGCTGGTAGAAGTGGGAGCAGGTGACTGCAAGACTCGCTTCCAACCCCAGCATCTAGGACTAATCTGACCAAGGAGGCTAATTGCAACTAATTGCCAGCAAGACCAGGGCTGAGCGTGCGTCTGCTGCTGCCTGGCATTGAGCAGAGCCGCGCGGAAGTGCCGTGCTCCGTGCCCTCTCGCTGGAGTGCCTTGGCTGTAAACCACGCTTTAATGAAGCATCGGTGCTGCGGTGGCTTTTCTTTGTTCCAGTGCATATGTTGCCTTGCTGGCAGGAGCTGCCGGCGGAGCGGCTCTGTGTTCACGAGGAAAAGCTGCACGGGCCCACTCCGCTGCGTTAACCGTGTGCCTCTGAAGATCCCCCGTCCCACGGGGACGTGGGGAAATGACTGTTGTCCGTGCTAGAGCTCGGAGCAGCTTCTCAGTGACTCTGCTGCGCGTGCAATTGCTCCACAAAATCGCTGATGAGGCAGGGTGAGGGTGGAGGAGCCAGCCCGGGTCAGCCCCGAGGCCCGTCTGTGGTACAGACAGATATTTGCCCTCCCACCCAGCGCAGACCCCAGCAGGCAGCAGCTCAGTGACTGCTTTTCCCCGGGGTCTGATCCTTCCTCTGACTCCTCGTGTGCCCTCCAGGCCCCTGGGAACGGGAGCACTGCGGCAGCGGGGTTACAGCCTCAGCTCTGCAGCCTCGCCGCGCTGCCCTCCTGGTTTATCCCCGTCGTTCTTTGTGATCTGCCCTGCGTTCCTTAGAAATCGTCTTACCGAGGTGTAGCGGGGGACTGGCTAACTGCTCTGGCTCTGTCCTCAGGCTTTCCTGCAGTGCTCTGCTGAAACAGTTTACCAGGAGGTTATTCTCCAGCCCGAGAAGATGATCCTGTGGAACAGAACGGTGGCAGCTTGCCAGGTGAGCGTGCCGGACAAAGATGGCTTAATCACAGGAGCTCCTTGGAGCGGAGAGCTGGAGCTTCCCGGCCCCGCACCGGCTGTCAGCGGTGCCCGGGCCCTACTGGAGCTTAGCTGGATCAGAGTCACTGAGGCGTTAAATCTCCGCCGCTCATCCGTACGATCCGAATGCTCTGCGGCAGCCAGCTGCGTGGCGGTGCCCGTCCAAAAGCCCACGAGGTGGGCAGGGAGCTGGGCCAGCGGCCGAGCCAAGCCGGCTTCTGCTCGGTGCGGTTGGGGCGATCGCCGCCGGTGTGGCGGGGATCCGAAGGCAACGCCTGCGCCCCCCTGGAGGGGCAGAGGGGCGGCCCCGGGCCAGCAGAGGAACCTCTGCGTGCGCCGCCAACGAGCTCGGCCCCAGCCCCGAGCCTGCCATCAGCTGCTAAAGGCGCTGGCTTTGAGTCGTGGTGCTGTTGTGAGGAGGGGCCGCATCGCCCAGCTGTTGGCACCTGCAGGCACAGTCTGAGGAAATCCTTTTTTTATTTTATTTTTTTTCCTTCCAGATCTTGCAGCGGGTTGAAGACAACACGATCGTTTCGTACGACGTAGCAGCTGGGGCCGCAGGCGGTGTCGTTTCCCCCAGGTCAGTTCATCCTGCTGTCTGTGCTGCGCTGAGCCCCCCAAACACCTTCCTAAAACACAGAGGGAAGCTTCCGACCGCAGCGAGGGCGCCCGGCTCCAGCCCCGTTGTCGTGTGCAGGCTGGGAGCTCCTGGCATCCCCGGAGCAGGGCTGGGTACCGCTCCCAAAGGCAAGGAGCCCCTGAAGTCTCCTCCAGCCGTTTCTGGCAGGAGTCTCAGAGCCCAGATCTGTCCCAGTCACTCATCCTGTCTCTCCCTGCTAACCGTGCTGGCTGTGCTGTGTCCATATGCTGCCATACCTTTGCCACAGCCTTTCCCACCAGTCCCAAGCCTGTGATCTGCTCCCTCGAAGCCCCCTGCACGTCTCAAAGCAGTCACTGCCCTTCCTTTGCACAGGGATTTCGTGAACGTGCGTCGGATCGAGAGAAGAAGAGACAGGTACATTTCCTCAGGGATGTCGACCACGCACAGCCTGAAGCCTCCGCTCTCCAAGTATGTCAGGTGAGAGGCAGATCCTGTTATTTGAGCTGCGATCTGACACACGCGCCTTGCTTCAGCTTAGGGCAGAGAGCCACTTAAATGAAAACCCTGCTGTCTTTCTGGCACCGTTTTCAGGAAACTAATCTATTTGTGGAACTGAACCTCGCTTCCCTTGTTCTTCTTCCTTTGTTAAAGAAACTCTCCGTGCTGTTGAGCGCTGCTCGGGCGTTTCCCAGCTCTCTGCTCCCTCCGCTCTGGGGAGCGGAGGTGCCGACCAGTAAGAGCACAAACCCCAACCCGATCCGCATCCTGTTTATGTAACAGTTAATTCCCAAACAGGGCCAGCTGCCATTTCTGAGGGGCAGTAAACAGCTGACCGTGTCTTTCCTTGGGCCTCTCGGATGCCTTTTGCTTCTCGTAAGCCGGCCGCTTACGGACTTTAAAGGCTGCAGGCGCCGAGAGGTGGTCCCGGGGGTGAAACGAGCTGCGTCAGGATGGACCGGCTCCCAGGGTGTCAGCAGGTTTCTGGCCTCTCCCCTTCCGAAGGGAAGGTTTCGCGCGGCTGGTGATGGATCTCGGCGGGGTTGGTCTCATCAAACAAGGACTCCTTGTTACCGTCTGCGCTGGTGCCTGGGGCCCAGCTGTGCCACTTCACGCACTGACTTTGTTTTTCCTAATAATCTGGTTAAAGTAATTGACATTTTAACTCGGAGCCGTTATAGCTGCCTCAGTCTATTTAAGAGCTGGGGACTTCAGGGCCTAGAAAAATCTTTTAACAAATGTATGCAGCAAAAATAGTGTGTGTTCCTGAGCAGAGGAAGGGAAATCTGTATCTGGGCTGTGTGTGTAAGCACAGCTCTCCTCTCTGAGACGCTCAGATGGTGCGAGGAAGGATCTGGGGGCTGTAGTGACGAGGCTGTCTGCGCTGAGCCTGTCCTGACCGAGCACGGTCTCCCTGAGTGCTCGGCTCTCCTGGGACCTGCTTGTTTGCACCCATTTCTGCCAGGCCGTGCCTCTGAAACCTCCCCGTGGTGCGGTGCCGGCCGCGCTGGCACGGTCCGGAGGCAGAGGCTGCTCCTCAGCCTGCAGCCCTGCAGCAGCCCTGGCACCGCCGCTGCCAAGGCACCTGTGGGAAACCTGCCTCGTGGTGTTTGCTCGTGAGCCTGCAGCCAAGCCGGATCCCTTCCCGGGCGCTCTGCGCATCTGCTCCCACCCCGCGGGGCTCCCGTCCTCGCTGCCAGGCCAGGGGGTGCTGCGGCAGGAGCCAGGGTCGGTGCCAGGGAGCGGCTCCTCAGCCTCCCCCGGTCTGACTGCGTGCTGCTGCTGCTGTTGTTTCCCTGCAGGGGTGAGAACGGGCCCGGAGGATTCATCGTGCTGAAGTGCCCCAGCAACCCCAGGGTCTGCACTTTCATCTGGATTCTAAACACGGACCTGAAGGTAAAGCCAAGTCTTCGCTGACGTGCGAGTGCCGTGGCCGTGTTCCCTCCCCCGGCAGGGACACCAGCACCTTCCGGAGCCCCCGCACGCTGCGCGACGCCTGCTGGGGACCTGCCTGCTGCTCCCAGCCGGGCAGCGCGGGGGCTGCTGTCCTGCTGCGAGCCTCTCCCGGGTGCAGCTTCGGGCCGCTGCCGACGGGTGCCCTAAGGGGACCTGAGTTTTGCAGGCAGAGGTTGTGCACCCTCTTTCCCCCCCGGAATTTGCCCCGGTGTAGGGCCGGGAAACCGTTCCTCACCTGGCCGAGGTCTCGGCTACGGGCTTCACCTCTCCGTGCAGGACTGGGGAAGAGGTGATTTTATCCTCTTAGGGGACCAGAAATAGTCGGGCATGTCAGCTGCGGTCTGGCTGCCTGCTGCTCCCCGGGACCCGCCGAGGGGATGAAGCGCCCGCCGTGGCGTGCCCTGCTCCCAGAACCTCGGCACAAACACAGCCCCCCGGGGGGGCGCGTGGGGCATGCGGGGAGCGGCGCTTGGGGCCCTACGCCGTGCCCCAGTTCCGTAGCTATTTACGGGGGAGCCCTCGCCGGTGGCCCAGACAAAGGCAGCGTGAAGGGAGCCGGGCCGGGTGCATCGGGGTGTGTGGGGGGAGAGCTGCCCTGTTTTCTTCCTCCGCTGAATCGAGCCGAGGTTGACGTGGAAACGGCGCTGCAGCAGCGAGCACAAAGGCTCCATTCATCAGCGCTCTGCTGCAAAGCTGCGGCCCCCTCCCCTCCCACGGCCCTCCCTTCCCACAGAGCAGCTCAGGCACCGCGCTCCTGGTGAAATGCCCTGCGAGGGATTTGCAGAAGCGCTCGCCTTGGCAGCTCCCCGCCTGGGAAGCGAGAGCGGGGTCGAGCCGAGCGCGGCAGCACCCCGGCCCCCGCTACCCCCCCGACGCCGCTTGGCACGGGGCTGGGGCCGGAGGTGTTTTTCCTTCACGGGACTGGCTCCCGTGCCTCTTCCTCCCCTCTGTAACGGGCTGGTTCGGGGGGGGGGGGGGGGGGAAACAGCCCCGCTGGTTGTGCAAGATGGGGCTGGGCACGGGGGGACGTTCCCTGCGCTTCCCAGGCCGGGGAGCCCTCGCCCGCTGCCTGCTGCGAGAGAGAGGCCGCGCCGGCTGAGCTCCCGATACACGGCCCGTCAGCTGCTTCCACCATCTTCCCGAAGGGCTCTGCTGCTGCCCAGACCCCTCGCCTGTGCTGCCTTGGTATTTCCTTTGGCCCCGGCGCAGTATTTATAGCGCATGGCTCACCCCTTCCCGCAGCGAAGGGCAAGGGTTGCACACGTGTGTGTGTGTGTTTGTGTCTGGGCTGGAGCTTCTCCTCCGAGCGGGGCCTGAAACGGCCCCTGACTACAGCACCGGGCTCAGAGAAGCCTCAGCCCCTGCCCTGCTGAAGGGGGCTGCAGGAACCCCCCCCACGTGCACCGCATCCCCGGGGCTTCTCCTGCTCCCGTCCCGTGCCCGGGCAGGGGCCGTGCCCCCCCTGAGGCTCCGTCCCTGCCTGGTCCCCGTGGGGCGCGGAGCCGCTGCCAGCCCCAGCGGCGCTCCCAGCCCTGCCGCTGCTGCCTGCCCCCGCAGAGCCCGGCCTTGCTTGCTTATGCATCTCGCATAATAGAGCACGGGCCGAGGCGGTTCGGGTTGAGTCGTGCCGGGCTTTTTAGAAACATCAAAATGCGTTTCAGTTCCTCCCCCGGAGAAAACTCCTTGAAAGCAGCAGCTCCCCGCTGCGGCGCTCGTGCCGGGAGGCGCCTGGGGCAGGGAGCAAAACCCCTGGGCAGGAGCCTGGGGGGTAGGGGGGGGGGTTTCACCTCCCTGGGGGCTGCTGCGCCCGTCGCGCTGCTGTTCTCACTCGCGTGCTGTTTCCTCTCCTTTCCTCGCAGGGTCGCCTGCCCCGGTACCTCATCCACCAGAGCCTGGCGGCCACCATGTTCGAGTTCGCCTTCCACCTCCGCCAGCGGGTCAGCGAGCTGTCCGGCAAGCCCTGAGCAGCACAACGCGCCCGCTGCGGCCCGGGGGGGCCGCGGGCAGAGAGGGGGGGGGCTGCCCCACACGAACCTCACCCGGTGAGGCTGCTCGGGTGCTCGGCTCCTTCCCCCGCCGAGCAGAGCCCTGAAACCTCGGCCTGGCACGTGCCAAACCCCTGCCCCGCTCTCCGTGCGGCCGGGCTCTGCCCCGCTCCGAGTCCGGCCTTGCCCCCGCCCCACACGGCGGGTCTGGGGGCTCCTTGGGACCCCCCAGCTTCCCGAAGTGGTACCCCGGGGTAAGGGGGATGGAGGGGAAAGCTGCTGTGGGGGTGAGGACAGGTCTGTCCCCGTCACTGTCCCGACACAGCCACGTGCCAGGCTGTGCCCTTCGCACACGACTACAAAGCCCAGCCCCCGCGGGGCTCGTGGGCTCCTTCCCCTGGGGGGCTTCACCCCTGGGGGGGACACTGGGGGGACTCGTGGGGACCCCCGGGGCTGTCCCCTGGGGCTGCCCCCCTCTCCGGGGTCCTGGCTGAGCTCGTTTTCCCCCCCACCCCACCCCACCCCCAGCCCGCAGCTCTGCAGGGAACAGTTCAGAGATTTCTCATCCTTCCTGGGGGGGGGATGCGGGGGCGAGCGCGGCTCCCTTCTACCTGTGCGCGCCGCTGCCGCGCTCCGCTATAACGGGAAGCAGCGCCCGGCCGCCCGCACGCGGGGGCACGCGCCGGCAGCGCTGCGGCACGGGGGCGAGCGCCCACGGCAGCCCCCACGTGTGGGCTGAGCCACGGGGTCTCTGCCCCCTGCCCCCCCCCCCATCCCCGGCACCGTCCTGGGGTCCCGTGGCCCGTGCCGGGGGGCCGCCTGTGGCCGGCAGCTGTCGAAATAAAAGAGCCTTGCACTATTTGCAGCCCGCTGCCTTCCACGTGCCCTTTGTAACTCGATCGAATAAAAGCGGGGACGAGCGCCTGGCGAGGGGAGGGGGGGGCAAGGAGCAGGCCCAAGCTGGCCCCCGAGGCTCCAAGGATCAGTCCCAGGGCTCCTGCGGCTGCTGGCCGCGGGGTCCCCGTCCCCTGTCCCCCGGTGGTGGTGGCGCGGAGCATCCGTCCGCCACCCCAGGCAGGGTCTGCCCGCGCGTCCCCTCGGGCCCCCGTTGTTTCTGCGGCCCCGCGTCCCCTCTGCTCCGCTGAAGGGGTCGGGGACGGAGCCCGATGTCCCCGGGGCCCGGCCAGCGAGCTCTGCCCGCTGGCACCCTGCGAGCACCCATCTGTCCGCAGCCCCCATCTGTTCACCCTACAAATAGCCCGGCGGGGGGGCCCCCCGTGGCCAGCACCCCGCTGCCAGCTCGCACAGCGCAGCGGGGATGGGGGGGACACGCACGGGGATCGGACCCCAGCGGCCCTTCGAGGGCAGCAGTGGGGCAAGGACTGCCATGGGCTGGGTGGCACGGGGTGGCACGGGGTGGCACGGCCACGGTACGGGCCGCAGCCCCCCCACAGAGCCGCTGCCACCTCTTGGGTCCGCCGTGTTTGCTGGTCCCGGGGGGCCGGTGCCAGCGCCGCAGCGGGCAGGGAAAGGCCAGGCGTGCCCTGGGCCGGGGCCGGGGGGGGCCTCACGGTGCCGGCGGGGGCTGTCCCCACGTGTCCCCACACCCCACAGGGACACAGCCCCGGGGCAGGGGCTGCCACCACGGGGGGTGACCCTACCAGAGCAACCCTGGGCGCACGGGGCTGAGCGTGGCCAGACGCACACGAGGTGACGCATGTGTCCCCAGTGCCACCCCCCGCCCCTGCTTACCCCCCCGGGTGGGGGGGGCTCTTGGCACCCACCCGTCCCCGCGGTGCCAGTGACACGTCCCAAAATAGCCTCCCCCGGGGCCATATAAGCGGGGCTGGCAGGCGTGGGGCAGCAGAAGCCGGAACCGGGGCGCGCGCAGCTGCACCCCGGGGTGCCGTGGGGATGTGGGGGCCGAGCACGGTGGTGCGCAGCGGGGGGCTGCTCTCGGGCGCCCGCCTGGGCTGCCGCGTCAAGGAGGAGGACGTGGGGCGCCGCGAGACCTTCAGCGCCGAGTGGCTGGACCTGGAGCTCAGCACCCGGCCCGAGGAGGGGTGAGCGGCGCCAACGGACTGGGGGTCCGGGTGCTTGGGGTCCCTGAGGGATGGGGGGGGAGGGGGTCCCCATAGGGCTGCGGGGGGGCTCCGAGGGTCTGTGGGAGATCCAGGGAGGTGGGGGGGTGTCCAAGGGTCCTCGTGGGACTGGAAGGGTCTTGGGGATTTCTGGGGGGGGGGGGGGGGGGGGGCTGCATGGGGCTGGGGGAGGCTGCGTGTCCACACGGGGACGTGGGGGGCTCCCGGGGTCCCTGTGGGGCTGGGGAGGCTGTTGGAGGGGGGGTCATTGTGGGACAGGGGGGGCTCTGGGTGCTGCAATGCAGGTTGTAGGGTTCCCATGGGGTGAGGTCCCCATGGGGTTGGGCGGGACCTGGGGGTGCAGGGGGGGTCTCCAGGGGTCCCCATGGAGTTGGAGATGCCATGGGCGGGGGGTGGGGGGGGGTCACCAAAGTGCCCAGGGGGACTTGGGGATCTCCACGGGCTCCCCACGAAGCTGGGTGGTCCCCATAGGGCGCGGGATGGTCTGGGGTGGAGAGGGGGGGGGTCTCCAGAGTTGCCCATGGGGTGGGGAGGGACAGGGAACCCCCCCCCTCCCGCTCCCACCCCCACGAGCGCCTCGTGCCCAGGTGGTGCCGGCGGGAGGTGGACGAGCGGCACCGCGAGACGCTGGAGCAGCGCGGGGAGACGCGGGTGCTGGAGCAGCGCTCGCCCTGGGGCGTGCTGCGGTTCGGGCTCCTGGGGCAGCCGCTGGCCCAGCACCTCCTGCCCTATGCCCGCACCCTGCCCCTGCCCCTCTTCGCCCCCCCGGACCTCCGCGGGGCCAAGGCGGGCGTCCCCCGCACCCTGTCCCGCTCCCTCTCCCACGAGGCCCAGAGGGGCTGAAGGCGGCGGCGGCGGCCGTGGGTGGGGGGCTCGGGGCGCGGGCTGAGGGCGGGGGGCAGCGGCGGCGGGGTCCTGAGCCCCTGCGCGCGCCGCGGCCCCCGGGGGAGGCAGAGGAGGGTGGGGGGACGTGGGGGTGGGCGCCCACCCCGTGGCGGGTGGGGGGTGGCCGGCGGGGACGGGGCGCCCGCGGCTCGGGGCGGTGCCGGGCGCGGGGGCGACTCGGTTTCCCTGGCAGAAGGAGGGGGTGTGAGGATGGGGAGCGCTGAGCCCCCCCCCCCCCCCCAACCCCAAGCCTTCAGAGGGGCTGGGGGGGGTGGGCGCGGTGGGGGTTTTTGTGTGGTTTTGTACAAATCTGATTTCCTTTGTACTGCAATAAAGTGTCCAGCCTGGGCCTGCAGCTCCAGCAGCAGTGTTTTATTTATGGGGGGGGGGGAGAGTACCAGGACCTGCCCCCCCCCGCCAGACCTGGCTCAGCTCCCCCCTTCCCCATCTGCCCTTTACCCCTGGACCCAAGAGAGGGGCCCTGGGGGGGGGAATTGGGGAAACTGAGGCACGGCCCATTGCTGCAGGACGTGGGGTTGGAGGCTTGCGGGGGGGGGGGGGGCAGATCCCTGCTTATATAACTGCCCCCCCCTTTTGCCAGCCCAGCCCCTGGCAGGGTCCAGGACGACCTCGGTGCCAGCGCCCAGATTAGCTGTTCCCGCCCGGCCGGATCCTGCTGTCCCTGGGCCACCGCCAGCCCCTGTCCCCCTCCCTGTCCCCATCCCCTTCCCGTCCTCATCCCCATCCCTCCCCTCCCGCTGCTGCCCTTGGGGCTCCAGCACCTTTACCCCCCCTCCTCCCCCGGCCCCACAAGCAGCTCCCATCCCGTCCCCGGTCCCAGGGTGCTGGGCGCGCTGGGAGCACTGGGAGCGCTGGGAGCGGGCAGGATTGGTGGTGCCAGCTCCTGCCAGGGGCTGGGCTGAGCTCCAGCGCGCTCGGCTCATCGGTAACGAGGGAGCACCCAGACGGACCCTAGCCCCATTTCCAGCCCCAGCCCAACCCCATCCCCATCCCCATGGGGCAGGCCTGGAGCCAGGGCAGCACCTTTGGGTGCTGGGTGGGGTGGGGGTGCGCCGTGCTCCCACCGTGGTGCTGGGACACCCACTCCTCAGGTGGGCACCGGCTCCAGGGGCTGCAGCAGGACGCCAGGCTCCAGCCTCCCCCCCCCTGCTCCCGGGGGGGGGCACAGCAGGGCCGGCTGCTCAGCGCAGGGCCGGATCCGGCCCCGGGCACTGACGCTAACCTGGTTATCCGCGATGGACGGCCGCAATCAGCGCCGTGCCGAGCACAGCCATAACTCACCGTGTCCCCCCCCCCCGCCCCTCACCCCCCCACCCCCCCCCGGCCTTGCCGGGGCTATAAAGCGGGTCCGGGCGCAGTGGCCCCCGCAGCCCCCGCCATGAGCAGCCTGGCCGCCGTCCGGGAGGGCTACGAGCGCTTCGACCCCCGCGCCTACCTGCAGAACAACTACGTGCCCCCCCGGGCTGACTTCTCCTCCGAGGACTGCGTGGTGCCCTGGAAGCTGCGATGCCTGGCCGAGACCTTTGCCAGCGGTGAGGGGGCTGGGGGGGGGGTCCCCGGCTTTGTAGAAGGGTGGGGAAACCGAGGCACAGGGAGTGAGGGGGCACCCACCACCCTGCCACCCCCCCCCCCCACTGCTGTCCCCTGGTTTGTCCCCCGTGTGCGGCTCCCCCAGCCCCATGTCCCCAGGTCCCTGACCCGCTGTGGGACCCCCCCCCCCATGTGCTGCGCCCCCCAGGTGAGATCCGCGGGCGCACGCTCATCGACGTGGGCTCGGGCCCCACCATCTACCAGCTGCTGAGCGCCTGCGACCACTTCGAGGAGATCGTGGCCACCGACTACCTGGCGGTGAACCGGGAGGAGCTGCAGCGCTGGGCGCGGGGCGAGCCCGGCACCTTCGACTGGAGCCCCTTCATCCAGCACGTCTGCAAGATCGAGGGGCGCGGGTAGGGCTGCGCGGGGTGGGGGGGGGAAGGGGGACACGGGGACCCCTCCCCAGGGCGGGTGGTGCGGGGCTGAGCGCTGGGTCTCAGGGCACGGCTCGTACTGGGGTCCCGTGGGGCTGGGATGGTCCCAGTGGGCTCACGGTGGCTTGTTCCCCCAAATAATGTCCCCAGAGCCCTGCAGGATCCCAGCCCCAAGTCCCCCACGGGATCCCAGCCCCTCGTCCCTGTGGGTGTGGGGCTGGTCCCTGCAGGATCACGGCCCCCTGGCCCCGGGGACTGCAAGCTGCTCCCCACTGGGCTCACGTCCCCACACCCCACAGCCCGATGCGCTGATCCCTGCGGGATCCCGTCCCCACCCAACGGGCTGAGCCCACGGGAGAAGAGCCCCCACGTCCTGCCCCTGTGTCCCTGCCGATACCGGGCTGATCCCCGTGCAAGCCCACCCCCACATCCCCCCAGGATCCCATCCCCACATCCCTGCCGATGCTGGGCTGATCCCTGCAGGACCCCAGCCCTGTGTCCCCATTGATGCCAGGCTGAACCCCACAGGACCCTGTCCCCCATCCCCGTGGATGCCAGGCTCGTCCCCATGCCATCCCATCCCCACACCCCCACGGATTCTGGGCTGACCCCTGCAGGACCCCAGCCCCCTGTCCCCATCGATGCCGGGCTGATCCCTGCAGGACCCTGTCCCCCCTGTCCCCCCCTGATGCCAGGCTGAACCCCGCAGGATCCTGTCCCCGTGTCCCCATTGAGACTGGGTTGACCCCCCCCCCCCCCCCCCCCCCCGAGGACCCCCAGCCCTGTGTCCCCACAGATGTCAGGCTGATCCCTGCAGGACCCTGTCCTTGGGTCTCCATCAGTGCCAGGTTGAACCCCGCAGGGACCCCAGCCCCATATCCCCACCAATGCTGGGGCTGAGCCCCGCAGGACCCCAGCCCCCGTATCCCCATCGATGCCGGGCTGATCCCTGCAGGACCCCAGCCCCATATCCCCACCGATGCTGGCCTGACCCCCCCCCAAAACCCCATCCCCACAGATGCCGGGCTGATCCCTGCACGACCCTACCCCCGTGTCCCCACTGACACCAAGCCGACCCCCGCAGGACCCCCATATCCCCCTCCCCACCCCACCTGCCCCCCCCCCCCCAAACCCCCCCTTACGTCCCCCGCAGGGAGCCCTGGCAGGAGAAGGAGCGTCGGCTGCGGGGCCGCCTGCGGCGCATCCTGCCCATCGACGTGCACCGGCCGGACCCGCTGGGCGCCCCGCTGCGCCCGCCGGCCGACGCGCTGCTCTCGGCCTTCTGCCTGGAGGCCGTCAGCCCCGACCGCGCCGCCTTCGCCCGCGCTCTGGCGCACGTGGGCTCGCTGCTGCGCCCGGGGGGCCACGCGCTGCTGCTGGGCGCCCTGGGCGAGTCCTTCTACCTGGCGGGCGCCGCGCGCCTGCCCGTGGTGCCGCTGGCCGAGGACGACGTCCGCGGGGCGCTGGCGGGGGCCGGCTTCGCCCTGCGGCAGTTCCGCTCCTACGCCATGCCGCCCGCCCTCCGCACCGGCGTGGACGACGTCGACGGCGTCTTCTTCGCCCACGCGCAGAAGCCGACGGAGGCCTGAGGTCCCCCTGTGTCCCCCCCCGCGGGGACGGCGGCCCCCCCCAAAAGTCAAATTTCTCACCCCCGAGTCCTGGTGTGTCCCCGTTGCTGCCCGCAATAAAGGCTGAGCTGAATGGCTTGGGGAGAGCTGGGGGGTCCGGGGGGGTCGCGGGGTGCTGGCAGCCAGAGGGGCTGCGCTGTGGGTGCAGGACAAGGGGGGAGATGGGGGGGGCACCCCCCCCCCTCCTGGGGACCCCCCAGGGATGGCAGCCCCCCAAAAGTCAGTTTGCCCCCCCCCAAGTCCTGGTGTGTCCCCGCTGCCCCCCCCCCCCAATAAAGGCTGAGCTGAACGGCTTGGGGAGAGCTGGGGGGGTCTGGGGAGGGGGGTCGCGGGGTGCTGGCACCCAGAGGGGCTGCGCTGTGGGTGCAGGACAAAGAGGGGGGGGCACGGGTGGGGGGGGGTTGGTGCACAGCAAGGGTTTGGGGTGCACATGGGGCAGAGAAAGGATGAGCCGGGGGGGGGCAGGGGGCACACAGGCGTGGGGGGGGGGCAGCGGGGTGGGAATTGGGGCGCAGGGCAGGGGGATACAGGCTGCTGGGGGGGGCAGCAAGGGGTACGGGGGGGCAGAGGGGGGCTGGGAATGGGATCGAGGAATGAGGGACGCCGGGGGGGGGGGCACAGGTTGAATTCCAGCTTTATTCACAGCCCAGGGCACATCCGGGGGGGGGGGGGGGGGGGCTGCACCCCCCGGGGGGGCTCCCCACAGGCTGCGCAGGGGGGGTCTCCCCCTGCCCCAAGGCACCGCTCCAGCCCCACGCATTGCACCGTCCCCCCCCCCGTCCCCCCCCCAACCCCCCGACACAGGCACCGGCGTGCACAGGCACCGTGTGCCCCCACCACCACCCCCGGGACCCCCCCCCCCCACCTCCCGTGCCCGATCCCCGGCCACCCACGGCCCCCCCCCCGCGGCACCGCGCGCCCCAGCAGCCGTTGCCACCTCGCGGCTGCCGAGCTCCACGGCAGGGAGCCACGGGCTCAGCACCGGCAGCTGGGGGGGGGGGGGCAGCTGGGGGGGGGGGCCCAGACACCCCCAGCTGGGTTACCTGCCCCCCCCCCGCATGCCATGGGGTAGGGGGGGGAGATAAGGGGGGTACGCGGAAAGCAAACCTCAGGAGGCAATGGGAACTGGGAGGGGGGGTGCAGCTGGGGGGGGGGACAGGGTCTCGCTTGGCACACGATGGGGAAGGGGCCCCCCCCCCGTGGGGGGTGGGGGGGGTGGGGGGGGGCCCCCCCCAGCTGCTCTAGTCCGCTTTGGAGAGGTCCGAGTTGGCCTTCAGGAGGTAGAGGCTGTCGTCCACCAGGAAGCTGCGGGGAGGGAGGGGGGACAGGGCTGGGGGGGGGGCACAGCTCGGCCCCTCCACGTGCAGGTGCTGGGTCGGGAGGTGGGGGCGCCCCAAAAGCCCCCCCAGGGCCCTGCAAGACCTCGGAGCCTCCCGGGGAGCAGCAGTGGGGTCCCCCCCCACAGGTCCCCAATTTCAGGAGGGGGGCGCCCAGCACCCCAGGGGCAAAATTGGGGTCCCCGAGCACCTCAGTTTGAGGAGGGGGGGCGCTGGGCATCCCGTACAGAAGGGAAGGGCCATGATCTCAAGGGGGGGGGGTCCCAGCACCCCAATTTCAGGAGGGGGGCACCCAGCACCCCAGGGGCAAAAGAGGGGCCCCCAGGCATGTCAATTTGAGGGGGGGGGGTGCTGTGCATCCTGTACAAGGGCCTCACCTCAAGGGGGGGTCCCAGCACCCCAGTTTCAGGAGGGGGGCACCCCAGGGGCAAAATTTGGGCCCCCAAGCACCTCAATTTGAGGAGGGGGGGTGCTGGGCATCTCATACAGAAGAGAAGGGCCCCGATATCGGGGGGCGGTGTCCCAGCACCCCAATTTCAGGAGGGGGGCACCCAGCACCCCAGGGACAAAATTTGGGCCCCCAAGCACTTCAGTTTGAGGAGGGGGGGCGCTGCGCATCTCATACAGAAGGGAAGGGCCCCGATCTCAAGGGGGCGGGGTCCCAGCACCCCAATTTCAAGAGAGGGGGACCCAAGGACAAAAGAGGGGCCCCCAGGTATGTCAATTTGAAGGGGGGGGGGGGCGCTGAGCATCCCGTACGGAAGGGAAGGGCCCCGATCTCAATGACGGGGGGGGGGGTTCCCCAGCACCCCGATTTCGGGACGGCACCCACCTGTAGAAGAGGACGTTGAGGGGCACGGTGCTGATGTGCCAGAGGGCGTGGGCGTCCAGCACCCAGAAGAGGGGGGGGAAGTCGAGCAGCTCGAGCAGGGCCCCCGCCTGCAGCAGCAGCACCACCACGGCGCACTTCCAGACGTGGGCAGGCGCGGGCGGTTGCGGAGGCACCACCACAGCCACCAGAGCAGGTTGAGGAGCCCTGGGGGGGGGGCACGGGCACGGCGTGGGTGCACCCGGACCCGTTATCCTCCCCCCCCGCCGCCAGCCCCATTGCGCCCCCCCCCAAGCCTCACCGATGGCCACGTTCGCGGCCATGTTGTAGCCGTAGTCGAAGCGGACGAGGGTCAGGTAGGAGACGTGGCAGGCGAGGAAGAGGAGGAGGAAGGCCCTGAAGACGCCGATTAAGGCCGGCCGCCGCAGCCCCAGCGTCCTGGGGGGGGACGGGACACGGGAGGATTAAGGGGGGGGGTGGTCCCCAGCCCCAGGGACAGGGGCGTCCCCCCGCGGGGGGCGCGGGGCTCACCTGACGCAGCAGAGGTACACGGAGTGCAGCACCACGGCCGAGGCGCAGAAATAATCCAGCTTCTGCGGGGCAACGGGGGATCCAGGGGAGGATGGGGACGGCGGCCCCGGGGGGTGGGGGTGGGACGGGGGGGGGGGACAGGGGACTGGGACGGGATGGGGATGCAGGACTGGGATGGGACAGGGATGGACACAGGACTCGGATGGTATGGGGACACAGGACTGGGACGGGGACACAGGACTGGGATGGGATGGGGACATGGGACTGGGATGGGGACATGGGACTGGGATGGGGACTGGGGAGACAGGACTGGGACAGGATGGGACACAGGACTGTGATGGTATGGGGACATGGGACTGGGATGGGGACACGGGACTGGGATGGGACGGGGACAGGACTGGGACACACAGGATGGGGACACGGGACTGGGATGGGGATATAGGACTGGGGTGGGGACACAGGACTGGGATGGGAACAGGACTGGGACTGGGGGGGACAGGACTGGGGCAGGATGGGATTGGGACATGGGACTGGGATGCGATGGGGACAGGACTGGGACAGGAAATGGGACTAGGACAGGATAGGGACACGGGACTGGGACGGAGACACAGGACTGGGACGGGGGGGGACACGGACTGGGATTTGGGGGGGACACGGGACTGGGACGGGGGGGGGACACGGGACACACTCACCTCAGTCACCGCCGTGTCCTTGGTGTGGAAGACGGTGGACCAGAACCAGGCGTTGACGGAGACCTGCGGGAGGGCGCGAGGTGGCGGCACCGGGGGGGGGACGGACACCGGGACAGGGGCTGCCACGTGCCCCCAACCCCCGGGGGACATTTTGGGGGGGACGGGGGGGGGGGCACTCACCCAGGCGAAGGCGACGCAGGTGGGGTACATGGGGGAGGCGGGGGGCACGGCGGCCTTGTAGCGCAGCAGCATGAGGAAGCTGGCCAGGCCGTTGAGGAGGGAGGCCAGGGCGGAGGCCGGCTCCTGGACGAAGAGGAACCGCCAGAAGGGCCACTGGGGGGGGGGGGGGGGGTCGGGATGATGACAAGGGGACGGGGACCCCCCCCCGGGTGTCCCCCCCCCCAAAACCCAACACCAGCAGCAGGCGGGCGCTCACCTTGCCGTGGAACTGGGGCACGCGGCGGGCCGCCCTGCAGGTAGAGGCGCACCGTGCGCCACATGCACTCGTACCGGCAGTCGTCGCCGCACGTCCAGCCTGGGGGGGTTGGGGGGGGGGGTTGGGGGGGGGTGGGGGGTTTTGGGGGGGTGGGAGGGTATGGGGGGGGTATGGGGGAGGGGTTTGGGGGGATTGGGGGGGGGGTTGGGGGGGATTTGGGAGGGGGTTGGGGGGTTTGGGGGGGGTTTGGGGGGTTTTGGGGGGGTTTTGGGGGGAGTATGGGGGGGTGGGAGGGTGTGGGGGGGAGTGGGGGGGTATGGGGGGGGAGTTGGGGGGTTTTGGGGGGGTTTGGGGTGGGTATGGGGGGGGTGGGAGGGTACAGGGGGGGGTGTGGGGGGTGTGGGGGGTAATGGGGGGGGAAGAGGGGTTATGGAGGGGGTATGGGGGGGTAATTGGGGTGTGTGGAGGGGGTATGGGGGGGTATGGGGGGTAATTGGGGGGTAATTGGGGGGGTACAGGGGGGTATAGGGGGGTATGGGGGTGGTATGGGGGGGAGTTGGGGGGTTTTGGGGGGGTTTGGGGTCGGTATGGGGGGGGTGGGAGGGTACAGGGGGGGTGTGGGGGGTGTGGGGGGGTAATGGGGGGGGAAGAGGGGTTATGGGGGGTATGGGGGTAATTGGGGTGTGTGGAGGGGGTATGGGGGGGTATGGGGGTTATTGGGGGGTAATTGGGGGGTATGGGGGGTATGGGGGTGGTATGGGAGGGGATGTGGGGGGGGTTATGGGGGGTAAAGGGGGGGCATGGGGGGGAAGAGGGGTTATGGGGGGGTATGGGGGGTAATTGGGGGGTACAGGGGTGTATAGGGGGGCATAGGGGGGTATAGGGGTGGTATGGGAGGGGATATGGGGGGGTTATGGGGGGTATTGGGGGGAAGAGGGGTTATGGGGGGGATATGGGGGGTATGGGGGGGTAATTGGGGTGTATGGAGGGGGTATGGGAGGGTATGGGGGGTATTAGGGGGTAAGGGGGGGTATGGGGGGATCTCGGTGCACCCCCGCCCCCCCCCAGCCCCTCCAGTCCCTCCCAGTACAGACCACTGGGCAGCACGGGCAGTGTGCAGGAGCTGGGAGCAGCTGGGTGCTCGGGTGCTGCGGCCCAGCAAGTCCCAGTATGGCCCAGTGCCCCGCCAGTATGGCCCCAGTATGGCCCAGTGCCCCCTCCAGGGGAGCTCAGCACCTCCCCCAGCAAAGTCCAGTGCCCCCCAGTATGGCTGCATGCCCCCCAGCACAGCCCTGCACCCCCTGGTATGGCTCAGTGCATCCTCCAGTATGGCCCAGTGCCCCCCCACGGCTCCGGTATGGCCCAGTGTCCCACCATGGCCCCAGTATGGCCCAGTGTCCCCCACCATGTCCCAGCAAGCACCAGTATGGCACTTGTGTCCCCCAGCACAGCCCCCATGCGGCCCAGTGACCCCCCCAGACCTAGCCCAGAACATCCCAGTGCTCTCTAGGAGAGCCCAGTGCCCCTCTGCCTGGCCCGAGCACATCCCAGTGCCTCCCAGTAAAGAACTAGCCCAGCCCAGTGCCCTCCCAGCCCCGCCCCAGTACAGCCCAGTGCCTCCCAGTAAAGGACAAGCCCGTCCCAGTACCCTCCCAGCCTGGCCCCAGTACAGCCCAGTACCTCCCAGTACAGCCCAGTGCCTCCCAGCACATCCCAGCGCCTCCTAGTGAGTGAAGAACTAGCCCAGCCCATTGCCCTCCCAGCCCGGCCCCAGTACAGCCCAGTGCCTCCCAGTACAGCCCAGTGCCTCCCAGTGAAGGACCAGCCCTGCCCCAGTACACCCCAGTGCTCCCAGCGCCCCCCAGGCCCCCCCCAACGCTCCCAGCCCCGCCCCCCCCGCGGAGGAGGAGCCCGCGCGGAGGGGGCGTGGCCCCGCGGCAGGGGGCGTGGCCTCATTGCAACGGGCGTGGCCCCGCGGCAGGGGGCGTGGCCTCGAGACGGTGGGCGGGGCGTGTCCCTCGCGGGCAGCCAATGGGCGGGGGGGGCGGTACCTGTGAGGCCCATGTAGAGCGGCTGCCGGGCCCGGAAGTGCCGCAGCGCCGCCCCCGAGCAGTTCCGCCGCTCGCAGCGGCCCAGGCACTCTCGGTACAACGGCTCCCGGTCGCCCTGCGAGCCGCGGGCCGGGCCCGGCGCCGCCGCCGCCCCCAGCAGCAGCAGCAGCGCCGCCCGAGCCGCCCCGCCGCCCGCCATCGCCGCCCGGCCCGGCCCGGCCCGGCCTCGCCGCTTCCGGCACGCCCCGGAAGCGGGGGCGGCGCGGGGCAGGGCGGGATGCGGCGCCGCGGGGTGTTGTGGGATATGTAGTCCTGCTCGTGTACACACACCGCCCCCATGGCAACGCGGCCCCGGGGGGTGGGGGCGGCCTCAGGGCTGCCCCCAGGATTGTCCCCATGTCCCCAGGGACGTCCCTAGGGCTGCCCCCATCTCCCCAGGATCGTCCCCGTGTCCCTAGGGATGTTCCGAGGGCTGCCCCCATATCCCCAGGGCTGCCCCCAGGATTGTCCCCATGTCCCCAGGGATGCTCCTGTGTCCCCAGGACTGGCCCCAGGACTGTCCCCGGGGCTGTCCCCATGTCCCCAGGATTGTCCCCATGTCCCCAGGGCTGTCCCCATGTCCCCACAGCCCGCAGCTGGTCCCACACCCCAGGACTGAGCCAGTGCCACAGGTCTGGCGTGCAGGGACAGTTCTGGGGTATGGGAACAGTCCTGGAGTACAGGGACAGGGGGACAGTTCTGGGGGATGGGGACAGTTCTGAGGAATGGGGACAGTTCTGGGCAATAGGGGGACAGTCCTGGGCTACGGGGACAACAGGACGGCTCTAGGGTACAGGGACGGGGTATGGGGACAGTTACAGGGCATGGGGGCAGCATGGGGATATGGGGACAGAGGGACAGTCCTGGGATATGGGGACAGGGGGACAGTTCTGGGGGACAGGGGGACAGTCCTGGGCTACAGGGACAATGGGATGGCTCTAGGGTACAGGGGCTGGGTATGGGGACAGCTACAGGGTACAGGGGCAGTATGGGGACGGGGGACAGTTCTGGGATACAGGGACAATTCCAGGGTATAGGGTCAGTACTGGAGTCAGGCCTTGCCCCGTACCCAGGCCTGTCCCCCACACCGCACCCAGGCACTGTCCCCCTGTCCCCAGCACCGTCCCCATCCCCAGTGCTGGTGGCAGTCACGGCCCCAGTTGGACGGGGCACGGGGAGGGGGCTCCTCGCCCGGAGCCGGGGTGGTTCCCAGCAGCGGGGCCAGGCGATGCCCGTCCTGGTGCTCCCAGTGCCCCATGGCTCTGGACCGGGGGTGTCCCCGGGTCGGCGGTGCCCGGGACGGCAGGCCCAGCATTGCACGGTGCTCCCGGGACGGAGCGGCCGAGGACACCCGGTGGGTCTGGTGCTGGGGGTGCTCAGGGCAGCAGGGCCACCATGCCTGGGGACACCCAGCGTGCAGGGGTGACCGAGGCAAGAAGGCCACCGGTGCCTGGTGGCTCTGGTGCCCGGTGCTCCCGGGACAGAGCAGCCGAGGGTGCCCGGTGTCTCTGGTGCTGGTGGTGCACGGGGACGGCGGGACAAACCAGTGCCCGGTGCTCCCGGTACAGAGCAGCCAAAGATACCCGGTAACTTCGGTGCTGGGGCTGCACCGGGACAAACCGGTGCCCGGTGCTCCTGGGACGGAGCAGCTGAGGACCCCTGGTAACTTCAGTGCTGGGGGTGCACTGGGGCAAATCAGTGCCCGGTGCTCCCAGGATGGAGCAGCTGAGGACCCCCCGGTAACTTTGGTGCTGGTGCTGCACCGGGACAAACCGGTGCCCGGTGCTCCCGGTCCAGAGCAGCCAAGAACCCCCGGTAGCTCCGGTGCTGGGGGTGCACTGGGACCAACCGGTGCTCGCTGCTCCCGGGACAGAGCAGCCGAAGACCCCCGCTAGCTCCGGTGCCGGTGCCGCACCGGGACCAACCGGTGCCCGGTTCCCCCGGGGACGGAGCAGCCGAGCCCGTCCGGTACCTCCGGTGCCCGGGGAAGCGCGCGCGCGGGGGGGGGGCGTCGGGAGCGCGCGCGCGCGCGCGGCGCGCCCCCGTCCGCCTCCAGGAGCGCGGCGCGGTCCCGCGAGGCGGAGCCCGGGAGCGCGGCGGGAGGCGGCGGCTCCGCACCGCAAACTTTCCCGGAGCGGCCGGCGCGGGGCCATGGGCCGCGGCCCGCGCTGAGCACCATGATCGCCGCCGGCGGCCGCTTGCTCTGCACCGGGCTGCTGCTGGCCGCCCTCTGCCCCGCCGCCGCCGCCGAAGGTGGGTCCCGGTCCGCCCGGCCGGGGAGCGGGGGTGCGGGGCGGGGGGGGGGGGTACGGGGCGGGGGGGGGGCACCGGGCCGCGGGCGGAGCCGGAGGCGGCGGCGGGACTCGGAGCGAAGTTGCGCGGGGAGCGCTCGGCACCGGGGGGGGGGCACCGGGGGGGCACCGGGGAAGGGGGGGGTGGAGCTCGGTTTGTTCGGTTGGAAGTGACTCCCGGTGCTGCCCCCCCCCCCCCCCCCCCCGCCTCGGTACCTCCCCCCCTCCCCGCCCCGGTGCCCCCCGCCCCGCGTCCCCCGGCGTTCCCACGCGACTGGGTTGAACTGGGAGGCACTGGGCTGGATGGGGCTGCTCGGCCCGGTGCCCCCCCCCTCCCCTCCCGGTCCCACCGAGCCCCCAGCCCCGAGCGTGGCCCCGGCACCCCACGGCCTCGCGAGGAGCGGGGGGGGGGGTTCGGGGACCTGTTGCACCCCGAGCAGGGAACGGCCCCGTCCCCGCAGGCTGGAGCCGCTGCCAGGGCTCCTGGGGGGACGTGGGGACGGGGGGGGGGACAAGGCCAGGACAAGCCCCTGCCACCCGGGGAGCCCTTCCCTGGGGCACCCCCCTCATCCCGCAGGGAGGTTTTGGGGTGCGGAGGGGCCCGGGGCGGCGGCGGCGGCGCCCCACGGTGCCCCACGGTGCGGGTGGGCGGGCGGGCGCGTCCCCGTCGCTCCCATCCACATTCTCGAGGTGCCGCACCCTGCCCGGCCCCGGGGGAGCAGCCAGGGCTGGAGCCCTGCGGCATGCGGGGCCTCGACCGGGCACGCGGGGACGGAGCCGGCATCGCCCCCGCCGCCTCCACGCAGACCCCGACCGGGAACCGGGTCCGGCACCGGGGGAGAGGGGGGCGTGCGTTGGGGTGGCAGAGCCAAAAGCGGGTTCCCCCCCTTTTGCTCCCGTCACCCCGCGGCTCGCGGGGGGCCGTGCGGGGCGATGGGACACGGTGGCACGTCCCCAACGCTGTCCCCAAGACGGCCCGCGGCGGTGCCCGACGGCTCTGCCCGCGGGGGCTCGGTGCCGCACCCCGGGGCGGCTCGCGGGGCGGCTGGACGGTGCCGGGATCCTGGCAGGATCCGTCCCCCGCCGCCCGCCCTTCGCCCCGGGGAAGCCGGCGGCATCCCGTGCCCTCGCGGCGCAGCAGGTGGAGGGCAGACCTTGAGCTTTGGCCGCCCGCCTGCTCCGGGGCCCTTTCTTCCTGCGGGGTGGGGGCACCTGGCCCGGCCCTGCCAGCTCCCCCCCCTCCCCGTGGGGCTGCGTGGGGATCCCTGCGGCCATCCCTGGCCCCGTCCCGATCCCCGTGGGCAGCTCAGCCCCTCCGTGCCCGGCTGAGGGCGCGGAGCTGAACCCCAAACATGGGGTCCCCCCCTCCGGGCCGTGCCCAGGGGCCGTTTCTCCGGCTCGGCGGCCCCCGGAGCAGGCGGAGGTCAGGAGGCGGCTGCAGCCCGGTCCCCCCCAGGGCCTCGTGGCTCTGCAGGCAGCTGCCGGCACCGGGGGCTGTCACTCAGCCGCGGCACGGCCGGCAGCCCCCCCTGCACCGCACCGGGCAGAGGGTAGGGCACGGTGTGCACGGGGCCCTGTGTCCCCCCCCGGACCCTTCCTGGGCAGCAAGACCCCCACGGGGTCTGTAGGGGGCTGACGCTGGCGTCTGTAGGGGTCAATTGTGGCCCCCCCAGGGCTCTTAGGCTGGAGAGGACAGTGTGGAGAGCACCGTGTCCCCGCCGGGGGTGGCACGGGGCGGGGGGGGGGCACCTTGGCACCTGCACAGGTGCAAATCGTCCCCACGCCACGGTAGAGCCGGGGGTCCCCCAGGGGTGCGGGGAGCAAGGCGGCGAGGCCCCCAGCCCCCAACCCCTCTGCGGGGCTGGGGGGGGGGGTTTGGGGAGGGGGTGGGGGGGCCCGTCCCGCGTGGCGGCGGGGCGCCGGGGGCCGCGGGCGCGCCGGGGCTGGGCCGTGCCTGCGTCACCCGCTCGCTCCCCAAACATGCCCGACCTGAAAAGGCGGTTCCTGCCGGGACGCCGCGGCCGGGGCCGTGCCACCCGCCGCCCTGACTCACCGCCGGGCTCCCGGCCCCCCCCCCCCCACCCCGGCTCGCAGCCCCGCCGCCCCTCGGAGCCCCCCGCGCTGGGGACGGACCCCACCGGGACGAGGCCATCCGGGGGCTCCGGGGCGGCCGTCGCCGCTCAACAATCGCGTCTTGTCTGGGTGCTCCCCCCCCCACCCCCCCCTGGCCGGCGTGGGCAGAGCATTCCTGCTCCGCGCCCACGGCCCCCGCGCCCCGGCCCCGCTCGGGGCCCCCCCTGGGCGTGCAGGGGAGCCGGTTACGAGGCCCCGCTCGCACCCAGCCCTTAACCGGTGCCCGCCCGGTGCCCACCCGGTGCCGACCGCCGGCACGCGGCGGCGGCTTCGTGCCCTGCACGGGGACGGGAGCCGAAGCGGGTGCAGCTGGGCCGTGCGCGGTGCCGAGAGCCGGGGGGGGACGGGGAAGGGGGGGCCCGTTCCCCGCGCCGCCCTCGGTCCCCGCGCCGCGGAGGCCGTCCAGGAAGCCCATCGGAAGCTGTTGGGAGCAGCTCCGCAGATAAACGGCGGCGGCCGCATCCGCGGCATTTCCTGCGGAGGCCGGCGCTGGCCCCGGATCCTGCAGGGGGCCGGGGCCCCGGCCGGCTGCGGCTGAGCCTTCTCCTTCCCCCCCCCCAAAATAAACCCGCTGTCCCCGCAGTGTGCACGGGCACCGACATGAAGCTGCTGCGCCCCTCCAGCCCCGAGAGCCACTACGAGACCCTGCGGCACCTCTACCAGGGCTGCCAGGTGGTGCAGGGCAACCTGGAGCTCACCTACCTGGCCCCCGGCGCCGACACCGCCTTCCTCCAGGTGTGTGTGTGGGGGGCATGGCACCAGGCTGGGGGGTTCGGGAGGTCCCGGGGGGCACCGCAGGGCTCTCACCGCCGTGCCCCCCCCCCCAATCCCGTCCCCAGGACATCAAGGAGGTGCAGGGCTACGTCCTGATCGCCGAGAACCAAGTGAGCGGCGTGGGGCTGCGGAGCCTGCGCATCATCCGCGGGACGCAGCTCTTCCAGGAGCGCTACGCCCTGGCCGTGCTCAGCAACTCGGGGCTGCGGCAGCTCGGCATGAGGCATCTCACAGGTCAGGGGGGGGCACGGCTTGGGGGGGGGGGCCTGTACGGGGCTGGGTGTCCCCGGGGGGCTGCAAGCCCCGTGGCGTGGGGCCGGGTGTCCCCGTGGGGCTGCAGGTCCCCGCACGGGTCCGGGTGTCCCGTCCCCTCCCCGCGGGGCTGTCCCCAGGTGCTGACGGGGGTCCTTGTCCCCCCGCAGAGATCCTGAAGGGGGGGGTGCGCATCGAGGAGAACCCCCAGCTCTGCTTCCAGGAGACCATCCTCTGGGCCGACATCTTCCACCGGCACAACGAGCTCCGCGGCGAGACCCGCGTGGAGAGCGCCCGCAGCCGCAGCTGTGAGCCGCCGGGGCTGGGGTGTGGGGAGGGGGGCACTGGGGAGCTCGTACTGGGGTGGATCTGGGGGGTGCCGCCCCCCCCCCCCAGAGCCTCCCCAGCTCACCCCTGCCCCGCCGCAGGTCCCAAGTGCCACGCGCTGTGCGCCGAGGGGCACTGCTGGGGCGAGGGCCCCCAGGACTGCCAGACGCGTGAGTATGGGGTCTGCGGTCAGCCCTGCCCCGGCCATGGGGATCCCCAAAGCCCCCACCCCGTGACACCCCCCCCCCCCCAAACTCCCTGGACACCCCCACCAGGCCCCCGCATCCCTGCTCCATTGGCCCCACTTGGCAACCAGATCCCTGCCCCAGAGGCCCCCCCCAAATCTGTACCCTGGGGACCCCCATTCACCCCCCCCCCAAATCCCCTTGGTGCTGACCCCGACTGGCCCCAAACCCCTGCCCCACTGACCCCCACTTGGCACCAGAATCCCTGCCCCAGAGACCCCCAAACCCCTGCCCTGTGGACCCCAATTCACCCCCCCCCAAAACCCCCTTGCTGCTGACCCCAACCGGCCCCAAACCCCTGCCCCACAGACCCCCAAACCCCTGCCCCATAGACCCCCAAATCCCTGCCCCACAGACCCCCAAACCCCTGCCCCACAGACCCCCAAATCCCTGCCCCACAGACCCCCAAACCCCTGCCCCACAGACACCCCCCCCCCCACAACCCCTTCCCCACATCCCCTTGCCCTGGGAAGCCACCCACCCCACAGCTCCTTGTCCAAGTGACCCCCCCCCTACATCCAAGACCCTGGGGGGGGGGGTCCCTGCCCCACCGTGTCCCCCTCTCCGCCCTAGTGACCAACAGCATCTGCCACGGGTGCCCGCGGTGCAAGGGCACGAAGCCGACGGACTGCTGCCACGAGCAGTGCGCCGCCGGCTGCACCGGCCCCAAGCACTCCGACTGCCTGGTGGGCACGGGGACGGGGGCACCGGGGTTGGGGGGGGGGTGGAAAGGGGCAGGGCTGGGGGCTGACGGCGACCGCTGGACCCCCCCCCCCCCGCCAACTGCAGGCCTGCCTGAACTTCAACCGGAGCGGGATCTGCGAGCTGCACTGCCCCCCCCTCGTCATCTACAACTCGGACACCTTCGAGTCGGTGCCCAACCGCGACGGGCGCTACACCTTCGGTGCCAGCTGCGTCAGCCAGTGCCCCTGTGAGTGCTTGGGGGGGCTGGGGAGGCTCGGGGGGGGCTCATTACGTGGCCCTGACCGTCGTTGTTGTCGTCGTTCCCCCCCCCCAGATAACTACCTTGCGACGGAGGTGGGGTCGTGCACCCTGGTGTGCCCCCAGAACAGCCAGGAGGTCACCGTCAACAACGTGCAGAAGTGCGAGAAGTGCAGCAAGCCCTGCCCGGAGGGTGAGCGGCCCTGGGGGGGGCTCCCCGCCACGTTTTTTGGGGGGGGGGTGGGGGCTGCTGGGCTCCCCGCCACATTTCTGGGGCCCCAGGCAGTGCGTGGGGAGCCCCACAGGGCTGGGGGGGCTGCCGTGCCCTGTGGGTCCCTGCGGTGCGCAGGGAAGGGCTGGCGGGGCAGGCAGTGTCTGGGGGGGGTGGGGTGGTCCTGGCGGAACCCCCCCGGACCTACCGGCCTCACTGTGCCCCCCCCCGCAGTGTGCTACGGGCTGGGCGTGGATTTCCTCAAGGGCGTCCGCGCCGTCAACGCCTCCAACATCCAGCACTTCGCCGGCTGCACCAAGATCTTCGGCAGCCTGGCCTTCCTGCCCGAGACCTTCGCCGGGTGAGCACCCGCACCCCGACCCCGTGGGGAGCCGCCGGGCCCCCCCCCCGGCCCTGCCAACCTCCCCCATCTCCCCCCCCCCCCCCCAGGGACCCCAGCACCAACACGGCGCCCCTGGACCCCCAGCTGCTGTCGACCTTTGAGAGCCTGGAGGAGCTGACGGGTGAGCGCACGGGGAGGTGCCGGGGCTGGGGACGCGTCCCCAGGATTGGGGGAGCACGAGGAGGGGGCGGTGGTGACGCCGTGCCCCCCCAACCTCCCCAGGCTACCTGTACATCGCCGCCTGGCCGCCCGGCATGGAGGACCTGGGCGTCTTCCAGAACCTGCGCATCATCCGGGGCCGCGTGCTGCACAAGTGAGCGGGGCCGGGGACCCGGCGGGGGGCACCTTGGGGTGGGGTGGTGGAGGGGACACCCCGCCCCCCCCCACCAAGGGCGCTCACCCGGGCCGTGTCTCGGCAGCGGCGCCTACTCGCTGACGCTGCGGGACCTGGCGGTGCGGGCGCTGGGGCTGCGCGCCCTGCAGGAGATCAGCAGCGGGATGGTGCTCGTCCACCACAACCCCCAGCTCTGCTTCCTCCAGAAGGTGCCCTGGGACACCATCTTCCGACACCCCCGCCAGCGCCTCTTCCAGACCCACAACAAGCCCCCCGAGCAGTGCGGTAAGGAACACCCCCCCCCGTCCCCGCAATCCCTCCTGGACCTGCTCGTGGCACCCAGGGCCGGGCCGGGGGTGTTTACGGTGCCCCCCCCCCGACCCCGCACAGAGAGCGAGGGGCTGGTTTGCTTCCACCTCTGCGCCAAGGGGCAGTGCTGGGGGCCCGGCCCCACGCAGTGCGTCGCCTGCGAGCGGTTCCTGCGCGGCCAGGAGTGCATCGCCTCCTGCAACCTCCTGGACGGGTGAGCAACGGGGACGGGCAGAGCCCTGCCGGCACGGCGGGGGGGGGGGGTCCGGGACCCTGTTCTCCACCGACCGCCCCCCTCCCACCCCATCCCCGCTCCTCTCGCCCCGCAGCGCCGTCCGGGAGCACACCAACGGGACGCGGTGCCTGCCGTGCCACCCCGAGTGCCAGCCCCAGAACGGCACCGAGACCTGCTTCGGATCGGTGAGGACGGGGACACGGGGACACGGGGACAAGCCCGGTGCCAGGGTCCTTCACCCCCCCCCCCGTCCCCCCCCCCCGACCCCGCAGGAGGCGGACCAGTGCGTGGCCTGCGCCCACTACAAGGACGCGCAGCAGTGCGTGCGGCGCTGCCCCAGCGGGGTGAAGGCGGACGCCTCCTTCGTGCCCATCTGGAAGTACCCGGACGAGGACGGCGTCTGCCAGCTCTGCCCCACCAACTGCACCCACTCGTGAGTGCGGGCTGCGGGTTTAGGGGGCTGGGGGGGGGGGGGGGGGGGCACCGCTCGCTGACCCCCTCCGCCCCCAGGTGCACCATCCGGGACGAGGACGGCTGCCCCGTGGACCAGAAGCCGAGGTACCACCGCCGCCGCGGGTGCCCCAACCCCTCCGGGCGTTAGGGGGCTCCTCCGCCCCCATCCCCACGTCCCCGTGTCCCCCCCCCCCCCGTCACCTCCTGTCCCGCAGCCAGGTGACGTCCATCATCGCCGGCGTGGTGGGGGCTCTGCTGGTCGTCGTCCTCCTGCTCATCACCGTGGTCTGCGTCAAGCGCCGGAGGCAGCAGGAGAGGAAGCACACCATGCGGCGCCTGCTGCAGGAGACCGAGGTGGGGACGTCCCCAGGGGGGTGCCCATCCTGTGTGTGCCTCCCCCCCCCCAGCTCTTACTCACCTGTGCCCTGCAGCTGGTGGAGCCGCTGACGCCCAGCGGGGCCCTCCCCAACCAAGCCCAGATGCGCATCCTCAAGGAGACGGAGCTGAAGAAAGTGAAGGTTTTGGGCTCGGGCGCTTTCGGCACCGTCTACAAGGTGAGGGGGTGGGGGGGGGGGCACCGCCGTCGGGCTGCCGCCGCCCCCCCCTCTCCCTCCTCCCCGCTCACCCAGCTCCTCTCCAGGGCATCTGGATCCCGGACGGGGAGAGCGTGAAGATCCCGGTGGCCATCAAGGTCTTGCGGGAGAACACCTCGCCCAAGGCCAACAAGGAGATCCTGGACGTGAGTGCGCGCGGTGGCGGGGGGGGGGCACGGCGGGGTGGGGGTGGTCCGGGGAGCCGTTGGCAGGCTGACCGCCCCCCCCCCCGCTGCCCCCAGGAAGCCTACGTGATGGCGGGGGTGGGCAGCCCCTACGTGTCGCGGCTGCTGGGCATCTGCCTGACCTCCACGGTGCAGCTGGTGACGCAGCTGATGCCCTACGGCTGCCTGCTGGACTACGTGCGGGAGAACAAGGACCACATCGGCTCCCAGGACCTGCTCAACTGGTGTGTGCAGATCGCCAAGGTAGGACGGGAGGTAGCTGGGGGGGGGCCGGGGGGGTGGTGGTCCGGAGCCTGACCCCCTGCTGCTGCAGGGGATGAGCTACCTGGAGGAGGTGCGGCTGGTGCACCGGGACCTGGCTGCTCGCAACGTCCTGGTCAAGAGCCCCAACCACGTGAAAATCACCGACTTCGGGCTGGCCCGGCTGCTCGACATCGACGAGACCGAGTACCACGCCGACGGCGGCAAGGTGGGGGGGGGGGCGGGGGGAAGGGCGCGGGGACGAGGTGGACGGGGAGCACGGCGTGTCCCCATCCACGGGACCCTGCTCACCTCGCCGTCCATCCCCACCCAGGTGCCCATCAAGTGGATGGCGCTGGAGTCCATCCTGCGCCGCCGCTTCACCCACCAGAGCGACGTCTGGAGCTACGGTGCGTCCCCGAGCCGGCTGGGGCGGCGCTGGGGGGGTCCAGGGCACCGCTCACCCCGTCCCCCCCCCCCCCCCCCAGGTGTCACCGTGTGGGAGCTGATGACATTTGGGGCGAAACCGTACGACGGGATCCCGGCGCGGGAGATCCCCGACCTGCTGGAGAAGGGCGAGAGGCTGCCGCAGCCGCCCATCTGCACCATCGACGTCTACATGATCATGGTGAAATGTACGGGCACAGGGGACGTGCCGGGGGGTGGCAGGGGGATGTGGTGGGACCCCCCCCCATCCACCACCACCACCACCACCCCCCCATCCCGCCCTGACGGTGCTCGGCTCTGCCCCAGGCTGGATGATCGACTCCGAGTGCCGGCCCAAATTCCGGGAGCTGGTCACCGAGTTCTCCCGCATGGCGCGGGACCCGCAGCGCTTCGTGGTCATACAGGTACCGGCTCCCGGGGGTCCCTGGGGGGTCCCCACCTGCGCCAGCGCCCCCACGGGCACTGACAGCCCCCCATCGCCCCCAGAACGACATGATCGGGCTGCCCAGCTCCATGGACAGCACCTTCTACCGGGCTCTGCTGGAGGAGGAGGACATGGACGACCTGGTGGACGCCGAGGAGTACCTGGTGCCTCACCAGGGCTTCTTCAGCGCCGAGACCTCCACCACCTACCGCAGCCGCATCTCCTCCACGCGGGTACGCAGCCGGGCAGGGGCCGGCCGGCCGAGGGGGTTTTTTTTGGGGACCCCTGCCCGGGGGGTGGGTGGGAGGGGGGTGAGGGCTCCGGGGACCCCAGGCTGTCTGCGGACACCGGGATGGGCTGCTGGGGGTGGTTGCGACCCCCAGGGCACCTCGCTCGTGCCGTGCCGACGCCGTGCCCTCTCGCACCCCCCCCCGCAGAGCACGGCAGAGACCCCAGCCGACGTGGAGGAGGGCGAGGACTCGGCCGCCTTCCCCTTCCCGCCCCAGGGCCTGGTGGAGGGGCCCGAGGGCCCCGTGCCGGAGGCTCTGGAGGGGGACATGGGGGCCAAGGGGACGCTGCAGAGCCCCCCGGCCACACGCTACAGCGAGGACCCCACTGGGCTGTCGGGTGACGAGAGCGAGGGCCTGGACCCCGAGGGCTTCCTCCCCCCGGCCTCCTGCACCACCATGCCAGGTAGGACGGGGCAGGACGGGACCCCGCGGGGAGCCGGGGAGGGGGCGAGGACCCCGCTGGGCTGCTCACGCACCCCTTGCCCCCCCCAGAGTACGTGAACCAGGCCGGGGAGCGGCTGTCCCCCCCCCGGCACCCCCGCACGCCACCGTCCCCGCTGGACAAGCCCAAGGGCCACCAGGGCAAGAACGGGCTCATCAAGGACGCCAAGCACCCCTTCCCGGGGCCCTTCGGCCGCGCCGTGGAGAACCCCGAGTACCTGACCCCCCCCGGGCTGCCGGCCCCCGGCCCCTTCAGCCAGGCCTTCGACAATCCCTACTACTGGAACCAGGACCCCCCGAAAACCGGCGGCCCCGAGGGCGGCCCTGTCTCCACGCCGGCGGCCGAGAACCCCGAGTACCTGGGCCTGGCTGAGCCCTCCTCCGTGCGGCCCGAGGACGCGGCCGTGTAGGGCCGGGCCTCCGACAGAGCCCCCCCCCCAATGGCCGAGGTAGGTTTGGGGGGGGCAAGCGACACGGACACGGGGCCGGGATCATCCATCCCCTCCCCACGGGGACCCTGGACGCTGTGGGACAGCACAGCGACACGCGGGGGAACTTGGGTCACCCCCGGTGCCCCCCCGGAGGGACCCCAAAAGCCCCCCCCCCGCTGGAGGTGGGGGGCTCAGGACAGCGCCGAGGCTGCAGAGCTCAGAACCCCGCGGGGGGGCTCCTTGAGGGACGAGGAAGCCGGGGGCTGAGCGGGGCTGGCGCTCGCAGCACCGAAACGGGAGCAGCAGGAGCATCGTCCCACCCCAACACCGCTCGGGGGCCAGGCTGCCCCCCCCGCCCGATCCCGAAGGCTCCCCGCCGACCCCAAAACCGCGGCCCCGCACCGACTTGCACTGAGAGCAGGCGGGCACCGCCCGGGCCCCTGCTGGATTCCTGCGAAGCGACGGCGGCACCCGCGGCTGTATATTTGAGAATTGTACAGGTTTCTTTTTTTTTTTTTGGGTTTTTTTATTTTTTACACCGCTTGTCCGTGTGGTTCTCCCCCCAGCTCCGTCTGCAGCTGCCACCACCCCCCCCCCCGCAAAGGAGGGGGGAAGTCCCCGATCCCACAGGGACGGGGGCAGCCAGGCCCTGCTCTGACCCCGCTGTCACCACCCGCGCCCCCCCACAAGGGACACGGGGAAGAGGGGCCACGTTTCTCCTCCGTCCTGTCTTCAGCCCCAGGCTTTGGGGGGGGTTATACACAGTATAGAATAAATAGGGGGCCACGGGGGGGGGGGAGCCCACCTCGGCTCGGCCGCCCCGTGGCAGAGCACGGAGCCGTGACGTGCGGAGGGCGAGGGCCTGGGAACGGGGTGGGGGGGGGCTCATTAAACGGACCCCCAGGGCTGGGGGGATGGAGCCAGGCGGGGGTTCCCATGCCCCCCCCCCCCCAGCCACCCTCGTGTCTGTTTAATCAGTGACCGAGAGGCTTTAATCGTTAACGAGCTGCTCTCGGCTCCACGGCGCGAGGCTTCCCTCCGCGTTCACCTCCAGGGAGCTCCGGAGCTGCCGAGCCCCCTGCGATGCCACGGGCGGGGCGTTCGCCAGCCCCACGACGTGGGGGGGGGGGCCTGCAGAATTGCCCCCAAGGACTGAGGAGGGGAGAGCTTCCCCCCCCCCCCCAAAAAAAAACAGGGCAGGAGGGGAGCGGGCGGGCAGGCGGCGTGGTTACAGCCCGCACGGCTCAGGGACGCGGCCCCAAGGAACGGGCAGCGCTGGCCTGGTGGCACCGGTGCCGTGGTGGCCCCCCCCGGGGCGTTCCTGGTGACACCGGTGCCGTGGTGGCCCCCCCCCGGGGCGCTCCTTACGCTCCCCCGTTCCCCCCGACGGCGCAGGAAGCTAACAAAGGAGGGGGGCAGCGAGGCACGGGGGGCGCCGAGGGGACGGGAGCCGGCCGGTTAACGTGGAGGGGGGGGGAACGACCCCCCCCCCGGCGGGCGCAGGGCTACAGGATGATGCAGGGGGGGCGGCTGTTGGTGATCTTCTCCAGTGGCTCCCCATTGCGGGCTCTGCGGATCGCCTCGATCAGCTGCGGAGAGAGAGAAAAAGGGGGTGGGGGGGACACAGGTGTGGCTAACGGAGCCCAGGGCCCTCCCCGCTCCCCACCCGGGCTCAGGCCCCCCCCCCCACAGCCACACAGCCCGGGGGGGGGCACCAGGCCCTCATCCGGGGGGTACTCACGTCCTTCTCGTAGGGAAAGCCTCCGTTCTCCAGCTTGGAGAAGACCAGCTGCCCGTTGATCTCGATCTCAAAGGCACCTTAAAAACAGTGGGGGGGGGCGGGGGGGGGGGCAAGCCCTGAGCCGTGCCCCCCCCCCCGGGGGGGTGCCGCAGCTCCCATCCTGTCCCTGGTGCACCCTGGTGGGGGGAGGGGGGGGAGCTGGGGGTCTCGGGTCTCTGCACCCCCGGGGACCCAGTGAGGGGCCGGGGCAGCCCCTGCCACCCGCAGCGCTTGGGGGAATTGAGCACAAGCCCCCCCCCCCCCGCCTCCCCCCGCAACGTTTTAAGTGGTTTTAAGTGGTTTTAAACCCTGGTGCCCCCCTCCCCCACCCCAAACGGGGCTGCGACCCACGCTGCCCCCCCCCCCGCCCCCTGGGGGGTCGCCCAGCCCCCCCACGACCACCACCACCCCCCAGGGACCCCCCGACCCCCGTGGGATGCGCTGACACTGCTGCCCACGGGGACCCCAAGACCGGGGGGGGAGGGGGGGGTGGGATGCCGGCCCCCCCCGGGACCACCCGCCCTCCCCCAGCCCCCCGGGGGGGGGCCCCTCGCGGCACTCACCGGTGCCCCCCAGGCGGGACTCGATCTCGATGTCGGGGTACTCCTCCTTCACGGCGCTCGCCAGCTCCTGGTACGTGGCCTCGAAGCCGCAGGGCTCGCTGGGGGCGGGGGGAGGCAGGCCCGGGATGGCGGCGGCGGCGGCGGCGGCGGGGGGGGGGGGCCCAAACACCTCCCCCCCCCCCCACCGGAGCCTCCCCGAACCCCCCCAAACCCGCCCCGTGCCCCCCACCCCCCCCATGTCCCCCCCATTCCTCCTCCCGCCCCCTCCCCCCCGCTCCTTCGCCCCCCCCGCCCCCTCCCGGTTCCGCCGCCCCCCCCCAGAGCCCTCCGGTACCCCCCCGGTACCCCCCCGGTGCCCCCATTCCCCTCCCCGGTGCCCCCATTCCCCCCCCCAGCCCCCGTTACCCCCCCGGGGGAGGCGCTCACCAGTACTCCACCACGATGCGGACCCGCCGCTCGGAACCGGAACCGGAGCTGTCTCCGGCCCCGGTCCCGGCCGCCGCCGCCGCCCCTGCCCCGCCGCTCATCGCCGCCCGCCGCCGCTTCCGGGTGCGGCCACGTGACGCCGGCACTTCCGGCCGCTCTGCGCCGCCCTCTCGTCTGCTCCCCCTGGTGGCCGGAGGACCGCGGCTGCCGCCCCCCCCCACGGGAGCTCCGGGGGGGTCCCCACGGGGCGTCCACACGGGGCTCCCCCACGGTCCCCACGCCCCGTGGGAGCCCAGTGGGAGCCCTGCGGTCCCACGGCGGTCCGCACGGACCCTCAGAGCCCCCGCTGTCCCCCGTGGGACCCCTACGGACCCCTCCACGGGACCCCCACACGCAGCCCACGGTACTCCCCCTGAGCCATGGCAGCCCCACGGAGCCCACGCAGCTCGCGGAACCCCCCCCTGAGAACCCCCCGCATCCCCCTCTGGGGACCCCTATGGAGCCTCCGTGACCTCAGGGGACCCCCAGCACCCCACGGGGACCCCCGAGCCCCCCGTGGGGACAGAACCACGGACCCCACGGGGACCCCGCGGGGACCCCACGGAGACACGCAGACCCCACGGGGACACCTCCACCCCACAGGGACTCCCACAGGATGTGGGGGGACCCACCTTTCCCCATGGGGACCCCCCATATGGGGACCCCGCAGACCTATGGGGGCCCACAGACCCCACACGACACGCAGAGACCCCACGGGGGGGGGCACACGGACCCCACAGGGACACAGCCACCCCACAGGACCTCCCACAGCATGTGGGGCGACCCCCCTTTCCCCATGGGGACCCCCCTTTCCCCATGGGGACCACCTTTCCCCATGGGGACCACCTTTCCCCACGGAGACCCCCCACATGAGGACCCCCACAGCTCCACGGGTGCCCACGGACCCCCCCGGAGACACCTCCCCCCCCCCCCCTCCGAGACCCCACCAGCACCCACGGGGATGCTCAGCACCCCTCTCCCCCCGAATCCCCCAGGAGACCCCCAGGCATCCCACTGGGGACCCCCTACCCACGCTCCAGCCCCACAGATGGGGGTCCCACGGAGGTTGGGGACCCCCACCCACCCACAGGCCGGTGTCCCCCCCCCCCCGGTGCCGTGGGGCAGAGCCAGCACCCTGCGGGACACCCGGTCCCCACGGCGCCACCGGTATTGGGGTCGCCCCGGTGCGTTGTAGGAAACTCCCCCCATCCCCGGTGGGACCGAGGGGTGCCCCCCGAGCCGGGTGGGGGCCGTGGGGCCGCGGCCTCCCCGGTGCCGTGATGTCAGGCGGGGGCGGGCGCTGGCGCAGGTAGATAAAGCCGGGGGGAAAAAAAAAACAGGAATGCCCGGTCCGGCGGGAGGGTGGCGGGACGCGGCGGGCGCTGCAGGTAGGAGCGGGCTGAGGGTGGGGGTCCCTGTGCCCTGGGACCACCGGTTACCGGTCGTGGTCCCCCCCCCGGTTTCTCCGTCCCTTCCTTCCTGTCTTCCTCCCGGCTCCTCTTCTTCCTCCTCTGCCTCGTAGCCCTGGGGATCCCGGTTCCACGGCACTGGCGGCTGCCGGGGCCTCCACCCGCAGCTCGGGGGCTCTGGGACCCTGTCCCTATAGCCTTGGTGGTCCTCAGACCCCGTCCCCTGTCCCTGGTGGCTCTGGGATCCCGTCCCTTAAACCTGGCGGCCCTGGGACCCCCATCCCCTAACCCTGGTGGCCCTCAGACCCCGTCCCCAAACCCTGGTGGCCCCAGAAACCCTGTCCTATGGTGCCTGTGGCCCCAGGACCCAGTCCTATAACCCTGATGGTCCCAGTCCCACCTACCCACAACCCTGGTGGCCCTGGGACCCTCTCCCTTCCATGCTGGTGGCCCTGGGATCCCATCCCTTTAACCCTGGTGGCCCTGGCAACCTGTCCCTTAACAGTGGTGACGTTGGGAACATTTCCCTATAGCCTTGGTGGCCCTCAGACCCTGTCCCTTAACCCTGGTGGCCCTGGGAACCCTGCCCCATAGCCCCAAGGCCTTGGTTCCCCCCGTTTGCTCCCAGACCCCAGGGACACCCCGCGTCCCCCCACTGCTGTCACCGCACCGTAGTGGCCGAGGGGGCCAGGCCACCGGGCAGGGCAGGCACCGAGGTGACCCGAGGCCACGGTGAGGGGCTGGTGGCAGCGTGGTGCTGCGGGGCCCTGCGGGGGTCCCCAGCCATCCCATTATCCCCCAGCCCGGACCTCACACCCAGTGCATGGCCTGGGGTGGCCGGGACCCCTCGAGCACCCTCGCTGTGCCCCCACGTCCCCACCACGGGGAGCGGGCAGGGGGCCTGGCTGCGTTTTGGGGAGAGGGGACGCAGCGGAGGGTCCCCAGCCAGCGGGGTGGCGACGGCGATGGGGACAGGGATGGGGACGGGGATGGGGACGGGGATGGGGACAGCGGTGGCCCCGTACACCTCAGCACCTCGGTGCGTTGGCACCACGCGGGCAGGGGCCCGGTGCCCGCCTGGCCGTGGACTTGGACCCCGCGCCGCCGGGAGGCGCGGACGGAGCCGGGTGAATGATTAACCCGGCCCCGCGTGGCGCGGCGAGAGCATGGCCCCGGCCGCCCCCCCGGTGCCACCAGTGCGGCCGCGGGCACCGCGCGTGCGTTACGTGTGCCGCGTGCGCGTCCGGCACGGCCTGGGATGAGCTTGCCCCTGCCTGTCCCGGGCAGTGCGTGCCCGGCCGTGCCGAGCCGTGCCGGGCCATGCCAGGCCATACCAGGCCGTGCCAAGCCAAGCCGCGCCGTGCCGTGCCCGGCCCTCCGGAGCACTGCCCATGTCCCCGCGTCCCCCGAGCGGAGCACCCAGGGCGCGTGGGTGCCGGCACCGGGCACGAGGCCGGGGGCGAGGGCGGCGCAGCGCGGCGGGGGGCCGTGCGGTGGGGAGGGGGGGAGGCCGGGGGCCGTTCCCACGGCGGGCGCCGGCTCCTCGCCCCCGGCCCCGGCGCGGCCGCCCCGGCGCGGATGCCAGCGCGGTGAGGTGGAGCTGGGAGCGGCCGCCTGAACTGGTTTGGCCGGACCCGAGGAGGTGGCGGGGCTGGGCCGAGCTGGCGGCTCCACCGGCACGGCACGGCACGGCACGGCACGGCACGGCACGGTTCGGCACGGCGTGGCATGGCGCGGCTTGGCACCTCTCGCCGTGGCCCAGTTCAGCCCAGGCCAATTCATCCGGCTTGGCCGGTCTCGCCCAGCCCAGCCCAGTTCAGCCCAATTTAGCCCAGTCGAGCCCGGCCCAGCCCAGCTCATCCACCGCCAGGCTCCCACTGGTGACACCGGAGCGGTTCCTGCGTGGGATGAGATGCTGGGGGATTCTCGGGTGTCTCGTATGGGGCTGTGCTCCCCGCAGGGCTGCGTCCCCTGCTTGCGGTGCCAACGCCATCGGGATGCGGACGGAGGCACCAGGGACTCGCAGACCCCCTGGGGCGGGCAGGGGCTAGGGGTGCCGGGGTGGGGGGGGGGGGGGCAGGCGGGGCAGCGCTGCGTCACCCCCACGCTGACTCACGCCGCTCATCTGGGCGCTGGCGAAACCCAGCGGGGGCGGGTGGCAGGGTGGGCAGCCCCCGGCGGCACCGGCTGCAGGCCCCGCTCTCTGCTCCTCAGATGATGCCATGGACGGGGGGGCCCAGCAGAGCGGCCTCCGGGAGCCCCCCGGGGCGGGCGGCACGGAGCAGGAGGGGGACGCGGGCGAGGGGCCGCCCGCCGCCGACCTCAGGCGCTCGCAGCCCCTCTTCATCCACGGCAGCAGGTGGGTGCGGGGGGGCTCAGCCCCCCATGGCGTGGGGTGGGCAGAGGCACGGGCGGGGGGGGCTCAGCCCGTCTCTGCCCCACAGCCGGCCACCAGCGGAGGAGGAGCCGCGCGCCTCGTCGCTGCCCTGCATCCCCAACCCCTTCCCCGAGCTCTGCAGCCCCTCCAACTCGCCCATCCTCAGCAGCCTCCCCGGCGGGCAGGGGCCCCCCCGTGAAGGCACCTGCCACGTGAGTGCCGGGGCAGCGGGGTCGGGGGGCTCGGCTGGGGTGGGGGGGGGAGTTCCCGGCGGGGTAACAGGGCCCTGATGGCCGCCGTGCCCCCGCAGCTGGTGAAGGTGTTCAGCGAGGACGGATCCTGCCGCTCGCTGGAGGTGTCGGCGGGCACCACGGCGCGGCAGCTCTGCGAGATGCTGGTGCAGAGGACGCACGCGCTGCACGACCACAGCTGGGCCCTGGTGGAGCTGCACCAGCACCTGGCCCTGGGTGAGTCCCTGGCACGGCACGGCATGGCACGGCACGGCACGGAGCTGGCCCCCGCCGCCCGCTGAGCCCCCCCCGGTCCCCGCAGAGCGCTGCCTGGAGGACCACGAGTCGGTGGTGGAGGTGCAGAGCGCGTGGCCCCTCGGCGCCGACAGCCGCTTCGTCTTCCGCAAGAACTTCGCCAAGTACGAGCTCTTCAAGAGCAACGCGGTACGTGGGGAGGGGGGGGGGGCGGGGCAGGTGTCCCACGGGGACCTGGATGCCCCATGTGGGGCCCCCCTACGCCCCGTGGGGAGCCGCAGAGCCCCGCGCGTGTCCCCTGACCCCCCGCCCGTCCTCCCCAGCAGTCGCTCTTCCCCGAGGTGATGGTGTCCAGCTGCCTGGAGGCGAACAAGAGCATGGCGCACTCGGAGCTCATCCAGGTATGGGGACACCGTGCCCGGATGAGTTGTGGGGACCCAACCGTGCCGTGGGGACCCAACCATGCCATGGGGACCCAACAATGCTATGGGGACCCAACCGTGCCATGGGGACTCAACCATGCTGTGGGGACCCAACAATGCTATGGGGGACCCAACCGTGCCATGGGGACCCAACCATGCTGTGGGGACCCCACCGTGCTGTGGGAACACAACCATGTCATGGGGACCCAACTGTGCTGTGGGGATCCAACCATGTCATGGGGACACAACCATGTCATGGGGACCCAACCATGCCATAGGGAACCAACCATGCCGTTGGGATCCAACTGTACCATGGGGACCCAACCGTGCTGTGGGGACCCAACCGTGCCGTGGGGACCCAACCATGCTGTGGGGACACAACCATGTCATGGGGACCCAACCGTGCCGTGGGGACCCAACCATGTCCTGGGGACCCAACCATGCCATAGGGAACCAACCGTGCCGTTGGGATCCAACTGTGCCATGGGGACCCAACCGTGCTGTGGGGACCCAACCGCACCACGGGGCCCCCACCGTGCCCGGCCACCCCTCAGCCCTGGCCTCCCCCCAGAACTTCCTGAACTCCGGGAGCTGCCCCGAGGTCCAGGGCTTCCTGCAGCTGCGTGAGGCCGGCCGCAAGGTCTGGAAGCGGTTCTACTTCTCCCTGCGCCGCTCGGGGCTCTACTACTCCACCAAGGGCACGTCCAAGGTGAGGGGTGGGTCAGGGTGCCCCGACCCTGGGGGCAGCGGGGGGGCTGGCCCCTGACGCCCCCTCCCCGGCCCCAGGACCCCCGACACCTGCAGTACTTCGCCGACCTCACCGAGTCCAACATCTACTACGTGACGCAGGGCAAGAAGCACTACGGGACGCCCACCGAGTTCGGCTTCTGCATCAAGGTGCGGCCCTTCTGGGCACCCCAGACAGCTCTGACAAAGGGTCTCTGGCCCCCAAGGGGTAACAGGAACACGGGGGGGGGGACTGGGGGGGCTGCCCTTTGATGGCTCCGTCCTCTCCCTGCAGCCCTACAAGGTGCGCAGCGGCACGAAGGGCCTGAAGCTGCTCTGCAGCGAGGACGAGCAGAGCCGGACCTGCTGGATGGCGGCTTTCCGCCTCTTCAAGGTGAGCCATGGCCCCCATGGGAGGGTGCTCGGGGTCCTTGTAGTGGTGGGGGGGTGGAGTGTAATGGGGTGCTGGGGGTGCTGGGGGGTGCTGGGGGATGCAGTGGGGTGCTGAGGGATGCTGGAGAGTACTGGAGGGTACTGGGGGATGCTGGAGGATGCTCATACCCCCATGATGAGGGGCTGCCAGTGGGATGCCCCCCACCCCCCTCTGAGCCAGCACAGACACAGGGTGGGTGCCCCCATTCCTAACTTTGGGGGGGGGGGGTCGCTCTCCCCCCGTCCCATGGGACACCCCACTCACGGCGCCGCCCCCCAGTACGGCATGCAGCTCTACCGTAACTACCAGCAAGCGCAAGCCCGGCTGAGCCAGCCCCCCTGGATTGGCCCCACGGCCCTGGTGAGTGCCCCCCCGGCCCCCAGCACAGCCCCTGTGCCGTGGGGGGCTCCCCCTGGCCCCCCCGCTGCCACCAGCCCGCTCTCGCCGTCCCCGCAGCGGAGCGTGTCGGACAACGCGCTGGTGGCCATGGACTTCTCGGGGTGCACGGGGCGGGTGATCGAGAACCCCAGCGAGGTGCTGACGGCGGCGCTGGAGGAGGCACAGGCCTGGAGGGTGAGTGGGGGCGCGGGGGGGAGCGGGGACCCCCCCCCCTCGGCGTGTGCTCACACCCGCTCTTTGCTTTGCACGGCCAGAAGAAGACGACGCACCGGTACAGCCTGCCGGCTGCCTGCCAGACCTCCCCGCTCAGCGCCGGTGAGCAGCGCCCGCCACGGGCATCAGAATGGGTGGGGGCACCCCCTCCCCCCCCCGCCGGGGGTCCCTGCCTTATGGGGGGTCCCACCTGACGCCCCTCTCCCGTCCCCGCAGCCATCCACCGCACCCAGCCCTGGTTCCACGGGCGCATCTCGCGGGAGGACACCCAGCAGCTCATCGGCCGCCAGGGGCTGGTGGATGGGTACGGACTGGGGGGGGGCCTGGGGGGGTCGCAGTGGGGTACGGGACCCCTGGGGCACACGCAGCCCCCGAGGGTTATAGGGTCCCACAGCTCATATAGGGCTTGCAGGGGAGTTAGGGGGTCTGGGAGCATGGGCGTGGGGGGACAGAACCCCAGAGGGTATCTGGGGGGAACGGGGACCCCGGGGGTGTCACAGGGAGCCCCAGGGCCGTGGGGTGACACCGCTCCGGGGCTCGCAGCGTGTTCCTGGTGCGGGAGAGCCAGCGCAACCCCAAGGGCTTCGTCCTGTCCCTGTGCCACCTGCAGAAAGTCAAGCACTATCTCATCCTGCCGGTGAGTGCCACGGCTGGGGGGGGGGCGGGGGGGTGTTTGGGAGGGTTTGTGGGGGGGGACCGACCAGGCCTGAGCTGCGCCTGCCCGGCAGAGCGAGGAGGAGGGACGGCTCTACTTCACCATGGACGACGGGCAGACCCGCTTCGCCGACCTCATCCAGCTCGTGGAGTTTCACCAGATCAACCGCGGCATCCTGCCCTGCAAGCTGCGGCACTACTGCACCTGCGTGGCGCTCTGAGCCCGGCACCGCCGGCACGCCTCGGCTCGGCACGGCTCGGCACGGCACGGCTCGGCACGGCACGGCACGGCTCGGCACGGTGCTGCTGGCACGACGTGGCTCAGCACCCCGTGGCACTGCCGGCACGGCTCAGCACGGCCGGGCACTGCTGGTGGCTCGGCGTAGCCGGCACGGCACAGCCGGCACACGAGGGCACAGCTCGGAGCAGCGAGCGCGGGGGGTGAGGGGGCTCCTCCAGCACCCCCTGCACCCCGGTGCCCCCACACTCATGCACTTTCTCCCCACTCCCGGTGCCGGGCCCCTCCGTCCCCACGGGACCCCTGGCTGCAGACCCCTCGCCCTGAGGCTCAGCGGGCTCAGGGGTCTGCAGCCCCCCCCCCTCAGGAGCAGGGTTTGGGGGGGGGGTCCCCGCCATGTCCCCCACATCCCCACAAGGCCAGTTGAACTGTGATGTGTTTTATACAAGTGAGAATAAAGGTTATTTTTTCAGAGCTCCCGTTTCTCCCTCTCCAAAGTCAAAAAAATCAGAAGCCGTGCACATCCGGGGGGTGGTTTTTTTTTTTTGGGGGGGGGGGGGTCTGTCCCTGCCGCCCTCTCCATGGCCAGGCGCGTGGCTGGCAGCGTCCCCGCACCCGCTGTGTCCCCGCAGTGCCCCACGTCCCCGCACAAAGACCCCTCTGTGCGCCCCGGGCACCACGTGCGGCTCAGCCACGCGGCCCCAGCAAATCCCCGGGCTGGGGGGGGGGGATTAATAGCGGACAGTGGGGGATTAAAGGCCAGGATTTGGGGGGGCCAGGGCCGGGCCAGCTGCTATTAAAGCCCCGGGGCTGGGGAGCGAGGCCAGGGCCCCGCCATGGCTCCCAGGACGGTGCTGATCACCGGCTGCTCCTCCGGCATCGGGCTGGCGCTGGCCGTGCGGCTGGCGCGGGACAAGCAGCGCCGCTTCCGAGGTGAGCAGGGGGGGCGTCCCTGCACCGGGGTAGGGGGGGTCCCGTGCTGGGGCTGAGCCCCCTGTGCCCCCAGTCATCGCCACGGTGAGGAACGTGTCTCGGAGCGGGGCTCTGGTGGCGGCGGCGGGGCCGGCGCTGGGCCGGACGCTGGAGATCAAGCAGCTGGACGTGTGCGACGAGGGCTCCATCCGCGCCTGCCTCGACAGCATCCCCGGGCGCCACGTCGATGTCCTGGGTGAGCCCCGGGCCCCCCCTGCGTATCCCACCGGCACCCTGCAGCGGGGACCGTGGTCCTGGGGACGTGCCATGCACCAGGGACCCTCGGTGCTGGGGCCACCCCATGCACCAGGAGCACCCCGCGTGGTGGTTACCCCATGTATCAGGGACCCTCCATGCACCAGGGACCCTCCATCCACCCAGTGCTGGGGACCCTCAGCACCAGGGCCACCACACGCAGCAGGGACCTCTGGGTCAGGGGTACCCCATGCGCTGGGGACCCTCCACACTAGGGACACCCCGCACCAGGGTCCCTTTGTGCCAAGGACACCCTGTGCCATGGGGACACCCTGTGCCAAGGGGACACCCTGTGCCAAGGGGACACCATGCTGGGCACCCCCCCCGGGCACTGGGGACCCCTGCCCGGTCCTGATGCCCCTGCTGCCCGCAGTCAGCAACGCCGGCGTGGGGATGATCGGGCCCCTGGAGTGCCAGAGCCTGGCCGCCATGCAGGGCCTCATGGACACCAACTTCTTCGGCCTCGTCCGCCTGGTGAAGGAGGTGCTGCCCGACATGAAGCGGCGCCGCAGCGGTCACATCGTTGTCATCAGCAGCGTCATGGGCCTGCAGGGTACGGGGGGATGGGGTGCCCGGCGGGTCCTGCCCCCCCAGCACAGCCCCACCGGCCCCCTCCTCACCCAGGCATCGTCTTCAACGACGTCTACGCGGCCTCCAAGTTCGCCGTGGAGGGCTTCTGCGAGAGCCTGGTGGTGCAGGCGCTGCGCTTCAACGTGGCGTGAGTGCCCGGGGGGGTGGTGGGGCTGGGGGGGGGGGGGGCTCAGCCACCAGCATCCCCAGCGCCCCCTCCTCTGGCAGCATCAGCCTGGTGGAGCCGGGGCCGGTGACGACGGAGTTCGAGGCCAAGGTGTACGAGGAGGCCGAGCGCGCAGACTACTCGCAGACTGACCCCGAGACCGCCGAGATCTTCACCAACCTCTACCTGAGGAACTCCAAGGACGTCTTCGCCAGCCTGGGGCAGAGCCCGGAGGACATCGCGGAGGTGATGGGTGCACCTGCCTGGGTGGGCTGGGCTGGCCATGAGAGCTCAATTAGTGCTAATGAGGAGCAGCGATCACAGCTGGACTGCCCGGGCTGGCTCCTTCCCGACCCTGAGGTCCCCAAGCTCTGACCTGCTGGGGCTGAGCCCTGCTGGGGATGGAGACGGGGACGGGATGGGAATGGGGATAGGATGGGGATGGAGATGGTGGGGATGGGGATGGGGATGGGGATGGGATGGGGATGGGGATGGGATAGAGATGGGGATGGGATGGGGATGGGATGGGGATGGGATGGAGATGATGGGGATGGGAATGGGATGGGAGTGGGGGTGAGGATGGAGATGGAGATGATGGCCTGGGGCTGAGGAGGGGCTGGGATTGGGGACGGAAACAAGCATGGGGACAAGGAGGTGACGGGGTCAGTCAGGGGACAGTAACGTCCCCGTGCGCAGCACACGCTGCGGGTGATCGAGGCGGCCCGGCCGCCCTTCCGGCACCAGACCAACGCGGCGTACACGCCGATGGCCGCGCTGAAGCACGCCGACCCCAGCGGTGCCCTGATGACCGACGCCTTCTACAAGCTGGTCTTCAAGTACGACGCGATGCTGCGGCTCGGCCTCCGTGCCATCCGCCTGCTGCGCTGGAAGGCCCAGAAGGTGCAGGCGGGCGCCCGGCTGCTGGGCTTCAAGTAGCGCCCGCGGCCCCCGACGGGTGGTCTGGGAGGTGTTGGGGAGGGGGGGGGGGTCTGCTCGGTGGCGAGGGGCAAGCGGGGCCAGGACCCGCGCGGTTTCACTTCCTGCTCCCGGCCCGAAATAGCACCCACGGCGGCCGTATTAAAATCGGGAGTGGTATTTTTAACCAGCGCCGGGTGAAAAAGCGCAGCGGCTTCCTCCGAGAGTGCAGCGGCCGTGACGGGGCTGGGAAGGGCTGGCAGCTGGCCCCCCCCCCCCCGCTCCTCACCTCGCCACCCCCCTCCCCGGGGGCACCTGGCCCCCCCCCCCGCCCAGCCCCTACACCCCTGGGCACGCAATGCCACGACCCCCCCACCCCACCAGCCTCCTTCAGCCATCAGTGAAGGCTGCAGCTTCACCCCCCCCAGCCTCTGCTGCAGGGTTGGCATTGCACCACGGTGGGGTGGGGGGGTCCCACACGATGGGGGAGCTTCCCCCCCCCCCCCCCCCCAGGTGCCATCCTGTGCCAAGCCCCACAGCACTGGGACATGGCGGGGGGGTTGCAGGGCACCTCACTGCTGGGTGCAGAGGCTGCAGGAGCTGCTGCAGGGAGGGGAGCTGGGTGCACGGGGTGCACGGGGTGCACGGCGCGTCCGCAGGGTGCAGGGTGGGTGCACGGCGCAGGGGCTGGTGCAGAGCTGCTGCGGGCGCAGGGTGGGTGCAGCGTGCACGGCGGGGTGGGTGCTGGGACAGCGGGGAAGGGGGGGATGTAGCGGGGGGGGGGAAGCAACCGGTGCCGCCCCCCCCCCCCCCGGCTGGGCGCGGGGCGCTGGCGTGTGGGCGCCTGGCGTGACTGCGCCCGGGAGGTGAGCGCAGGGGGAAACCGCAGGGAGGCCCCGGCACGGTTCAGCGCCGCGCGCTTCTCAGAAGCCTTCCTGGCTCCCGCCGCGCTTCCCAGAGGGTGCAGGATGGTGCAGGGATGCACGCGGGGCGCAGGCAGGGGGGGGGGGGGCACGCGGGGCAGCCCCCTCCCCAAAGCCCCCAACCACCACCAGCCCCGTGGGGCCGGCGGCAGCCTCAGCACCAGGCACCGAGCACCGGGCACCGGGTCCTGGCCCATGCCACGCACGTGGCCCCCTTCCCCCCGAGTCCGGATGGTTCCGGGCACTCTGGGGACAGGATGGAGGGGGAAATGTGGTTGATTTTTTTTTTTTTTTCATGATTTCTCCCCCCCCACACACACACATCTTGCACAAGTTAATGACAAAGCGGCCGTGGGGACAACGGCCCCCCCGTGGTTATGGCAACGGCGCAGCACCTGCGGGACGTGCAGGGGTGACATCAAAGCCGGCGACGGAGACGCAGCCTCCCCCTGCTGCGGTTTCTGCAGATTTGACTAACTTTCTCCGCTCTGGGGGGCAGGGACGGGGGGGGGGCTGCACTTGGCCCCAGGGAACAGCGAGGGGGGGCCCCCGGCTGCAGCTCAGCAGCACAGAGCCACGGGGAACGGGGCAGAGGGAGGCCAGGCCCCACGGGATGCCCCCAGCCCCAAGGAAGCAGCAGTGGGGCAGCTCCCAAGGACGGGGTGCAGGATCAGCCCCAACGCCCCTCGCAGCAGAGCCGGGGGTGTCCACAGGCCTTGCCCCCCGCCCCAGTTCATCCCCAGCCTCACTTCCAGCTGCTGTGGGAAGGGGCAGCAGAGCAGCAGGAGGCCAAATCTGGAGCTGGTGTGGGCTCGCTGGGGGCACCAACAGCGGCCGAGGAGCCATGGCCCGGCCGCGGAGCATCGTCGCCATCCCACCCCAGCCACCGCGGGCGCAGGGTGGGGGGCTCTGCCCCGGAGAGGGAAGCAGGCTCGGCTATAAACAATCGTCTGCCGGGACTTTCCTTTCCCCGCGTGTGACGACTGCCAGCTGCCCCCCGCACTCTCGCTCCCCCGAGGATTTCGCTGGCCGCCCAGGTGCGCCGGCTCGCTGCGATGCAAATGCGGCGCCAGATATAACCCCGCCGAGGGGACGGCGCGGCGGCGCGGCACGCGGCTCCCGGGGGGCACCGCTTCCCTCCCGGGGTGGCAAGGGGGGGGCATCAGGCGTGACGTGAACCCGCTGCCCCCGCCGCACTGGTCGCAGCCACTGCCCCAGGCCCCTCGGGGGTGCCGGTGCCGGGCACGTGGCCGGGTGCAGGGAGCACCCAGAGGTGCCCCCCTCCCCGTCCGCCCCAGGGGGAGGCGCAGAGGTGGCCCCCCCCCCGAGCACCCCGCAGCTTTTGGGGGACACCTCGAAGCCTGAGGAGGTGCCAGACGGGACGGTGTGGAGCAGCTTGACCCAGAATCGGGACAAAAAGGAGGTGGTGGTGGCTGTGGCACCATTCTCCTTCGCCTCCTGGAGCTCCCCGGTGGGAGCCGGAGCGCGGCCGGGATGCTCGGGATGCGGCTCAGCGCCGGGCAGGGTTTGACGGGATTTTTCATGCGTTATGCAGCATGTTTCGACACGACGGGGCAAACAAGTTCCTCTCTGCCCTATCATAATTACAGCGTATCAGACGATAAGGATCTCTCTGTCATAACACCAACTGAACTCTTGTATAAGACTGGTGCTTTAGAGGGGGTTTGGGTCTGGGCACTGAGGTTTTTTTTTAGTGTCAAAACAGCCCGTATTCAGGGAAAAGCCAGGCCAGGGATGCACCAGGCTGTGGGATTCAAGGCCACAGGTCCCTGCTTCTGAGCCCCTTGGCTGGCACGGGGCTGTCGGTGCTGGAAAGGTTTCACCCCATCCTTCAGCGAGCAGCCTGCCTGCGCGACAGCGAGGGGCAAACACCTCCAGCTGCTTGCGTCTCACCGAGGCTAGGGAGGAAGTGAAGGTTGAAGAAAGGCAGGATGGATCCTCCGACTGCCTTTTTTTTCCTTTCCCTTTGTTTCAAGTGTGCCCAGCTTGTGGTAGGTGTCAGGAGAGCACGAGCTAAGTGCGAACACCACCAACCTGCTAGGGCAGGGGCTAAGGAAGGGCTGCAGGAGGCTGGCGGGAGCCCCCGGCGTGTTTCTGTCTGCCCGGTGCCCCCCAGAAAGCCCGAGCCCACCAGCAGCTGGAGCAGCCGCACGTCCCAGGGCCTGAGCACCACCTTCTCTCCATGCTTTGCGGGGGCATCCCCCTGCGTTTTACAGGGTAAACCATCAATTTCCAGAGGAAGCAGCCAGGCAGGATGGACCTGAGGGGCGCGTGCCCCTTCCCCACACCGCCGGGAGGAGACCCGCGTGCCTGCAGCACCTTTGGGCACGCCGGGCATCACCTGCAGACGCTCGGGATCCCAGGCACAAACCCAGCCCCGAGTATTTTCCACGGCTGCAGCTCAGCCCCCAGCCCTGACGCGAGCTGCAGTGCTCCTTGCGCTGCTGCCGGAGCCCGGTTTCGCTATTGCTGTGCTCAGCAGCGGCGGGGCGAGCAGGGCGCCGCTTCCTCCATGCGGCGAGGAGTGCGTCCCGAGGGCTGATCCTGCTGCCCACAGGCACGCTCACGCCAGCTCCTGGGGAATCCTGCGGGAAGGGACCCCCCTCTACCTGGGCAAACTGGAATTGTCCCCCCCACGCTCCCCGGATACTTGTCCTGCGCTGGTTTGGGGACACGAGGAGCGCACGCCCTGTGTCGGGGAAGGGCAGCTTCCCTCAGCCCGCGTCGGTCCCCACTAACCAGCAGAGCGACGATGCCCCTTCTCAGCGCCTGGAGGAGCAGACCGCGTTATCTCTGCACCTCGGAGCGTTTCGGCGCCCCGCTGCAAAGCCAGCTGGCGCTCTGCTAACCGCAGCCGCCGCGGTCAGCCTGGCAGCCCCACGCAGAGGCACCACAGCCACGCGCTGGGTGCAGGTTTCATGCAGCTCTTTGATTCGCAGATCCACAGGGCGACAGACCCCCCCGGCACCCTGGAACTGCTCCTCTGGACCGCTCCTGTTAATTTAACAGAATTTGGCATTTATGTTCTAGATCTGAGCACTGTTATTACCTCTGCTTCCACGGCTGTAAGGAATGAGCTTTGGCCAGGGGAGAGCACTGAAGCACAGGGCAGCAGCTCAGGCCCCTTTCACTATCAGGTACATGAGAGAATTTATCGGAGTTCAAAACATTTCCCTAAGGTGTTAAGCACCAAAGACTCAGTTCTTACTGCTAAAAATCCAGTTTCCTGAGCCTCCTCCCTGCTGCCTGGTGGTTAGGAATAAGCTGTCAGCAAATTAAGAAACTAAGTGAGACAGAAGAAACAGCTGCTGGAGCACGCTGCGAGAGACTGGTCCACATAGAACTTGGTTTCACACTGAAATAACCAAACGAGGAGGGGAATTAATCAAGCTCACAACACAACGAAGTGTTTTTTTTCCTGTTCTCGCGTGTCAGGTGATTTGCAAAGCCCTTCCTCTGCGCTCAGAGACTGAGCGGTGCCGGGCCGTGGAAGGGGGCTCCCCGCTGCCGGTGCCTGGCCCCGCTGCCCAGGCACAGGGTGGGCTTCGGCCCCGCTGCGGGGAGCCGCAGGGACACGCTTGGGAAGCGCTTAGCGAGCAACACACAGCAGATAAATGCATACAAATACTTATTTTTTTAATAGATTTTCAACTGGGTTGAAATTCCACAATATGCCATTGTTCAACAGCAAAGCTGTAACGAGGTTACCGCTCGTTAACTCCAGAGAGCACAGGCTGAACCCAAACAAGTTCCCTCTCTCTAACACACCGCGCTGCCCGGGTAGTGGTGGGAAAGCGGCGCCTGCTGGGCCTGCTGCTGCCACAAGCTCCGTCCTTCCCTTCAAACAACCTGGCAGCATCGCTCATGCCGAGCTTCCCGGAGGCTCCGTGGTCGATTGCTCACCTTGTCGGGGAAGCAGGGGGAGGTGGCAGAAGCTCTGCCTAGCGGTAAGCGAAGAGCAGGAGTAATCTGAAGAGTGTTTTCAAGGATTCGGTAGCGACGTGAGACAGAAACCGGTGGTGCTGCATGACATACATTCAGCAATCTGGGGAGCTTCCTGTGCAAACGACGAATTACGTTTTGCTATGTGTGACATTATTCATTTCTGCTGAACCGTGAGGAGCGTTTTCACCAGCCGCGGCGTACGTGCAGCAGTCGCCTCCCCCATGAAATGGCAGCACGAGGGATGGAGTTACGGAACAATTCACGCTGAAGTTGGACACTGGCCTAAGCCTTCCCAAGCCCCAGCCGCTGCCCAAACGCCGTCCTCGGGTGATCGGGGTAAGCCCTTTGTGAAACTGCAGCCTCGCTCGGTCTCCAGGATTGTCGTGCCGTGACAAGGGGTGTTTGCTGGGGGAAGAACCAACGTCCAGCGCTCACTGGTCCGTGCCTTCTGATGGGAATCTGGTTATTGGAAATGATCCTAAACCTATTTTATAGCCACACACATAGCATCAAACAGGGTAGCAAAATCACTCTCCTTCCTCACCCCCAAAGATGAGCAGGGTGTAGCACTCCTACAGTAATTTAGATACCCATGCACTCCACAAGCAAACTAGTTTATCCTTCTTCAGACATAGCCTTACTGGGAAAAATGAACGTAATTTCCATTTTTGTACCTGAAAAATTAGGGGAAGTCCTTGAGCTAAGGTAAATGAGCGAGCCTAGGTCAAAGACAGGAAGGAAATTCAGCATTTCTTGACCCTTCACACCCAGGTCTCTGTGCCCCAGCCTTCCCACGTGGAAAGGGATGGATCGCCGTGGATATCAGCTGGCACAGCAACATCAGAAAAGTACAAAAGCAACATTGGTATCAAAACATACAATGGCTGCAAAGAGTCCATCAGAACACACCTAACCCTACATTATACAAAAATACTTTGCAAGGAATAAACATGCACTCAGCAAAACTGTTATCAAACTCATATCTCCAGCACAGTGACTAATAATACAGCTGCAGAGCAATGATTAGATTAAAAGAACTATTTTAAAAACCAGCTTCAAAGTAATTGTAAATACTCATTTTGCAAAACAGCACATTTCGCGCCGAGGGATATCCCCACGTAAAACCAGACAATGCGATTGAGCTGTCAGCTCCCACACGTTCGTGTATGCAGATTCTCACGGTAGCTGCTGCCGGGGCCGGGTGACTCCGGCCCCGAGCCCGGTGCCTTCCAGCAGCCAGGGCTGGCCACGGCCGGCAGCACGGCCACGACTTTGGCCAGCAGGGCCAGGCAGGAGCAAGGTGGGGGCAGAAGCCACAGCAGGGTTTCATCCTGGTTCTTGGCACCCATCAGACGGGAGGACTTTCCATCAGTGAAAATCGGGATTTCCCCCAGACCGTGCGGAGGAGCCAGCCGATGATCTCACTGGGTATCCCAAAAAGCGCGTATTGTTAAAAAAAACCCAGCCCCAAATAGGTCTTGTTTCTTATTTTGCTATCAGTGAGTAAGATGCATGTGGGGAGTGACTTCAAAGAAAGTGAACAGAAAAATGCAAGTGTGATGGGACCGTGTGCTCTTAAGATTTTTGGGGAAAAACCTTCAAAAATGAATTAACAACCCCTCCCGGATGCATGTTTTCCAGGTTACAGGGATTAGTTATTTGAAGACCATTGGGATTGCAACAGCAAGAAAAAGCTGCTCCTATATGCTTCTACCTATACATCTGAACAAGCAGAGAAACTGGCAGTAGGGAATAAAAACCTTTCGCCCTGTTAAAAGCATACAATATAAAAACAAACGCACATTACAAAATAAAAACACCTTAAACTGCTCTTAATTTTCACAAAAATAAAGTTCATATAAAAATTGGTCTCTGCTCCTGGTATTTATACAGTACCACTCACCACAGCAGCTACACACAGATGCTACAGAACACTGAGTAATTTGTAAAAAATAAAAAAAATAAGAAAAATAAAGGTGTCACCTCGCTCTGACACTCATTTAAAAACTGGCATAGAAAAATATTCAAGATGCTTCTTTATGCTAATTAAAAACCAATCAAATGAGCCTCCCCTGAGATCTGAAAGAAAACCTTTGACCCTGGAAAATCAGTCCTTTTATTTGAGTACTACCCTGTGCTCCCCTCGTGCTATATGCGAGGAAAATTCGTATCGGTCGTGGCTCCTGTACCCGCAGACGTTGCACTCGAAGGGGTCGCGGAATCCGTGGCAGCCCATGTGGATGGTGAACATCACATAGTCCAGAAAGAGGACGCGGCAGTGGTCACACCGGTAGACCCCGATGGCTTCCCCTTCCTTGTTGATGACCTTAAAGACGTCACGCGGGCATATGGCAGGGGGCTTGATTATGTCGTAGGGCCTGGGGAAATCCTTCAGGGACTGGAGGCCGTTGCGGGCCTGGGCAGGGAGCTGGCTTTGATGGAAGGTGGGGTTCTGCCGCTCCTCGTGGTTGCTGTCAGTGTCTGTGGAGTCTTGGCCGCTGTTGTTCGGGGAAAGGCCTCTGTCGGAAGACAGGCTTTTGTCCCTGAGGTGGGCATGGCTCTTCTCGGCGTCCTGCGGGGTGCCGTTGGGCACGTCGGCGCGGGTCAGCGGTATGGGATACAGGCTGCTTATGACGGGGACCATCTCAGAAGTGGGGGCCGGCGGCGTCTGCACGAGAGGGCGCAGGGCTTCGGCCCCGAGGTAGGTGATGGCGTTGTTTATAGCCTGGTCCATCATGCGTCCCTGCATTATGTCGCTTTCCTTGTCATACATGAAACTTGAATTGTAATTGACATCAAAACTATGTCGCTTCTCACCTGCAAGAGAGGAGATGCGGTAAGTTACCAGGGAGGTTAGAGAAGCACTTAAGCTCTGTGATGCTCTTCCGAATGGCAGGAGTCTCTGGACAGCAAAGAGGAATGAAATATTGTCTGTGGAAAAGAGGCATTCATATACAAAAGCAGGTTTTTGTTTTTCTTTTTTTTTTTTTTTTTTAAAGACCAGGCTTGGAAGCACAAACCTAGTAGCGGAGGTGGTGAAGATGGTTACTGAACAAATCATCAGCAAATTGTTAAAATTATTCTGGGATTTAAGGGAAAGAATAGCATCAAGAAAAGTTTCCAGAGGTTAACTACTCTCGTCTTTTTCTAGAAGAAAGGTAAGTAATCATTAATGAAAATACTCGCAAAAGAGCTAATTGATAATGAACCAAAATACTCCATTTTTGGTACCAAGACTGCAACCTCTCGTTCCTGGCTTGTCCCCTGAGAAGCACACTCCTCTCCGACAGAAACGGTGAAGACAAACGCCGGCTGAGATTTGATGCAGTTTTCATTACTTTATCCCCACCCGATAGTGTCTTTTACGTGTCCTTGTACCCTGCAATCAATTCCCCTACTATCTCATGACAATTACAGCTTCCTCTGCACCAGTTTTCTTTGAACTCTGTACAGGTCTTCAGACGGTCTAACAAGGGCAGCTCTGCGTGTGTGTATAGAACTGCACATTTAGGGTCACTTATATAGGGCTAGCAAAGGAGGAGCAAAACAAAATCCTCTCTGGGTGTGCTGGGGCTTTGCAAGCTCTCGATTAGACAGAGTGGGAGGAGAGCTAAGAGCGTGTCTGAATTTCTGCCCATGTCTTCCCAAAAAAGGGGTGAGGCATGGGAGGGTGGTGTGGGCAGCACACTGGCACTAGTTTTCTCTGTGCCAGGTGCAAGGAGGAAATAAAACTGCACCCCAGAAGAGCTAAAGTCACTTTTTCATGAATAGCTAGAAATAAGTAACTGAATTCTGTGGTTACATAAAACAAAATCGTTCGTAGCTTTTAAGAAAAAGGACCAGACCAAATGTTTCATGTGCAAGTGACTTGCAACCATCAGATCCACTAAATCTTTTAGTTACGGTAACTGGAGTAGTGCAGATGTTTATCAGTCACCTGTCAACACCATGACTCAATGTATATGAAACTCTTCAGGTTTCACTGCAGAGGCAGAAAACCAGGAGCTCACGTTTCTCGTATAAAACACTCAAAAAGGTTAGTGAACCACAAGAGTGTAACTGCTTCCAACCCTCAACAAAACTTGTGATCCATCTTTACACAGAAGGAAACAAAATGATATAGCACATCGGTGTGACTCATACAACCAGCTCCAAGCAAGTGAGAACTGTGAACAAATTTGAAATTAAAAAAAAAAAAAAAAGTAACAAAAGCAAAAATACACAGGACTCCCTCTAAATCTGGGGCTAGGAGTCACTGACTTAAGATAAAAAAAAAAAACGCAAGGTTTGATCCCTGAGGCTCTTACACTCTTGTTATTCCACTATCCTGGTAGCGTTTTAAAATCCCCCCCGTAGCCTATTCGGGCTGTATAAATTCCCAGTTATATCGAACGGAGCACAAACACCCAAATGCTCTTTTGGCAGACAGTAACGTCACGTTGCTGCGCGCTTTCTGAAGGCCTCTACGTGGCACGTGAGAAGGGGGCTCCCTGTCTCGGCAGGCACCCCACGGCAAACACGCTTCGGTGCCTCAATAAGATGCCAACACTTAGAACGGATCTGCATGAAAGTGCTACAGAAAGCGCCAAGCATTTATCCAGAATAATCCGAAGTACGGCAGGGACCTGCAAGCCTGAAGATGGGGGGACCCCTCTTGATTCACCACCACCACCTCCCCTCCGTTAAACAGAGCAAACCTGCCAGGGAACAGGACAAAAAGCAGGATCAGTGCTGCGGTCAGAAACAACAGCATTCAGGCCGGAGAAAGTTGGGATCAAAGATTCAGAAAAAGGGAAAGGAGCACGTGGTGACTGGGGGATGAGCAAGACAGACTCTGCCTACAGCTGTTGATGTTTTATTCTTGTAGCTGGCAGGACAATTCAATAATTATTCTGAGTTAAGTTGCTACCTGTACCACAGGAAGTGCCACAAAATTACTGCAAAATACTAAATTAAAAATTAAATGTACAGGGTTCTCTATTATTCACTTAGAAACCAGCCACCAGTTAGCTGAACATCTTTCCTCTTTTTTTTTTCTCGTCTCAGTGCAATGCAAAAGCTTTCCCCTTCAAAATTCACACATGAGCCATAGCGTATGACACGTTCTCATGTGCTGCTCAGTGATGCTTCACTTGCTCTAAAATGTACATCAATTTTTATTTTTGCAGTCTGATGAGGTGTGGACGCTGGAAACAGGGAGTGAACCTGTTTCCTGTCGCTGTGCTAACCAAAGCAGACAATTTCTCATTAGACTTTGCACACTGGGGGATACTGGTGTTTGCTAACGTGTCAGAACAGCACTTTTAGCACTATGAGAAATTTATTTTTACTACTGGTCTCAGGGAAAACTTGTTTCTAAAAAGGGCAAAATAGAAGTCCACAGGCCGGATGCTCAGCTGGTGAAAACCAGCAGAGATGCACTGACTGCACCAGTTACTTTGACTTGGATCAGCTTCAGATACAGCATAGATATCTATTCTGCTGGACTTTTCTTTTTCTTTTTTTTTCTATTTTTTTTTTTTTTTAGTATCTGTTCATTAATCAAACCAGGAAGTGCAAAAAGCCAGGCTTTGTACATTTTGTCCACATACATGCAAAACAGAAAACCACAGCAAAATAAGAAATGCAAAATGAAAAACTTCCGTTCGAATCCTTGTTCCCTAATAACTCATGGAAAGGCTGAGGACAAAATCTTTGCAGAAGCCTTTGAAGAAGGGCCTGGTGCAGGGGTTAAGAATCAAGTGTATGGTCTGTTGATCTGTGTCCTTGTGCACAAGGTAGCTACCAGAGATGAAAAAACAAAAATGAATGAATAAACAGAGTGGACAGGGCTCCTCCTGCTTGTATGAATCTCTGCAGAGACCTCAAATAATAATAAAGTTGGTTTTTTACCCACTCAATAGCCTTCATTCACAGAAATGAGCCAAACAAAGATGCCTTGTTAGTATACATCTCTATCCCTTCTTCCTGACAAAATGAAAAATCAGCACCCGTTCCGAGAACGCCATTTCCCAAGAAATCACAAAGCTGTCCTGGCAGATTCGCACTCCTACACATGCAGTTCAGAAAGTCACAGAAGTCAAATCAAGGTCGGACAGGCTGCTCTTGCAAACACCCTTCCCAGGGATAAAAGGGACCGGGTGAGTCACTTTTTCACACATTACCTAACAAGAACATGCCAATCACAGGGGTTGTAGAAAAACAGTGAGTTCCCGAAATCTGTTATCTGCAGACTGCGTTGCTGAGGACAATCCCGAATCAAAAAAGGATCTGTTCCATGCGGGTATGGTAAAACAAATCAGACTCCGTACTTACGCTCGACTCTGAGCGCAGGCTGAGTGGTTGTGTCCTGCAGCAGAGGTGTTCAATAGAACACGCAAAGATCAAACTGATAGCCATTGTAAAACACGACAGCGTGAAGCTGAACTCAGTACCAAAAAAAAAGGAAGCTGAAGATTTTCAAAAACACTTGTATTAGTATTACTTTTTGAATCACAACATACATGCAAGGTCCAAGTTACACAGTCGACAGTTTCAGTATTAGGTACCCGAAGGCACTCAGCTGGAGTAGCTGTGTTGCTTACTCCTCTATTAAAAGGTGACCTTTTAATTTAAAACCTTTTTAAAAAAAAAGATGTCTAAATAAACGTTACCAGTTTTAGCAGATGGAGAAAGCCCCAGCGCTACCCACCAAATCCAGCAAGGATTACCGCCAAAGTTACCTGCAGGAATTGCTTCCACGTACACACGGGTTTAGCAGCACACCTTTCCCTAGGCTGGGACCTCAGCCCCGGACACCCGAGACATCCTCAGACCCCTCTGGGGCCGATGCCCCCCCTCCCCGCTCACGTGCGCCAGCGTCAGCCACAGGGCCCTGCTCGCAGGGGGAATTTTAGGGTGCGAGGAGAACACCCAGCACGGCGTGCACCCGTACGGGGTGCTACAAACCAGACATTATTAGCAGCTGTATAAGCATGAGCACTAAGTCAGGTCTCCACTCGGGACACGAGAATTGCATTTTACTTTGTTAAAAGGCGAGTTGATGGAATGAGACCAGCCACGAGGATCAGGCGCTCACTGAGACACAGAACCTGCCAAACTCGTACTCTAGATCCCCAGTATGCAAAATTCTGATCATATACAATTAAATGCAAAGAAAATGCTATGGAAACATCTTGCAGCTTAAGCTACCACAAGAAAGGATCTGATATTTTTTTAAAATCATATTCAAATTCAGCAGATGACTAACAGCAATCCAATCCTTTTCTGTCTTTAGGCCTTATTCCACACACGCATCCTGCAAGTAGCTTCAGCTCCTGCTTACTAGAACAGGCGTTCAGCTCTCAACAGCATTACATGCTCCTGTTCTCCTGTAAAGAACCCAGCAAATGCATAGGTACAGAAAACAACACGCGGAAGCTCGTAAGAAATATTTCTAAATTGACTACAAAATAGATACAAAGCACAGTAGCAGATTAAAACCCACTCTCAAGCATCTAATAGAACACATTCCTTTAATCAAAAATCTACAAGTAACTAAAACATTAGAAAATCAAAGTTACTTTATTCATATTCTCTTGAATTAGATTGCAAGCTTAAAAAGGACATTTAAAATAAGCAGAGGCATTGTACTATAGGCTACCAACTTTTGCAGATTTAACTGTTGCACATGAAAAGGTTTTTTGTTCTTACCAATAAATTTCTGAGGCATTGAGCTTTTTCGCTTTGCCACGTTGCTTGCTAGCCTGTCCAGCACAAGGGCTCTTTCACTCCCCATCTCTGCCTTGATGTGCCTTGCCTCCACGTTTGCTAGTTTGGAGATGTGAAAAGAAAAAAAAAAAAAGTAGGTGAAAAGGAAAAAAAAAAATCAGAAAAAAAAAAGGAAGAAATGAATGGTCTAATCTCCGGAGTTTGCCACACTAACTGGAAGGAAACAGTTTGGAGATCTGATGTAAACTTGTTTTGTTGCTTTTTCTGTCGGTCTTGCTCTCTGCGTCTTGGGCATCAGCTGCGGTCAGTGGAAGCAAGCACAGAAACAGACACCGATCTTGCAGTCCTGAGCTCATGCAGGGAGATCACAAACCATACAAAACCAATACCTTCATTAGCAAAAGGAAGTGCAAAACGAGCAGGCTGGACGGGTTGGTTACAAAATGTAGATGGAGACAGAACCCCTGTTAGCCTTTCTTTTTGATTCTGAGTAAGAACCGTGACACCTGCAGAGCGTCCTGTCCTAGTGCTCCGAAACGTCAGTGCAGGACCTCCAGTCCCCAGGCTGCACTGCTTTAGGTATCAGTCATACAGAGATGTCTTCTCAACTAATCACTAAAAACTTGTATAAAATACTTCAGTGTTCCAATAAAATAATATAACCTTTTGATATTCACTTATAACTCTTTTTTTTCCCCCCCCCCAGATGTCAGCATCACTTGATCTTTTTTCTAACAGCTAAAGCTGATTGAGAACCTTTGCTCTTTGGCACCCTTGTAAGCATTAGGTATTTTAAAGCCCATTCAAACCTTCACAATTTCTAAGTTTAGGAAAAGTGCATGTGCCCTAGGAGCGCTCCCTTGAGACCGGGCCACTGTTTTAAGGATCTTACTGTTTTCCAGAGCTCTCCTCTAGCTGTGTTTGCCAGTGCCCATCATTTCACGGAAATAACTGCTTGCTCTCGACCTCATGGAGGCTGCACGGGTTTTGAGCTGGATCAGTCACGCCGAGGAGGACTGCCACCTCATATCGCTACTGCCAGACTAATAATGAATATAGCTGCCGTGGCTTCCCCCCACAAGCCCTGCGCTCGCCTCAAGAACAAGTATCGGTAGTGGTACTTCATATTAAAGCTGCACTAAGAGGTGCAGCAATGGGGACCGCTGGGGTGACAACCAGACACGTTTTAAGAGACTGCCCATGCCTTTGAGAGTTTGATGTCTAAACAGAGGCAAACGAGGATGAGGAAGGGTCATTGATTTTCCCAAGGTAGTATGAAAGGCCGGTCTCATGGTGGTAGAATCCTGGCTGTTGTTATGGTACTGGTGCACCCAGATACCTTAAATATACATATATATATATATATATATATATATATATATATATATACACGTAGTATAATCTACATAAGAGACAAATAATGCCAGAGGAAAATAATGCAAACGCTTCGGTGTCACTTCAGTCCTGCTAAGTGCAGTTATATTAAGTATTGGACTTAAAATACAGTTTTCTAAGTACAAGTGATAAAACTGCAATATCATCCTTCCATAGCTTAGTGTGCAGTGTTTCCCTGTAAATTTTAAAGTCACTCCTTGCTTGTTTATTGTGACTGTTACTGATATCAGATGAGTTTCAGTCAGCACAAACCATGACTCACCAAACCTCAGCAGAACTATTTGTTAATGTTTGTACAGCACTTTGCAAATGTAAAGTGCTTCATAAATACTCCATGCCACATGAACTAACTACAAATATGACTCAGGATGGTTGGGATAATAGGGCTCAACGCAGCACTACGTTAAGCCTGTTTCACCAGGCTGTAACCCTATTATACACATGATGGCCAGACTCACAGACAGCATGCATACAAAATGCCTTAAAGACAGTAACACGTTGCTTTTCTTGTCTGATTTTTATTCCAAATTACTCTAATGTGTTTAGCAACTTACATAAATGCATAAAGAAGGCAATCTCAAAGTTCATTTTAGGCTAAAATGCAACTGCTCCCAGCCTGAAACGCCAAGCCACTACCTACCCGTGTACACGGAACTAGACAAAACATCAAATTAAGCTGAAACTGTAAGGGAAAGTTAGGTAGGCAGACCATAGTCATCCGCTTTGGATTTTGGCCAGAAACCCGAGTAAACTTTTAAGAATAATGTCACGGTATTTTTAATTTCAGGACTCATGTTCCAAAAACTGGAATATCCCTTCTGAACACTTCAGATTATCTTTAGATAACTGCGCTTCAAGGGTTGAACTATCCTCAACCCAGTAAGATTGTAAGTAATTAATAGGTTGTGTTTTTTTTAAAGAAATTCCACAACTACCCTGAGCAAGATAATGATAACGTCATGTATTCAAAACCTTATATTGTAAACAAAAAAGAAAAATACAAAAAGAGCACCATTCATCATGCCGTAACAGCAGCCCCCTAGTCCTTGCCAAGTCTTCATTTGTTTTTCTTGTTTTTTTTCTAGTTCCTCTTTTTCCTCAGTCTTTGACTTTAAGCCTTGATAGTGCACCAACTCATAAATTTCCCATTTTCAGAATCTTGTTCTGTCTCTTCTGACAGAACTCAAAGAGCGAAGTTTCTGGGAGCCCCCTCAGCCAGGGAACACGCTGGAAGCTACATGGAGCGTATCAGTGCCTGCTTGTCTTTCCAACGTTATTTATGCACCATCAAGGGAACTTCATTAAATTAGTGTCAAAAGGGCAGACAAGCAGCTTCCTGCAGAGGTAACAATAGTCTTTACTCAGACGAGATTGCTGAAGAGACAGTAACTATTGACCTACATAACATGTTCTGGGACATCTGTAAGCATCAATCTTCCAGCCTGACGCCTGCCTGCCATTTTATTTTAAAGCTGAGGGTTTTTCTTTCACCGTAAGATTTTCTACTCCTCGCCAATGGCCATTTTTTTTCCTAAAGAAATAAATAACCTCTTTTTATGGGCCATAAAAGGCCTTGACAATGTGTCCATAATACAGCCCTGGGGGAAACAGACTCTGCTCCCATTGAGGCATAGGTAGCTCCATAGGTTCTCTCCCTTCTCAAAGGCCGACTTAATAATCTCACCCCTCTCTTTCTCCTGGGTCACTTACTAAACAATCCAAGAATAATATTTCGCATTTAGGAAACATTTTCTCTCTCTCAAAATTCTCCAAAGTCTTCTCAAACACAGAGAGAAATCATCACGCCCTGTTTCCCTCCTCAATTACCTTACCCACTGGATGATTCCACTGCGCACTGTGACATTAATTTAAAGAACTAATTATCCAACTATAACATGTATCTAAAAATAAATTTCAGGCTGGACTGATAGAAACGATCAAGCACTTTGCTCAAAGTTAGACTAAGAACTGGATAGTCATAAAGCAAATCCACACTTCCAAAGCACTTGGCCCGTTCCAGCCTGTGATCCTGAGATGCCCTGCGAGCTAAATACTTCTGATGGTTCAACAGAACAGCCAGAAAACAACAAAAAGGCTAAGGGTGCTGAAAGAAATCCTGCAGACCGATTAAATCCCCGCTCCAGATGCAGGGCAGCATCTCCTGCTTCCCAACAGCTGCAGCGGCTGCGGCGCCCTCCGCTCACCCCCTGAGCTCTCGGCGCTGCTCGAGAGCTGCTGCCCGCCTCGGGAGCCTGCACGTTTATAAAAACACTTTCATACGAATTTTTTGGGGTGTAAATGTAACTTATCCATTACAGAGGAGTGCTTGTGTTTTGTTGTAATCCCCAGCCAGCAGCGCTGCTCGCCCTAACGCCCCGCTGTGTATGTGCAGGGTGCAGGCACTTCTCTTCCAGCCCAGAACACGAATGCACCACCGCTCAGCCTGAGCTGAACTGTTTCCATAGTGTGGTTTCTCTCACACCGTAAATGTGAGCATAATTTTTAGAACATGCGGGCATTGTTAACAAAACCCTAAAGTACAAAGCGGAGCTCAAATTAGAGGCATTGCTTCCTGTAGCATCTCTATGTGGTCACTAAATAATGGAGAGTGGAACAGAGGTGGGTTATTGTGCAATGAGAACAACGCGACCAGAGATCGCTATCAGGGACTGAGCAACACTCTAACAATATTGTTACATAAAACTTTTCTTTCTCGAATATTTCCACACTGCTAGGTTTGGAACTTGCAAACCTCAATTTAAAAAGCAACTAGAAGGGTAACTACAGTCCTGATGCTGTTTAATGCTTTAATTAATGGTATGGACGATGGCGCACTGAGCACACTTGCACTTAACGATGGCTCCATGCGAGAAGGTTGCAAGGACTTCAGAAAAGAGGGCCAAAATGCAAAATGATGCAGGGAAGTAGGAAAACAGTCAGAAACCCTAAAACAATGTTCACTAAAAACACGAGCAAAGTACTACACTTCAGGGGAAAAAAAAAAAAGCAACAAATTAAATGCACTGAATGACCTCCCGAGGTCCTTTCCAGCCTTCCCTCCCTCTGATTCTGTGATCTAATATATTGCTGATACCAGAAAATTGAATGGAAATACCTCAGCAAGACTGGAGTTCCTGTTTTTCATAAAACTTACTACACTACTAAAAACACCGCAATATTTTTTTAGAGTGAAGGTCTTGAAGGCATCGAGTACAGCCATACCATGTCATACTGGAAATTTACATTTCCTCTGTGGCCAATTTAAAGCGCACCGTACCGCTTTAGTAAGTACTATATTGCAGATTCTGGATAACTGAAATGCTGCTATTCTGAAACAAATATAAACGATGAGAATTATTTAAAAGCAGAAATCTATAGCAGGTATCATGTTTTCCATTTTCACATGGTGGACATCTCAAAGTGATTGCCATCATGAGAGCACGTACTGTAACATAAAACCACAGTTACAATATGTATAGGTTCTCATGAAAATCAAAACTTGCTGACACTCACACAACCATTTACTTTTACTAATTCTCTAAAAAAACATGTCACTTGCTGAAAAGAAGAGACTCCATGAAACACTACTAAACCATTGTTTCTTTTTGGCGGTTTTTGGGGGGGGGGCATGTGTCACAGCCTGACCGCCAGCCTACTCTGCCCAGGGTGAAGATTCTTGTGCACACAAAGTTATCATCACATATCAATGGGTATTCACACCGGGTTTGGGGCCTGGCTTGTGATGATGCCAGCATCATTTTTGCTTGATAATCGCATCACCAAACACAATTTTTTTATTCTTATTAAATGGTCTTTGTTAACACTGTCATCTCTCCGAATGCAATTTTACACTTTATTTTTCTTCTCTGAAAACTCAGCTTAATGTTTTCCCTGAAAAGAAAATCCTGTTTGAAAGTCACAACCCAAACTAGGAATCTTGATGCTTTAAAGGTTGGTTGTTTTTTGGGGGGGTGGTTGGTTTGGGTGTGGGTTTTTTTGTTTGTTTTGTTTTGTTTTAAGGCTGGATAGTAAAAAAATGGGAACCTAAATTCTGAAACTGTAGCCTTAACTCTGCTGTGAATCAGCTGTACAATCTTTTGGGAGCTCAAAACCACTCCTCGCCTCTGTGACTGCGGAAAGTAATTCTTTCCTGACATACTGGTATATCGTGAAACTTAAAATCACACAAGTTCATTTTCGGATTGGAAATATTCAGGTGAATAAGGCTCAAAGATTACGGCAGTTATTTTTCATCAAAATATTTTCAGAACTGTAGCACTGAAACTGTGAAAAGGGAAATTTAAAAAAAAAAAAAAAAAGCGTTTGATACATTTCACCTTCATCCTTTTTCAAAGACAGCCCTATAGTTAAGGAAGTCCTTTACCCCTCGCTACTCTGCAGGCCGATCTGTCAGCGACCTGCAGGACGTCACCCCATTTCCATGCCCTGGGATCACGCCACTAACGCTTCTGCAAATTCTAACTAATTCTGACCAACAGCCCTTCTTTTTCTTTAGAATAAGGATCAAACAGAGCCACGTGTACAACTGCTGTCAACAACTAGAGGTGTCAACTCATCCAGTACAATAAGCAACATAATGGCATTAATGTAGGAATAATTTAACATACTGTGAGTGTCACCTACAGAAATGCTGCGTAGAAGGTACTTCAGATGTTTTATTCAAAGTAACTGTGAAATAAAAAAGTGATTAAAATAAAAGCATTCTTTAACTAGCTGCCTGAGGGATGCATTAAACCAGACCCTTTTATAAGATGTTACAGCCCCTCAGGTTACTGAAAACGATTGTAGTAAAAACTATTCTCAGGCTGTGAATTAACAGCTTACCAGATGCCCTTTTTAAGCACTGTAATGTAAAAAAAAAAAAAAAAAAAGAAAGGGGGGGGGCACCGTAACGTGATAAACTCACCAGCTTCACACATGCCAGCGTTCTGCAGGTAGGTACGGCACCGCTCCTTGTGCTCCTCCAGCGAGCTCCTCTGCTTGTAGCTCCTGCCGCAGAACTCACACTTGTACGGCTTCTCCACTAGAAAAATCAGAGAGCGCTGTGAAATAACCACGGGGGACCACTAAAACACACTCCCCCTGACATTCCAGTGTACGGTTACTGATAACGCAATACTCGGCTCACGGAGAATGCTTTAAATTGCTGTTAAGTTGATGGGCGATGTAATTATGACAAAATCAGGGTTATATGAGGGTGAAGCCCACCAGACACCCAGAGGACTTGCACAGCCCTCCTCGCCCCCCCCAGCTCAGTGCCAGAAAAGAGGCCTCACAGTCAGACATGGTCCTCGGGGGCCCAGAGCCCTGTGCCCTTGGCACAGCTTCCCTTGGGAAGCCCAGAAGTGCCATGACTGGGACCACAATGTCCTAACTACCCGATTTCGGTCCCGGCTGCACAGACATTTTCAAGGATTTCATGAATTTCAAGTTAAGCCAAACGCATTTGTGAGGTTTACTTCATTTCCAAAGGCATTTATTGTACAGCAAACTATGCTCCTAATTCATTTAAGCAGAAACAAGCCTGTTTGAAACTCAAGATAACCACGCAGCCTTTCCCAGTGCGTCACAGAAGACTGGAGGCACTCCCTGAATTATTTCATTACTGCTTCACCAACAGACGTTCCCTAACACACTTGGGCACAACGTCATCGCGAATGCAAGCAGCCTTGCATCATGTGCTGTGCAAAAAGACCATACTCCCTAATGGTAATGCAACTGTTCGCTCTTTCGTGTGATTTACTTAAGGAGATTTTCCTTATGCTGCTTAATAAGCCAGCTCTTAAAAAATTCAGTCACAATAACCCCCCGATGTGTCTGAAGCATGATGTGTTGGGGGGGACGGTCATGATCAAATCAGAATCTCGTTTCCTCATGTCAGGTAATCCCATTTTTAACTTTGATTCTTTGTGAGGTTTATTTTATTCCTGTAAAGTGCAGTGCAGAAATAATATTTGTAATTTAGAATACCCCGATATGACACAGGATATACACAAATCAAAGAGCAACCACGGCCTGGCTCCTAAAGAACTGGAGGAATTAAGGTTAATCAGTTTATACCTGGCTTGTTATTCAAGTCACCTCAGCCCTGTGCCTCCATTTCTCCCATCGGTAAAAGGGATGCAATACCCTACCGGTCTTGAGAAATATCGCTGGCATTTGTTCAGCACGTTAAGACATTCAGATGAAAGGCACTACACAACAGCGAGGTGTTAACTGGCAGTAACCTTCTCTTTGATTATGCTCCAAATTATTTGAACGGCTCGGGATGGGAATGGAAGAAAACCCCAGCAAAACATTTTCTCACTGCTCCTCAGGTTCTGAGCTCGCCGGCTGAGCTAGCCTCGCTCATTCGAGAACAGCAGGGAGTCATTTTGCTCGGAGGCTGCTCTCTCCCCACCGCACACAGCTGTGACGGCGGGATTCCCCTGCCCTGTCCCCACCTGATGATGCTGAGCCCATTCCCCAGACGGCTCCACCAGCACAGCCGAGGGGTCTCTGCCCTTCGGCGATGCTTCAGAGCTAGGCGGGCTGAGCAGACCTCGCCGCCTGCTCCGCTTTCCACGCCTCGTGTCCCAGTGACACACATCTGAAACACGTGAAGTGCCTTTGAAGCCACTTACCAGAATGTGTCCTTAAGTGACCTGTTAGCGCATCCCTCCTTTGGCAGGCATAACTGCAAAGATGACATTTAAAAGGTTTTTCCCCTGTATGTAGTTTAATGTGGCGGAGGAGGTTTCCCTTCTGAGTAAAGGAAGCTCCGCACTGATTACACTGGAATGGCCGTTCACCTTAAAATGACATACAAAAAAGGACATTTAATGGTTATGTGGGTATCACGCTATCCTCATACCCTTTCCTTTTTGGAAGAGGAAAGAATGAGATACTTGATCACTTTTTGTCTACAGAAACACACACAGCCCTTCCATTGACTTCAGTGGGAGTTACGTGCAGCTCTGGTGTCAGAGCTTCTTGCAATATATGCATGACTATGGAAAACAACGTACAGACTTTCCCATGGAAATAAGCGTTCTGGAGGAGGCTGATTCCAACAAGCTAGCAGTTTTTAGAAAAAGAAGTCTTATCTTACTGCAGGTCAAAACCTAAGATGCTCGTTGGTTTGTTGCCAAAGTAAAGCACAAAGAGAAATACAGCACACAGACTGGAAATGGCAGCACAAAACCAATCTAACTTGTGTTTTGTGGCTGACACGATTAAACAACATAGTGCCTTTCATCCAAAATTCTTAAAATGCCTCACAAATATGCTTTTACTAATACCAAATCCCGATAGGAAGAAAGGTGGGTGAAGTGAGGCACAGAAAAGTGAGTAACTTGCCAGAGATCACACGCGGAGTCAGGGATAGAACAAGGAAATCCCAATTTTGGTAACCTTTTTTAAAAATCGTAGTCTACATTACAGATCGTTATCCTGTCAGTATTTAGCTCTTGCAAGAATAATATAGGGATATTTACCGGTGTGGCTACGCTTATGAACCATCAAGACATTGAGGCTAATGCAGGCTAATCCACAGATATCACAATTCATTTTTCCACTAGCTGGCCTGATGTTGTCATATGAACCAGAATGTCTTTCCAGTTTAATGCTTTCATATTCGTTATATTCTCTGGGATAGGTGTAAGGTATTTCAGATTCTTCTGGGTTTTCCATAGGCTCTGAATTTAAAGCACTCTCCTCTCTGTCACTGTATTCACCTTTCACTTTAACATCATCTGCAGGTAAAACAAAGCACAAAAGTGAAGAAAATGATCATTTCAGATACCAGGAAGTATCTTTAAAAAAATCACCAAAAATTACATAAAATTACATCAATAATTTCCTTACAGTTTTACGGAAACTCACAAAGATAAAGAAATGCAGTTAAGACGTGAATCTTCATAGGTCACGTACGCTTAGTGATACTCACAATGAGATAACCTTTAAAAGTATTGACCTATTTGTTATTACCTTTGACGGATAATTTCCTTCTGCAGATTACAAAAATATAATACAGGACAAACTTCTGTTCTTGCAATTACAGGGTACTACTCAGAATACCAAATAAAGTACTTATTTCTACAACTGACAATTAGCCTATAGAAATGAGGGCCACAGGATGTTCCTGTGAATTGGAAATACAAAAACATGTTAAAAGGGATACTTGTATTTTCCTGTGCAACTTTCAAGCATGCCTAAAAAAAGTCTGATCCAGTAAGACCCCCTGTGTTCCCATGGTAAAGATTCTCATCAATTAATCCTAATCAATAATCCTAATCTTCACTTGCAATTTTTATCAAAAGGTCTCAAATGTTTCGAGAAGCATTCGATAATCTTGATACCTGTACTGAAGACTGCTGTATGAGTAAAACCAGTAAAGGTAGTAAAGATTGACCGATAAATAAATATATCACAGAAATGTTACAAGATTTGTCCAAAGTCACATTGCAAGCACACAGCAAAGACCACAAAGACTCCTGAAGACCGACATCCACGGCCTTGAGCAGGTTCCTGAACCTGCTGCTGTGTCCAGAGAAAACTCTCAAAGGCATCACCTCACATTAATGCAACTTCACGACAAGAGAAGTATGGGACAAGTAGCTAATAATTTACTAACAATAATGTTCCCATGAAAAAATATCAGCAAATGGCTCGCACTACATAAACTGCTAATGATTCCTAACTGTTGCTGAATTTCTTTTCTGCTATTAACTCCAGCATTACCAGCACGCCCATTAAAATCCATACTAACTGATGGGGCAGCCTTTTTTTCTGCTTAAAGTGGACTTTCCTATCTAGACAGGAGCTGGGTTATGGCTGAAACTTGAGTTATGCCTCAAGCTACTAAGTGAAGAAAAGCATTAAGAGATAAAATATATTGTTTCCTGTTTGAAAGTATTGTTCTCATGGGCACCTGCTCCTCTCTCAGACTGAGGGTTAGACAGTTAAATATGGCATTTAATCACTTGTCCTTTCTCCAAAGTACAGAACATGGACTGCTGAATATGTATTAGCTCCGGTTCTGAGTAATAAACCACATCAAATGCCGAGAACAAACAATGGGTGACAGCGAAAATGAGGTGGCAACATAAAAGCAAGCACTGAAAAATAAAAATCTGGCAGCCAATACTTTCACGAAATCAAAATTTTCAACTATATTTTGGCGATAACATCGCTCCTCTAGCCTTGATGCTTGCACTAAGCTCAGCCAATATATCTGACTTTGGGCTAAGTGGATGGAGGGGCGAGAAACAGGTGGGTGATCATTGCTTCGTCCCATGCAAGATTCCACAGAAGGGTGGAAAACTCCAGGAGATTCCTTTTAGCGCCCTCCCCAGATGGTGACATCCACAGGAGGATTTTTTCCCCCACATCGTGTGTTTTCATCCCCTTGTCCTAGACGTCTTTTGAAGTTCTGCGTTGGGACTGACTGCCCCAGCCCCTGGAGGGCTCACACAGGTTTGGGCGTTTGTTCCGAGGCTCCCATGGAGGCTTCACCTCCCAGTATGCCACGTCCCGCTGCACCTGCTGCCCTGTTTCACGTCCTGAGCCCCCCTTCCACTCAAATGGGGCTTCCTCTGCTGCCAAATTCATGCCTCAGGTGGGAGGGTCCCACTCTCTCAGAATTAGTTTCAGCATCCACTTCCGTCACTCCAAGGAAAATCTATTGCTGGTTGCTGAAAGCAGCTTTCAACAGAATCGCTTTTCCAAAAAAATGAGTTGTTCACCCCCATCTCCGCCCCCAGAAGGAGACAGCTCCAAAATAATTTGCTACATCCTGCGCAGAATGGTAAAAGGAAGCGCACGCTGCAGCTGCACCTTGGTGGTGCTTTCAGACACAATTTCAATTCCCACTTTCTATTTAACGTCTCACCTTTCGTCTGCATTAAATGCGATGGCTTAGCAGTGGAGGACTAGCTGTAACCTCCTATTGAGCAGACTTCTCTACCGTTTTCTACCGTTTCTCACCACAAGTTCACAGCTCGCAACTTTTCACTCTTGTACCGAGTTACGTCCCTGCTCACGACGCATGAGCGCTGCGATCCCCATGGCAAGCACTTGCTGACTGCCACACGCTGGGCATCCTATGGTTCCGCTGCGGAAAGTAATTGCCTCTGCATTTTCCATACTGCATGTTGGCTGCTTGCAACGCATTTGTTGTCTTACAGTAACAGGGAAGGATGCACCTGAGCCCTTACCAAGGCTTTTCCACCGCTGCCTCCCCCAGCGAGCAGTGCTGCCGCTCCAGCTGTCAGCGATATCCCACCAAAGCTCGGGCGCGTTTCAGTTTGCAAGTAGGCGTTTAAAGAACCTCAACGGAAAAATTCACCTTCTGGTGACTGAGAGCAGACAGCAGAAGCCACTAAGGAAGAGGGTTTTTTAAAAAATCAAGCAAGTGTTAGAAGTGTTGGAATTTTTCTATCCTAAGAGCATCCAGCCATGCAGAAGAAAACCGGTGCAAAGCAGCCCAAGGAAAAGATGGGTGAGTTCGGGTCAGCCTAAAATTAGCCAAGTGGTTGCAGAGGTCTGAAGCAAGCAAATTCCTTTTCCAGCCCTGACTGTTGCTCTGCATGCTGGCAGGCAGAGGCAATTGTGTGAGGTAGGAGACTGGCAGGGGGTGTGAAAAGGTTTGGGTCTGTCACTTAAAGATCATATCAACATATTTGAATGAAATGAGGGAGTTTCCAGGCTGGTCCTCCTTAAGCAAGAGGAAGGCAGCTGTAACATCAAGCAGAAAAGGGATAATAAGTGAGGAAAAACACAAGTATCCTTAACAATCCTAACAAACTTCCCCAGGCTGAAAAAAAGCAGTGATATTATCTCTTCTATGCTTGGGAAAGTAAAGAAGTTGTAAGAGGAAAAATCAGTTGTGGTGTCCAACACAGGTAACTATTTTTCTTGAGGCAGTTCATGAAGGTAATACATACTGCAGAAAAAAAAAAAAGAAAAAAAAAAAGAAGTTGTAGATTTTACACAACAAAGTACCAGGGTGATGCGTTAAGGCTGATGCACATGGTTTCATTTCCTGGGGAGATGATTACAAGATGAAAGACATACTCCAGAGTAATATTTTTGTTTCACCTGAAACACTGTAAAAACAATGGGTTCTGGAAAAAATCCAAAATAAAGCTGTGGTGGCAACTTCAGACTGAGTCACCACATGAGCAGTGCTTGTATACCTTCTATAAAACGCAAGAATAAAAAAGTCAGTAACTGCAAACAATTAAGACAAGCTAGAGCGTTATCTTAGCTGTTCTAAGAGGGAGTCTCTGAAGGACATCCCCCCTCCTCGCCAACCCCCCCCCCCCCCATATTTAATCCAAGACTTTGGCATCAAATATAGAGAAAAAAAATGTGAGTTTTGTACCGTTGTTAAGCAAAGTTTGCCAGAAGTGTTATGAAAAGCACAAAGAATAAAAACCAGAAGCTATTAAAGACAACAGCACAAAAGGGTGATGTTGCTCAAGTGTTTTACAAGGAGTGGGGTCATAATCATGAAATCCTCAGCACATGCAAAAAGTCAACTGGATAACAAAGAAACTTAATCATCTTAATGTGGCATTTTAATGATGCTGCTGATTTGCTATGCCAATTCAGAGATAATGAGCCCCTAATGCTACAGATGTTCAGCCAGACTAAAGAAAAAAATGAAAAAAAGAAAAGCTTTTCTTGTATGCCATTTCCTAACTATCCAATTAAACAAATTGTGAAAGCATATAAGTAGTTTACCAGGTTTTGACAGCTGTTAATAGGATTCAGAAGCTGAAGAACAAGAAGGGTGTCTGTATGCGCATGTACTGAAGGATTCTTGTGACTACCTGGATTTGACAGGTATTAACCAATGATTCATCACTGTTATCTCCACAAATCGTCCCCAGAAATAGCAGTACGAAACCCAAACGTACACATACTAGAGTCTGTCCCCTCCCAGAACGTGAGATTCCTTTACCTAAAGCAGCTTGAAGCACAACAGCCATACACTGTGAAACTGAAAAGGTCAGTGGAGTTTCCAAAGTCAAGTCAGAATCCTGCAAATTTACGAAAAACACCTCTACAATGGAATTAACGCAACGTGGGGGAAGATATGTTATCAAGAAATCGAAAAAAACATATTCCTTAATGACTATAAAGAGAGGTTTGCAGTACATCCAATCAAAATTATAAGCTGAACATCAATGCTATACCTAAGTATTTTTTCGTCCTTAAACTATACATTACATACACACTGAAAATGTGGGGACTGTGAGCAATGGGGAGTTATAAAACTTAATAGGAACATCAGACCGTTAGTTTTTTTAATAGAAGCAACACAGTCAGAGGCAAAGCATCTTTCCTCCATGCCTTTCTGATACCACTGCAGACATCAGCTCTAGGGACCAGAAAGGAGCTCAAGGCTTTGGGGCCCTTCTCCTGCCACTACCGGCCAAGGCTCCAAAATCCCAGGTACTGCACCCACTACTTCTACAGCACACTGGAAATCCATAGGTTTCATTTCCCTGACTTACCAAAAATTATTCCTCAGACACAGCAGCTTTGATCTGATCTTTGTCTCCTCCAGGATTTTCTTGGTGCTGCTGTTCAGCTCTCATTTTGAATAAAAAGCAAGCATCTATTTTGTTGAGATATACAGCATACTTGAGGGGGTAATTCCTAAATGAACCAGTGCAGAATGCACCTGGTGGAAATCTCACTTCTAAAAATAGGAGAGAAACTTTCATAATTCCCCTTTGTGGAGAGCACGCGCTACGGTAATGAGTTTCCTTGTTTTTATTGTGACTTGCACAAAAATAGAAACAAATCAAATTGAAATGCAGCACTGAGAATTGGGAAAAAAAAATAAATCAGGCATCATTTCCCAAGCATTTGGATGTGTATTTTCTACTTCATTAATACCAATGTCTTTCCATTGTCAAAACACAATAGAATTTATGTAGTTCTATAATTAATTAGAAAACTTAAAAAAAAAAAAAAAAGGAAAAGAAAAAACAATGCACATCATCTCCAAACTCATGTGAGCCAGGACACTTGAATTAAATAATTGCTTCTTCAAGCATCTTATTCAAACATATACTAGTATTTTTCCTAAGAATCTACCTTCCTATACAAATCTATAATATCTGTAATTTCATAATTGGTATTTCCCATCTATTACCAACTTTTTGCCCAATAATAATCTAGCTTTTCTTTAGGACTTTTGTTCAAAAGATTCCTGAAGTATGTTAAAATTAGACTAACGGAAATAGCAATAAAGGAAAAATCCCAAACTGAGTACTACCAAAGCTGGAGATAAACAGGACAACAGCACAACAGCACCACACAGCACTAGGCCAAGGTTTAAGGAAGGAAATGAAAAAATAATGCATTTAACTGACACTACAAAGAGAATTTGGGGAAGTAGAATGTTATTACCTGAGGCAACATGGCTGGGGGATAGAAAACTATGCTAAAACTATCGTGGGATTTAATTTCCTTTTTTTTTTTTAATTAACATAAGTGTCAGTAGCTCGCTGTTTTTCCTCTATTGCCTGTACCCACAGTGCTGCCCAGGAGCGCAGAGCACTGAATCGGAGGGAACAGCATCCCATGTTCCAGGGTCTACAAGTGCCCAGGTTTTCCACAGTCTCTCTCAGATGAATTTTGTCTCACTTATGACACCTGTTAACATTATCCTTCCAAACCTTAGAGTATTTAAAGCCTCTCTCTGAAAAAGAAAAAAAAAACCCACGGAACATGAAACTGAGTTCTTCTCTTACAGTTAGGTAAGATCACCCACAGAAAACATTTCTAAAATTACAATTCCTAAAGTCCAGAAACCCAGATACAATCACAACCGTTAAATCAGACTTCAATTAGACAGTTAATCAGAGAACATCTGGACCTAACAGTCAGACTGAAAAAGGCCACATGTTAAATTCAGATAATCGCCTTCATTAGTTATACCAAGGGACCTGTTACTAATATGACCACTCAGGCATGATCACCTCTGGTCAACTGCTTTTTCAAATGAACTTCAAATCTTTAAACCATATTTTTATTTAGCTTTTCGAATTCATCTCCCAGAAGTCTTCGTTACAATGTGGTACATTCTTATGTTTGATACTAGAAAAAAATAAATATGAAGAGAAAATATCATATAATAATTCAAAAAACAGGGAAATCTGTGATAAATATCAACAGAACTTTTACACCTATAAACTGGAGACAGGAGCTTGTTTCAGATGTTGCTCAAAAACCTCAAACAACATAATTGTCACAAAACCAATTGTAATGGTTTGATTCAACTACAAAAAAAAATATCTAGCAGTAAATAGCCTGGATTCTAAGACTTGAGCTTTAGACCATAAATATTCTCCCTCCAAAATCAATATTTCTATAGGTAAATGCTAAGATTTTACTTTTAGCCTCATCTTCTCTAGAACCTTGTGCATCCCTGTGTTCCCTCAGGAAGATTCAAAATCGATCCCGTTTGGCAGAGGGGAAAGTCTCGCAGAATTACGGAGTTTTGGCAATTGGCCCTGTTGGTCGCAGGGGCCAGGAGCAGGCGCAGCTCAGAGCCCTGCGGAAGCGGGCGGTGCGGACACGCTCGGCAGGAACGCCTGGGAGCAAGCTTGGAATGAAAAAAAGTTCGTAACAGCTCCTGCAGGTCAGCAGCAGAAATCAAAACAGGAGCAAGAGCTGAAGCCCATAAACACGGTGTGATGGGAGATGGTGTTGACAACACGGAAAAGCTAGCTTGAGGTACCAGAAGTAAAATATGGTGTTGAGCACACGGTGCAAACCCTGCAAAATTTGGCTAAAAGTCAGCCAGCAGCAAGACACAAACCCACTGGAAAGAGAGCTTCATCAATTCCGGTTCTCATGGAACTACTCGCTGCATTTTAGCCAAGTTTTGACTCTTGTGGATTTATTTGTGCTTTCCAATACTTTTCCAGCAGCACAAATACTAGTAAACCCATTAAACTCCCACTTTTTGTGCCAAATGAACAGCCTCGTCTGGGGGCAAAACATGAGTCATCTTAATTAATTAATTTCCTTTCCACCAGACCGTATTTCTAAAAATAGATTATTTTCTGCAACGACATTTGAGTTCCTAGGGCCCTTTGCCTTGCCCTCGCTTATTTACTGATACACATGGGGGCGGCGGGGGGGGAGCCACAACTCACCTACCCTGGACTAGATTTTGGTTTAATGCCGAAAGAGTTAAGTATTTCTCTCTCCTTTAATTTCAAGGAATTATTTGGTGTGAAATGGAGATGCACACTGCAGAAGAAATGAAGAAAGATGCACTTTAACGAGCTAGGGAAAGGAGTCCACAACCTACTGAGTAACGCCGTGCGTCCATTCTCCTTCTGGACAGTCTCATCTGAGAGCTTAAAGGCTAGCCAAGATCTCTCAAAATCAAATTCTGTTTTCTGCTAGCTATAACGGGTTAATAACAACAAGAAATAGCTGAACTTTTCCGACGACCTGGCAGCCATCGGAATATCCGAGCTCGCCTCCCTCCGCCCCGGGTGCAGGGCAGCGCGAGCCGACGTCAGTCACCTGCAGCCTGCGGTGACACCGAGCTGATGTCACCGAACGTGGCCGGCAGCATCCCCGCTGCTGCTCGTACAGTACCGCGGGGCTGCGACAGAAGTCGAGAGGATCTTTTGTCGATAACGCCGAGCCGCGGCTTTCAGTTCAGGCAGAGCCACGGCGGCGGAGCCCTGACACGGTTAAGCGGCGCAGCCTCCTTGCCGGGTTTTAACACTTACAGAAATCCCCTGTTAAGTGAACTTCTGCAGCAGAGCACCGCTGATGTTGTGAGATAACCCTTGAGTCCCATGAGCGGCAGGGCTTGATCTGGGCTTGGGAGATGTAATATTCTGATAAAAAACGGCACTTCCTTTTCAGGCAGATAAGTGCGTGTGCTCGCAGCACCGCTGGAACCTCAGTGCACGCCGAGGCGAGGGTTTGTCATCCTCTCCTGTCTCACTCCAGCCTTTCAACCGCCCCCCCTTCGCACACCTAAACGCAGCAGCAATTAGCATCCATAAACCACAAGTGTGGCTTCTATTTCTTTTTATTTCACGACCATGAAAGCTAGCTAACATTTGTAACGCCGAAAAGTTGTCTGCCTCAGAGGAGGGAATCAAGACATAATTAAACACTTGTGCCTGACTGTGCCTCCCAGAGGAAGGAATGTACCTCTTAAAGTGAATTTTTCAATTGAGGACTCTTCAACTTTGGCCACCGAAGGTAGCGGTGACGGGGTGCATAAAGGAACAAGGGAAATTAATGCTTCCCCCCATGTATCTGCCTCGCCGCTTGTCTCTTTTCTGACTAGATACAGGAAGCACCATGGGAACGGGGTATTTTTATGGTTGCGGGCAAGCATGCACCATGTGCACCACAGCATGCAGCTTCAATTCCCTTGAGGCAAAAAAAAAAAAAAAAAAAAAAAGGTTTCTTCTTTCCTTTTTTTTTTTTTCTTTTCGTTCTCCATCAAGCTTTTAATTAACATATTACTGCAGCCTTCTGCCTGCTTGCCCCGTATTTAGCAGGCGTGGCAGCTGAAGGCCGTTCCGAAGGGGCGCATCGCAGGACAAGTTGCGTTGTGTTCAGTGAATGGCCCTCGCTGTGGCAGCTCTGACACACGAACATGTCAGCCAGCCTGCTTGCATGTGCTCAGAGAAGTACAAACGTGGAACTACTTGCTGCAAAAGCGGATTTTCTTATACCAAAAAGAGCGCCGATCGCGCTGACGTTTCAGCCTAGTTCGCTTACTGCATTCAGGAAATTTCTGTAGCCTTTTTAAAGGATCACAGTATCACTTTCTGCGGACCTAACGTAAAAGGCACCACCAAATTAGAGACAGACAACATCTAGATTTGACCAGCCTCCCATCTCCTGTTCGAAGTCTCAGAATAAGTCCCCACAATGTATTTAAAGACTGTCATCCATTAATAACACAGACTTCACAAAAAAAACTGTGCAGTCTAAGAAACTGGATGATTACCACTTACTATGAATGCTTAATAAAAGAAAAAAATGCTTACTGAAGAAAAAAAAACATGATCGCCAAATATTAAGGTGGTGGAAAGCAGACTTCTGAATGCTTGATCTCTTGAAAAAAAGAGTTTTTTTCTGTGTTGTGGGCCATCATCAATGGCGAATTGTGAAAGCAAAGACTGAAGTGGAACTGCTCACTCACAAAAGGAAGGGACCACGGACACCGTGATTAACATTTATGAGAACCACACATTGTGCGTTATTTCTCTTCAAATCTGATACGTAATGAGAGCGTTAGTGTTTGCACCAGGCAACGTGCCAAATGTCAGAGGTGTTTTTTAGGCAGGGCATAATCTGTTTCCCAAAAGCCACCACGGATACTGACAATATTTCTATTCTGTGATTCTGGAGAATACTATATATTCGCTTTTACCGGGGTTAGTGATCCCCGAAAGATAATACTCCCACCAGGGCAGCACTGTCAGAGTGCGGTTTCACTTATCTGGAACTCAGACAGATACTTACTGACCCACAAGGACTGCTCAGTGACTAACATAGCTGTTACTGTCAAACTGCAACAGCAAGACACGGAGGCCAAGATTATTCGTGAATTTTAGTATCCAGCAGCAACTGGATTGGCGCTGGGCTTTAGGAGAAATTTAAATGCACCTACGGATATTTGCACTGCCCACAGCACTAGTGCAGCACGCTTAAATATTTAAGATTTATTATGCTTTCAGTATCAGAATGATTGTAGAGAAGTGTATGCGAATCAATGAAGTAAACAGAAGAAGTATTTAGTTTTGTGCCATTTTACACTGATATACTGTAGCTATCTTTTTTTTGGACATTTAAAGGAGTTTTCTCCCAGCAATTATCTCCTCATTCCTGTACTGAGAATTGCAGAATAGAGCATAGTGGTACCAAGTAGATTCATGCTTACTGTATAATGTGAATAAACACTAAAGGTGGTAAAGGAGTATCAAAGAATGAACTGATGTTCTATTGACATTTATAACCTTATCTTTGAGAGGACGGTCAGACACTGGAACAGGCTCCCCAGGGCCGTGGTCATGGCACCGAGCTGCTGGATTTCAAAGAACATTTGGACAATACTCTTGGACATAGGGTCTGGGTTTTGGGTGGTCCTGTGCAGAGCCAGGAGCTGGACCCGATGTTCCTTGTGGGTCCTCTCCCACTCGGGATAATCTGTGATCTATGAAATCACGTAGGGGATTGACAAATAGCTGGACCATGGCTGTGATTATTTCATCAGCTAGGGAATCTGAAAAAGATTACAGATGCCCTGCATGTAGAAAAGGCTCAAGCCTTCCACGTTCTGTGGATAAAAACATTAAACTTCTCTTTTTAGGGTAAGCAGAGCAGAACTCACCTGCCCAAGCTAGATTCTACAATGCAGACATCTATACTAAGCTTTTCGCTGACTCTAAGCGGAGTCCTGACAAGCAGCAGCTGCTCTGGGGACACCAGGCACTTCATCCTAAGCCAGGCGGACAGATTTGATCAGAAACCTGCATGCTCCTTCCATCGACTGTTAAGAAAAGCCAGCTACTGGTCCACTTCAACACCGGTGCTGTCCATACATACTTAAGTGAGACGAATTTCACCCTCTACACAGCCATTTCTGCCAGTGCAATACTCCCTTGAGTGCTTTATGTTGTTTGGTACTTGTTATTTTGTAAATAAATGTTAAATCTTTAATAATGTGGAAGCTTGAAACCTAACATTTCACTGCAGTCCAAAATAAAGTCATCACATTTATGTTACAGGGAACAACCGGGCTACTTGGGCAACCAAAACAGAGACAACCCTTTAGTGATTTACTTGATTTATGTGATACATGAACCCTACCTCAAAACTACTAACCAAAGCCACAGACATAATTCGTCTTGACACTGCTGTGGTGCCATGGACATGCTGTACTTGAAAGGCAGCATGAAACTGGTAAAACAATGCATGTCTTTTCCTCAGTGTATGTATACCACATCCTCTACCAGGCAGCATTTTTCACTGTTTGTGGTTGAGAACTGGCATAAATGAACATGCTCAGCTCACCGGCAGGAATGTTTATTAATGCTGTGATTTTATGAGCTGCTTGATCAAGGAGGAAATTCAAGGTCTCTTGCTCTATCTATACGCAATATACAAAGACACAAAGACAATTTCTAAATTCTAAGAGCCTGTAAGATAGCCCCCCTAAGTCCAGGAGCTGTTTATCTTAGATCTAATAAGTGAAGAGGCCCTACTAGTTTTTAAAGATACACAGAAGTATGCTTTTATGTAGGACCTTTTAGATTAGAAATAGCACATATCGTTTTAGTATTTTACTCATACCTGTGTCTTCGTTCAGAGTTGCATGGGAAGTATTTACTGCTTGAGCTAAATGATTAACTTGGTAAACTGACCAACCTTCTCTTCACCCCTGGTTTAAAGCAGGAGATTACTGCTAGTTTTAAATTCTACAGGGCTGAGTTGTCCTATGAACTTGAGATAACCTGTCCTTTCTTTCAGAAAAAAAAAAAAGCTGTCATGTAGCTTAACAATATTTATTAAAAGCACTAGCCTAATGCACGCATTTGTCATATGCAAACTACTTTTAAGAGTTCACGTGCTAAAACACACACTAAACGAGGTCACCATATGCACAAGCTTTTTTTTTTTTTAATCTTGCTATTCATATTTCATAGATGCTGTATAAGTGGCCTTTCTAAAATGCATGTGAGGTTCCCTGATGGTTGTTCCTCCTTCAGAGCATGTTAAAATGCTCTGAACTAATTGTACCATTATTTCATTCACAGACGTGTAGGCAAAACAGAGCTAACATCCAGGATAAACTTTGTAATTACTCTCACAGCATAATCAGATGAATAAAAAGAAACCATAACTATTATTATTCATAATTCAGTCCCCACTTTACCTCCTGCTTCTTCATTAGACTGATTGAGTTCCTTCATATCTTCTACGTTTTCCATACTTTCCATTTCCTGGGATTTGTTCAGATTACAGTCTGTCAAAACTTCCTGTCCTTCTGAAACAAGCAAATTGTTAAAAACAGTAACTATCAATGCTCCATTATTTCCAAGCTATTGCCTCACAGTATCTGCAAACTCCCAATATTGTTTCCAGTACTCACAATGCTCTTCTTACAGATGCGCTCGCTGCAATTTCACTGAGTGGATTTGTTGCTGGAAATCATACACAAACTCTCACACAGAGTATGCTCCTTTAAGTCCTGAGCTTTTTCTCAAATTTAACTATTCTGGATATTGTCCCAAATAAGAACAAAATAGCAATGACTTCGCAGGTAACTCAACATATTCTACCTATTCTACTAACTGCTGCTAGCAGGTAAGCAAACAAGCTCTTCAGAGCACGCAAGAGGAATTACAGCTCTACTTTGTTCATCAGGGGCAAAATATTATTCACTCTGGCCCCAGTCCAGGGAACTGCCACTTCAAATCCAACTGCACTTCTCTGCTTATTGCACAGATCTTTTGAAATATCAACATTATCAGAAAGTTTTTTCTGATGATCACTGTGGCAGCAGTATGTGCCAGTACTCCAAGCCTCTTTTCTCTGGAAGAAAGTCAGATTTTTAACTGCAGCAAAATTTATTTGGGTGATTTTTTTCAAATAAAGCCTCTTTCATAAAATACGTGATACAGACTAGTTCAATGGTATGCATATTTATTTAAATTTCAGATATATAACTTAAAAAAACCCTGACATTTTCTGTGAATAGTCCTGTGAATTTTTAATAAATCAAGCAATTTAAACAGTTGCTGTGAACTTGAACAGTTGGATAGTAAAATAAACAATGCTTCTCAAGCTAAGTATTACATTGGATCTGAAAGAGTTTTATTTTTTGATTAGCAAGAAAGTAAAACACTTGTCTAACTCACACAAAAGGATTGTTTTCATATTTTCAGAAATGCAGTCAACCAAAAGAATCAAATTATTCTTGCTTCCCTAATCAAAACTTACAACTATACAGTGTTTTTTTTTTCTTTAGTATCATTTTCCAATATTATACTGAACTTGAAGTTTTATTTCAATGCTAGAATTTACTTTTTGCCTTTAATACCTGTTATTCAGTGTCCTGGGAATCTAAACAAGCTGCAAATCTTATTTTTTTTTCCATTTAAAATGAAAGTTTTCAAGAGAGAGTAAAAGAATGGAACTTGAACAGTGTAGTACCTGCAGCCATGGGCTGTTCCTGAGCATTACTTAGGTCCATACCAGCCTGTGAATCTGCAAGAGACACAGAAAAGCAATCTGAGTTGCTTAATATTTGTAGAGCCATTCATGACATAGCTAGTAATCTTACAAATTCCTGGTTTCTTGACTAGAAGCAAAATTGAAAAAGCAAAATTCTCAAAGAAATGACTACCAAATGATTATGTTCCATCGTACAACTTCCTTGTATCTTGAGCACTGACTGTCATGTGTCCAAAAGATGGGTTAAGTATTATCTTCTAACTTCAAAAAAATATATACAGAATGAAAATTATTTACATGTTCAGTTTATCTTCTCATTTTGCACCCTGTGAGCACAGCATAGTGGTAGTAACTACACAAAGTAAAGTTATATAAAGCATGAAGTACCAGCTATTGATAAATTCCTTTTTCAATAAAAAAAGGAAAGGCCCTATAATCTTTACAAAATCTAGTTGGTCTAATTCCCACTTGGTAGGAATCATGCGACAGGAATTTAAAGAACTTTCAGAGGGCTGCAGACGTGGCCTGGTTTCCAGAAGTGCTGAGCGCTCAGCAGACCTCTCGGAAGACAACGTGAGCTGCAGATCCCCCCCTCCAGTGCCCACCTCCAGGGTGGCGACTCCAGCTGGGGGCACAGCTCTGACCTGCCCCGATAAGGCTTTGCTCAATGCCTTGCTGCCTTGAGATTTCACTGATACCGGAGCTCATTTTCTTAACAGTGTCACAGCTACCTGCTTCCTTCCCCCTTTCTCTCCTCTCTCTCTTTTTCCTCTTTTTTGCAGATCTGAAAATCTTTTACCATCTTTGTACATAAAAAAAGTAATAGCTGCAGGACTCGTAAAATTCATTCCTGACAGTTACATAAGAGAAATGCATATACAGTGGCCATGAGGTGTTAACCACTAGTGACATTTACCCCATAATTATCTATCTTTACCACCACTACATATGGAACATTTTTGTGGTCTCCACAACGTCAAAGTATAAAGCTCTGTTACCTCTGCAGGAAAGAAATCTAGCATCAAATGGGGCTATCCAAAACCTGCACGAACAGAGCATGGACTGAATTGTCCAACAAAATAAAGGCAAACTCAGAGAAAAAAAAAAAATAGATCTATCCAACAAAGTTTTTGTTTTGCTTTTAACGTTTGGTTTTGTCATCTCCTAAACACAAGCATTCAGCTCCCGTTTCTCAAGAATGAGTCTAAGAGTTATTGTTCTTACCAAAGAACAGAAACAAAAGAAAAAAAAAGGAAAAAAAAGCCTGTAAGGATGGACCTAGCAATGATTCAAACCATCCAGCGGTAGCCTGAGCTCTTCAGGGCACAACTCCTGCCTGAAAACAAGCTGTTAAGCTATTAGCACTTAGGAAATGTGTCCTAAAATTAAATCGGGGCTCCTGTCCTTTCATGCAAATGTAGCATGGATGGAAGCTTTTCATTAAGTTTCTTTTATTAGTGAGAACGTTGTCTTAACTTGTGTCATAAGCAAGGTCATGGAATTAAATAACAAGAAGTTCAAATATTTACTAAGTCTGAATTTAAAAGCTGTAACTATGGGGTTATTAGGTATTTTTATTTGCCTTTGTTTCATTTTATCATACCAGGAAGAGTGAAGTACAAAGAAGCAAATGGTCCGATTTATATTGTGAATACTGACGGGGAAACATCAGTAAATACATGGTACACAAACAAAATTCTCCCTGAATTGCTTTTAACCTTACATCAAAATAATACAGATACTTTAATTAAACAAATCCTCACAACTGTGCAAATAATAAATCTTTAGGCAAGACAATCAAACCCCCAATACTCTGTAACACTTGAACTTGATTTTAATTTCATTCAGAAATCACCTGCAGGAGTCCCGTTGCCTGGTAAAGCCCCAAACTGGCCAAAACCCTGGGATTTTGCAAAAAGAGTGCACCCCGCACGGGTGGGGTGGGGGCGTGCTTCAAGACTCGGCAGCAATTCTGCCTTCCAGGGGCTGGCAGAGGGTCTCGAAACCAAAACTTAGAGCCCCACTGAGGCCGTTTCACTTAAGAGAAATCCGCATCTGTTCCTGTATCAACAGATTGTTTGAAAAACCACCGCATTCACCAGGACACCTCCCTACCACACAGCCACTCCACTAGGGATGCATCCATGTCTGCAGCCCGCCGGGTGAATTGCACCAGCAGAAGCCTCGGCACGTGGGGCTCGGTGCTACACCCCTAGCAGCCAGCCCCCAGCTGCCCCCAGAGGATAACGGGCCAGCAAATGACACTGCCTGAGCCCCACAAGGAGCCCCTGGCAGGGCTCAGTGCAGCCAGGACTCAGACACCCATCTGCTTCATGCGGACATTGCCTCTGCGTATTTATTTACATTTTAAACAGTACAAATTCCTGCCTGTGATGGGCTGCTGGGCAGTACGATCCTTCCAAAGGGAACAGCGACATACCTTACAACGTTTCTTTTCCACAGAAAAACATCCCAGTCTTTGTATCACTTCTAAGCCTCATCTGACCCTGGCTGCTTTATGACACCAGTCCTAAGAAGCTTCTCACAGTCTTAGTGGTCTCTCAATGGTTAACCTCAGGTCTCTTTCCTGAGTAAAATATCTTCAGCCAGATCCTTCACCGTGTCCCGTAAGTGTGCTAGAAGGAAAAGGTCTAGGTCGCTTCCATCCCTGGTTCTGTACAAAGACCACAATTCTACCGAAGGCTCAGAAAAGCACAACATGGGAAATCACTTACGCAACACGTTAGTCTTCCCAAGCTTCAATGAGATCCACTGACTAGGGTGCATGGAAAGGAGATGCTTGTCCCGTGTGTGTTGCAGCTGACGCGCAATGTTCATGTACAAAGCAGAAGTAAAATTCATGTGCTTTTGAAACCAATCCTTAGTCATCCTGCGTTCTGCGCCAATAGCCAGAGTGAGCACAAATATTCAAATAGCTTGATAAAGAAGCATTATGGCATGTCAATGTATAACTGTATTAATGTTTTATCCTGGTACTTGACCAGTTTATAGAAGTAACACAACGATCTACCTGTATTTTAACCAAACAAAAAGAACTGTAGGCAGCAGAACTGGAGGCATGTCTTGAATTGTTAGAGTCTTACCTGTGTGCCTGCAAAGTGAAAACCAGGCCATTGCCTTTTTACTGCCAACTGCATTTTTCAACCCAACAGCAGTGCAAAGGGGACATCTTTTTAAATCCCGTATGCTATTAGCCCTTCTATCACAGCATATGGAGCACACACGGCTGGTTTCCTCACCTTTGCACAGTCTTAAGAGGCAGAAGCACGCCAAAATAAAACCGCACCGGTCTTGGCCGCTGCCCCAAGACCCTCACAGCCTGATCCCTCACTGCTGGCAGCAGAGCCAGTGCCTTGGTGGGGACAGCAGCAAGCCTCTGCCACCCCAGTGCGTTCTTCACCTTCAGCCTACATTATACTACTAAAGAGAGGAAACCCATCTACGTCTGCCACTGAATGGCCTTCTTCAGCATTTACAGTCTCAACAGCTTTCTGAAAAAAAAAAAAAGTATCTGAGCCAAATAAACACTTTGCACCTCCAATACTAGGGCCTCTAATACTTTGCTGCACTTAAGCACCATGCACTTTATGAAATGACAGAGACAGGTTACATGCACGTGTTATTTTGGGAAGAAAACATGATCAGCGTGCAAGTAAGGGTAACATTTTACTTGTACTGTAGCACTAACCTTCTGAAAACAGCACAGCATCTTCTAGTAATTCAATGCGCTCATCCCAGCACAACAAATGGAAACGACAGCAAAGGGTCAGTTCTTGTTATCTTTGAGAAAATGAACCGGTCATGAAGAGATGTACCCAAGGAAAGAGAGCAGATCTTGGCTTACGCGACCCAGGTCTCAAACAGCAACTCTTGCGAGCGCCTGTTAGCCAGTCAGCAACCCTACTGAGCATCCTCACACTGAGCACAGACAGCCAAGGAAAGAAACGTTGCCCCTTTTTCCCAGCGACAAATTTCCCACTGACTTCAGTGCAACTAAGATTTTACCCAAGACCCACAAAAACGGGGATGCGTAGCAGTTACTGCGTCCAGAGGTAGTACAGTATAACGCCATCTTTTACATTAACTAAGTCCCTCAACATAACGACCTTAGACATTAACTGCTCCTCAGTCCCCACGTGCAGCACTAAAACCTGAAGGATTACTTACACATTCACTTTTAATCGTACCAAAACCAGGGAGACGGAAGGCGACTTCTTAAATTCTTACAGTTGCAGGGGCAGAAACAAGCCCCTTTTCTAATCGGGCTAAATTTACCGATGCACCTGAAGAGCTTTCCTCTCCCAAAGCCATACACAGAGGTCCCGACTCGCCCAAGCAAGGCAGCAAAGCTGCGTCGAGAAGCGCCGAACAGCCAGCAGCCCCTTTCTTTCAGAGCATTAGTTACAGCTCTCCAGCAGCGTTAGCCTCAATTAAGTCAGATTCTAACAGAAGTTACTTAAACGCAGACAAGCGTTTTAAAATCCTCCAGCAAAGGAGAAGACGTTTGTAAACAGGCAACTGCAATTAATTTCAAACAACCCCAAACCTTAAGGTACTGAGAGCCAGCGGACCCTAAACTCAAGCCTTTAAAACGAGGAGTTGGATTGGTACAGTAAGAACATCCACCTGTGGGGTAGGAAATCGAGTGGTACTTTGCAAAGCTTTTTTTTTCCCGTTAAAAAGTAAACAAACAAATACATGATGATATTTTGCTTCTCTTCAAAAGCGAGTCACGCTGTACAGCCCGAGATTAACTTGGAACTTGCTTTTTGCCGCTCCTGAAAGTTACACGCACGCTTTACGAGGGAAAAGAAACCAACGCGCCGCCTGAGTCGTTCAAACCTCCAACACCAGGAGCCGGTAAAGCTCTAAAAGCCAGCTTTATCGTCGTGCTCGCTGCTGAAATTTGCTGAAATTCAGGGAGGGAGGCGGGGGGGGGAAAAGCTAAAGTGAAATAAAAAGCCTCGTTCGCTTCCTGTGCAATCGCACGGCGCGGGGACACCTCACCCCCGGCGGGAGGCACCGCGGGGCCGCTCCTCACCTTCCATGCTCCGGCCGCCGCCGCCGCTCCCGGTGTGACGGGGCGGGGAGGGGGGGGGGGAGGCAGCCCCGGCGGCCTCGCCCCCTGCCGCCGCCCGCGGGCACCGCCACATCCGCCCCGGGGCTCGGCGGGCCGAGAGCGGCGCCGGGCGGCGGGGAGCGGAGCCGCCGCGCATCCCCCCCCCAGCCCCGGTCCCCCGGGGTTGGGACCTCGGGTGGCGCCGTGCGCGGGGGTCCCCCTGGTTTGGGGGGGGGGGGGGGGGCTGGGGGGTACCGCGGTGCGGGGATCCGTCCGTCCGCCCTTCGGGAAGGGATGTGCTTTTCCCCACCGTTGGAGACGGCTCCGCTGGTGACGGAGCCGCGGCAGGAGCACGCCGCCAGGATCGGGGCCAAGGAGAAAGGTGCCAGCCTAACAAGGGTGACACCTCTCAGGCGTGCGCCTGTGCTCGCAGCCAAGGCAGCCGGAGGCTCCCACAGCTCCCCAGCCACCCATCCCATCTCAAGCTACCCAACATCTGCCTCCAACTCGCATCCCCATCCGCAAATCGATCAAGCAAGGCCACGCGGCTTCCTCCTGCCTCCGGGGAAGCCATTTGACATCCCCTCCTGCTGAAGGGCCGCCAGCGAAACCAGAGGAGCTGTCACCCGCTGTGGAAAGCCTCCAAAAGCACTGCCTAGGAGCTTGGCGTTCTAGGGAGCTTTGTCTTCACGGTCTGCAGCAAGCACCAACACCCAAAACACTGCAGGAAAGCTGCTTGTGATGACTTGGTTTAGGTCATTCAAAGGACAATAGTTATTCATATGTAGAGTTTAATAGGGTGACATGGAGCTACTTCACATTGGCAGACTTCTGACTCATTTCACAGAGCAGGGCAAAGCAGCCTGAGACTTTATTAGAACTGGTGTGGCAACTGCATACTATGCGGTGCCCACACACATGAAAGAGTAACTTCTTTTCCATGTAGTTTCCTTTGTGTGTAATTTGGCCTGTTTCTGTTTACACACTGTGTAAGCATGGTAATGAACTCTCAAAACTGTTAAACAAGCACTGCTTTCTTTACGTTACTTGTTAATGGATTGCACTTTTCGAACTATATATTAAAGCTAGCTCACGAGAGAAGATTAATGATCTTGCAGCTTGATTGGCTTTTAAACAGCAGTGCTATTGCATTAAGAAAAAAAAAGCTAACAGAAGTTTTGTTTTAATAAACTAAAGCAAAGATGGATTCCCCTCAACGTACCCGGGGGATTGTTAAGTTATTCTTTGCACACCTAACACCAAAGTCTGAAAGGAAGCTCACTCCGTACAAGGAAGTTTGAGGTGTGCCAGGCCAATGCAGCGTTCACTTCACGTGCAAGCTAAGCAATAGTCATGGCATTTTGATTTAGCAAAAGCCCGGAGTTATTACCAAGAAAACGCCTCGAGATAATAGCTGGCCTAGATAGCAAATCAGAACAGAACATCAGTGCAAGGTAGTCAGTACCTGGCATGCTTTGACATCAACACAGTTTGTTTGCAGCTTCAAACTCTGAGCCAAAGAGACAGCAGAGAGCGAAAAAGGAAAATAAAAAACTCAAAATACTGCAGATAGCAGGCTCGCTGATGGCTTTCAGTATGACTAAGGCAGGTGTACTTCTGGACCCTTGGAGTTATTGCTGCATCTATTTACTACAGTTTTCTACTTACTTTGTCACCATCGTGCTTTTTGTAAAAAGAAAAAAACACCAGCTCAGCTGTATTTTAAAACAGAGAAATGAGTGTTTGGGAATAAGAAAACTGATGAAGGTTTAATGCAATTTATTCCCTTACTACATATGTTTTCCACAAAGGGGTCCAGAAATCAGAAATAATACTAATGCAACTGGAGGATTTAGATGTTAATGAAGTGGCAAGTGAGATGGTGAACCAGCCTGATTGCTTGGAAGATACAGAAACCAAGTGTGAATGCAAATTACCATAGCTCTGGTGTGTGATAATTAGGCAGAGACAAGATTCTCTTACTTTGCGTTGCATCAAGGACTGCTTCTTAAATTGGTGCTCTTCCACCACTTCTAAAAAAAGTTCTAAAAAAAAAGTCTGGAAAAACAATGATAAAAAAGACATCTGGAATAACCAAGCCCTGTTCTCTACTATTGCAGATAACCCCGTATTCCCCTTCCAGAAGTAGCCATGCCTGTTTAAGGTTTCTTGCTCCCTTAAGTTGTATGCAGGCCCTGGAATCTACTGCTTTGATGATCAGGAACCTTTTCATTTTCCAGCCCAGATTTATTCATGGATATTTTCTCCTATTGCCAGGTTTGTCCTCTAATTTAAATTATTTTCCCTCAGCTACACTTATCTGATAATCACAGAATCAGTTATACCTCTTCCCTCTGCTTTTGTTTCAAGGGCAGAAATCAAAATAGCCTAGGCTTGTCAGCCTATCAAAAGTGTCACCGTGTTCATCATGGCCCTCCTTTGCATTATCCCCCCTTTAGATCTTCCACCTTAAAGATTAGAGACAAAATTTGTGATCTGCATCTCAGAAAAACATCTCTCCAGAGCTCCACACAGGTCTTCCAGATGACCCTGTACTCCTAGAAATTTCTCTACATGCTTCCTAGGATAATGTATTTGCCTTTTTAATGATCAAATACCTATCCACACCATGAATAAGTTCACAATAAATATTTTCCCCCTTTTCTATCATCATCTTCCCCCTAGGCAGGGGGAAGCAACTATTAGCACAAATACCAGGTAACAAATACATGACTTCACATTCTGTCCCATCGAATCTGTCCCTACCATTACCGTGTCCTTCAAGCTAACTTTGTTTTGTTTTTCCTGAGGTTTAGAAACCTGTAATGACAATTTATGAGTCTAACTTTGAAATATCAGACTCTGAAAGGAATGGCTCTTTAGTCAAAAGACTCAGACCAGGAGCCTAAGTTTATAAAGACTGATGAATGCAGAAAATGCTTCATAGTAAAGATACTCTTTTATAATAGTTAACAAGCCAGGTAGGGAAGGGCTGTGTAGGACAGTTACATGACAGGACAGTAGGGTAAAAACATCCTTAGGAAGAGAGGATGTTCAGACAAAAATAGGACTAGCTCATAGCAGGCACGTTAAAAACTGAATCATTGTGCTTATACAGCACAAGCGTGAAATGTTAACTTTGAGTAAAACTGAAAACATTCAACACACGGGAACGTTGGATCTTTTGAGGTGGTCCTAGCTATAAACTATTCAGCAGCTCAAGGAAGTTAAGAATGAAAACCCTGACATAGTTATTATACCTTAAAGAACCAGCTGAGAGTTCATATGTCAGTCTAATAAAGAACAAAGCGTAGTCACTCCCCTGCAAAGAGAGAAGTGAGATGGTGAAACAGTGCATGCATTTAGTAGGGCAAGGAGCCTTGCAAGACATAAAGTGAAGGGGACACTCTTTTCAAGTAACGCCAGGCTTGAGTAAAATATTTCCCATTAATAATTTGAGATCTTTTTTCACATTGTCATGTTTTAATAAATAACGTTTGTAACTTAAATGCTTTTCTGCACAAAAGCATTGACTTAAACTTTTACAGCTATCTATAAAAATAGCTATTATTCCTGTGTTGGCTGGTTCCTTATTTGTTAGGCAAATACTGTTACATCATTTTCAGACACTGGCATGATCAGGGGCTGCACCACAAGCGTAATTTAGCTAATTACCAAAGGCTTGGCTACAGTTCCTCATCTTGAGCATCTCATGCTGTGCAGCGTGCTCTAATGCAGGTACCCTCCTCCCCCTAGCAGGGCTGTTTCCCAAATATTTTTACATGCACTCAAGAAACTCACTATTTCTACTTCTAGTTAAGAAGTCACAAGCAAGTCTTACAAAACACGTAACTGACTCTGAAAACCACCACGTACTTCAATAATATGCCATCCGGCTGTTTTCGAGCCAACAGGATATGCCCAGCTCTTATTTTCAGTCTTTCTCACAGCGACTGGCAGGAATATTTTTTGCTTTTAAGCTGAAAGCAGACGTCCCACAATGACTCGCTCCAGAAACCAGCAGGTGAAGGCGGCCCCGGCGTGCAAGCCGTGCCGTTAGCTCCTCAGAGCTGGCAGTGCTGGAACTGTGCGTGGAGCAGGAGATGGCAGCCTGGGTGCCCCTGCGGTTACAGGGCCGACCACAGCCAGGCCTGAACCTGTTCCCCACCCCCCCCCATAGTTTCCTATCGTAGCCCACACAGCTGGAAACACCACCTTGAGTCAAAAATAAATTTTGCTGCGCGCAGTGGAAGGGCGACGCGGTGGCCTCTCCCAGGAGGGGGGCGGCTGACACCCAGGGAGCAGCGCTGTCCTTTGCCTCCGAGCACCCCAGAGGCTTTAGGGGCGCCTGTGAAACAAACAGAAAAAAAAAAAAACACAACCCAAAAAGCGCAGGGTGTGGGTGGGGAAGGAAAGAGGCAGCTGCGTGTGGGGCTGGGGACCCCACCTTCCTGTCAGGAGGCTCCGCAGCAGCGAGCGGCGGCCCCGAGGAGAGGAAAGGGCGGGGGGCAGGCGGGAAGGGCCGTTGGCACCCCCCAGCCGTTGGCCTCACGGGGCAGCCGTTGGTGTGGGGGCGGCATGGCGGGGGGCAGCGGGAGGCCATGCTCCCCCCTACGAGTCCTCCTGGGGATGGTGGCGGTGGCAGCGGCAGGCTGGGGTGCCCTAGCTGGAGGTACCAAAAGGCCCGCAGGGGTGGGCCCACCCCAGGCACGGTTCTCCTCAGGGGGCTGCTGCGGGGTCCGGTGGTACCGAGGGATGGGGGCAGTGCTGCCGGGTGAGCAGGCTGTGGTGGCCTGCAGGACCGACCTTCAGCACTTAATAAAGGCCATGAGGTGATGTGGGGGGCAGCAGTGCTGTTTCACCCCCTCAGCCTGACTCCAGACAGGCAGAAGTCAAGTAGGGCTGTCCTGATCTGCCACCAAGGCCCGAGAGCGTCTCAGCAGTCAGGACGAATGCTGGGAATACTGCCATAGCTGTTTGTGGGGTTCTTGCACACAACCCCTCATGCTCAGCCATCTGCATGCTGTCTCCCAAAAGGCAGAGGCTCACAGGTGCTTGAAAACCCAACACCCACCCACAGTCACCATGTTGCACCCCTCCTGCTTCCCAAGGCTCTCACGGAGCCATTGCAAAGAGCTTTAGCTTTCTGATTGGATTTTTATACAGCTTTTTTTTTTTTTTTTGGTAAAGTGAAAGGCTCAGCTAGCCTGGAACCTGCTGTATTAAAAAAGATTCACAGCCTGGGCACTAAAGCAACAAAAAGTGGCAAGCTAGCAACAAGTGGGAGCCCTCGTTTTGGAAGGGGGAAGAAGGGAAGCAGCAGGAACTTGCTAGGACAAAATAAATGGCTAAGAATCATGCATTTAGACTTCTCCGTATAATATTCTAAGTCTTTTTCCCTACAGCAAGTGCTGTACCTGAAGAAGAGCTACGTTCTGTTGGCTTAATTCAAAATAATTATATTTATGCTGACATCAAACGTGAAGGTAAATTTGTCGGATTATAAATATATTTAAGTCTTACTAGACTTTTGAAATGCCATTTAAGTACAGTGATCATTATGTAAACAATGCTATGCATGGAAGTGATGCAACCAGGCTTAGCTAAGCATACTGCTGGAGGCTCCGGAATATGGTTGACTGCATACATTAGCGAGATGGTGCAGGCTGAGAAATACACTTGTCCTGTGGTGCACTCGTGGAAGATGTCGTGTCTAAACAAGAGTTGCCTGCTGAGCTACACAAACCCAAGCTCAAAACCTGGTGCTGGGACCCTGCAGCTCGGTCTGGTGGTTTCTGCTACCCACAGTCAGCACCCACCGCCCCGTGGACAGTTCCAGCTGTTAATAGCAGCAAGCAGAGACACGACCAGCCTTCTCGTTAGTCCCAACAGGAAAAATTAGCTTAACATCACATTAAGTATAGCTTTGTCATTTCATTCCATGTCATTTACCTTATTCTCTTGTGTTGCAGTTAAAGTGTATGTTAAAGTATTTACAAATAGTCCATTTCTGGTATGCATGGATTTGTCTCTTTCTCAAGAAGAAATAATAGATCCCAAGTATTTGTGGATTGGTCCAGATGGAAAGAATTTAGAAGGTTAGTTACTTTTTTCTGACTACAAAGAATTTCCACTCTTCCTGCCTTCGCCATTTTTTCCAAGTCACTGATAGAATAGACTTTTTACAGTACTTCTACTCAAACTTACAAACAGCCCCTGCCTCTTGGGGGTGGGGTCAGAAATCAGGAAAATATGCTGAGGTAGAAAACTAATTTCTCTGTTTACAAGGGGAAAAGTTGACCTCAAATGGTTAAATAAGTTACCGTGCATGAAATCACGTATTTTCCTTGTTTCTGTTGATGCTACCCTGCAACAGTGTGGTGGGTCCAAACAGTCGCATGGCCCTTTATCAGAGTTTTCCACAAACTCCGACAGACTACATTTCCTTTCTCCCTCTAAAACTATAAAATGCTTGAGATAAAAGCAAACTTGCAGCAAGTCTAAGAGGTCGAATTTTAGACTAACACAAATCAGTGTGTCATTATGTACTAAAAGCCTCATCTTTAAGTGTTTTAAATGAGCAGAGCATCAGAAACCAAGTATTTCCAGTGATCAACTATTTCCTGTTTCTATTCTAGGGCAAACATATGCGAATCTTACAGAAACTGGAAAGTTGATGCTGATGGGTTTTAAGGAGTCCATGTCTGGAGCCTACACTTGCACTCTTTCTCGCAGAATCATAGAAACTATGACACAAGAAGAAGTAGACGTGTTTGAGACTTATAAGTTTATGTTATACGGTAAGGTTACTTGCTTACTAGTAAGCTAATGCACATAGCCTTTGCCGTTTGGTGTGTTTATAACAGGAGTGTTTATTTCAAGGCTTGATAGAGATTGTTAACATTCTGTGCCAGAAGAGAAATATGCGTATATAGATAGTCAAATATCCTTCCAGTCTGGGAAAAAGTTTAAATGACAGTCAAGAACATATGGCAACTCAAAGAATAAAATAACCCCTACTTTCAACAAGAAACAAGTGAACTACAGTAATTCCAGTGTTACCCAAGATCTGAAAAGAAAGCTCAGGTCTGAGCGCAGTCTCCTACAAGAGAGATTACCATACTGAGCCTAACGCCGATGCAGAACGAGCTTGAACAGTACACTCAAGCCTTCCTCCACCCTTTGTAACCACTGTTCACCAACATCACCTCTCCACCCACAAAATAACGTCTCCGAAATGCTCAAAAACACTAACCTTTTTCAATCATTTTTAAAACATTCCCTCCCACACCTTAGCTGCATAGTGTTTTTGCATCAACCCAATCCGTTTCTGTATTTATTTTACTATGACGCCGTGTTACTGAACTAGCATATCTATTTGCCCCTTTTTTGTTTCAATGTGTAGGAGCAGAGCCTCATAACACAAGCACAAATTCCTGTATATTTCAGACTAAAACGTCCCTTACTGTTTGAGTCAGCTACAACAAGGATAAATTTGTTCTGGTTTGGTTAATGAGTAAACTATTTACTTGTTTACTTTTGAATAAGTGCCTGTGTTTCTGATACAAAGTACACTGATATAGAAGATAAGGCACTGTACAAGATTGAGTGATTACACTGCTGAACTCATACACAAACTATTTTCTTAAAAGCATACAGGGAAGCTGACCACGCATATCAGATATCTGTTCGCTTTACTGCAAAGGGATGTGAGCTAGCAGCTAATGCCCAGTTCTTTGAGGAACTGAAGAAAATCTTAGACAACATAATTTCTGATCTGACATGCCACATCATAGAGTCATCGTACAAATGCCATTCCATCAGGATACCAAACCAAGGCCTCCTGCGTGAGCTATTTTTTACTTTTCAAGGTAACACATGTCAGCATTTGTTTGGGAGTGATCATTTCTATTTATAAATAACCTGGGTGTACTATAAACATCTGAAAAATATTAAAATCAAGCATACCTGCAGACATCGCTGCCCTTTATTTGCGATCCCTGTATTTTTTCTTACAAGCCCACAGATGGAGCTAAAATGCAGTTCATATGCTGAATGTGTAGTACAGTACTTACAGCCTTAGCAAGAAACAATCCTTTTCAAGGTGTTCGGTTTGAAACAGTTATCGAAAGGAGACAATTGAATAGATACGATTTTTCACTAATATAATTGTAAAAGGAAAATGGCCTGTTGTTTTTCATTATTTGATTTTTAATAAGCCTGTGACCTATGTGGTTTTGCTTGATTCTAGGAAACTGCAGAGAGGTAAAAAGCCAGAGCTTCACAGTTCCCTTATGGTAATACTGATGTGGCTGTATTGCCTTGCAAAAGAGGTTAAATCAGCCCCGATGGCTGCCCTAACTTAGATGTTTTTATCGCCAAGTAAAGGAAATTATTCAGTAATGCTTTGACCATATTTTCTCCCGTACCTGTTCTCATCACGTGCCAACCAGAACCACCCAACAAGTTGTGGAACAGTTTGGTGGCCGTTTTCCCCTCGGCAAAATCCAGGGGTGCTCGGAACAAAGTGGGGGGACAAAGCTTTGAAGTTTTCCTGCTACTTCAGTCCTCTCTGTACTGAGTGAGGGTGCTGTGTGAGAGTTTAGTTCCTTTCTCCTCACATCTCAGCATGTTCCCCCCACTCCGTTATTTTATTGGTTGACCTCTGACTCTTACTGGAAGAGCACAATTTAAGTAACTGGTAGAAACCACCAGGACCATCCCCCCTCCCTTTTGTCAGTGACTCATTTTTCAGAATTCAAGTACACCAAGTAAAAAAATTTTTTGAAACACTATCTTGACTAGAGATTGTGACAGAAAAAAAAATCACCATTCTCCACAAATTAGAGGATGAAACATAAAATGCTGAAGCATTCAGTGAAGAAATTTGTTGGTTTTTTTTTCCCCCCCTGAAATGAACCTGAAGATAGCTGCTGTAAGTTCACTAATACATCCTTAAATACAGACATGAATGTGTATCTCTTGTCCCCACCAATAGTTAATCCTTTTGCACCCGGATGGGAAGAAGTTTGCCGACAGGTTCCTTATGACTGTGAAGATGCAACAAACATGAAAGTCCAAGAGGTTCTGTGTCAGCCACCCTTGTCTTCTCCGCATGTTTAACACAAATTCCTGCCTTAGCATCTACAGATTTGACTGGTAGTAATCCAGCTTCCCCCAGATTTTATGGGATTAATATCATTGTAAGAGATGATTCATAGAGCTCAGATAATTAAGTTCAGAATGGAAAATTGTTTTAAAGGTCAGATTGATCCACACCAAAAAAAAAAGCCAGACTTACTGTTCCCATTATACTACCTCAAAAATAAGGAATCAAATATAAACATTTATGTTAGTACGTTAAACTTCCAGATCTTTAAATTAAATCTTTGATTTATGACTCAGTAAAGGGAATATAATTTAAAATAAACCTACTGTAGCCAGTTTCTGAAATCTGTTATCTCTGGCTTCTTAATGCTAGTATATACTACTGTATAGTAGCCTTGTGACAGCCTTGGGGGGGGGGGGGGACACCACCAAGAGGCATTTACTGACATTGTTAATCAAAACCATGACTGACTATTTTCTTTATTCTTCCAATGTTTCTGAATTCCAGGCAAGAGATCGGATTGGAGAGTTTTTCAGTAGGCAGACGTACGTTTTGAAGCACGAGTTTCAAACTGCCCCTACAATACACTACGTGGACAACAGCTTCTCAGTCACCCACGTTGACAGCTGTCAACCAGGTTTTGGGAAAAACCATATCACCCACCAGAACTGTGCCGGTTGCTGTGGTAAATAAAAACACTTTATTTACGTATTGCATGTTAGCCCTGATCACAGCCCTCTCTGAAAAGTATTTGGTAAACATCAGGGTCAGAAGTCAGGATATTTCCATTCGCCTTTTGGGAAGACATCCCTTCCCATCAGATTTATTTTTATTTATTTCTTTTTTAGAAGTGCCATGTGGAAGAGCGAGCTGGCAGTGTTTGCAATGGTTGTTAACACGTTAGTAGATAAAACTATTTCCAAACAGAGTAAATGGAAGCAGCGAAGTGTTCCTTCTTCCAGGCCACTGCTCAGTGACAACACTCAGGATGTTGGGCAAATAAAAAACAATTACCTTAACGGTAGCACAGCTAGAAAACCCTCAGTTGCTTTAAGGGACCTTCTGCCAGCCGCACCACCGCTGGTCCTGGGGCTGGGGGCGGCACAGGGGGTGGCACAGGGGGCTGGGGAAGGGCTGGCTCTGCTGCAGCACCCGTGGGCTCCTGCTGACGGGCTGGCCCCGGCTGGGGCAGAGGGGAGCTGACAAACTCTGTTCTCTCCACAGTGGTTTGCGAGCCTGGAACATACAGTCCTAACAACGCAGTCACCTGCCACGTTTGTACCAGGCCTCACATCAAGAAGTACGGAGCAAAGTTTTGCTAATAAACATACGACAGAAATTGGAAAATTGAATAGAAGCTGTGAAAGCACTGTTTTTTTGTGATATACTTTTCATTTTTAGCTACCAGTTCTGGAATCCTACATTAATTGTTGAATGATAGCCAAACTCCATCATTCACACACCCTGGCATTTTCTGTATTCAGGGAACACTTACAGAACTGATGTATAAAATGAAGCGTTCATGCAACATAAAGTAACTTTTTTTTAATAAAAAAAGAGGCAGTTTGTCACGTGGCCGTGGGTGCAAGGAGTCCATTTCTTGGTGGTGACACCAGACAAGCTTCTCGCTGCAGTTTGCCCAGAGAACATTAAGAAGCTACAAACAGCTCAGGGAAAGGTGGCAGAGCTGCTGTGGAGTTATGAGCCATAGTGACGTGCCAGAATCTCTGTATTAATAATACCTGGGAGAAATTACTCAGAAGTAGTAAGTATTTAATCTTCGTGATTTAAAAACATAAGCGATCTGTTCCTCTATATTTCGCTGTTTCTTTCTTTGAGTCCCGAATGCTGCAGCCTGCGCAATGCGCTGGGAGCAGCCACGGCTCCACGCGGGGCTTTCCGTGCTGCAGCCACCAGTGGGAGCTCTGCACCGGGAGCGTGGAGTGAGACCGAGTCCCCCAAACCAGGGGGTTACCACCAAGTCCTGCAGCCCAGCCAGAAGCAAGGACGCTGCTTTTGTGGCTTGCCTTGCCCACATCCCAGGGAGGGAAGCAGGGAGGCTGCTGAGCCTTCTCTGCCTGTTTGCTGCTGCATCTTCTCCTCCACCTGAGCAAACAAGTGGCACAGCTCTGCTGGCCCCAGGGGCGTGTTGGACAGGATTATCCATCCCCTTACGGCAGCTGTGAGCTCCCAAGTTCACCAGGTCAGTAACAAGTCGAGATACAAATTGCCAAACACTGAGATAACAACAGGAAAGCTCTCTTCCCAGAAGAGACTTACTCTGGTCTGCTGCTGAAGGTTAGCTGCCGTAGCTGCAGCAGTCGATCACTTTGCTCACAAAGCAGCATTACCAAAAATTCTGATTTGCTCCTTTCAAGAGCATCACGAGTAACACTGCCCTCCTACCCATCCCTACTGTGGCTGGCTTCTGAGCCACGGCGGAGTTACAAGAACAGGCTTTTACAACTTGTCTTTAAGCTTTGTAAGCTGCTCCCTGCCAGAGCTGTTGCCTTCCAGACTCCTTGGTCACTCTGTCGAGGGGCACAAGAGAACTCCCCCTCCTTCCCCTCTTGCTCCAGGGGCAGCCAAACCACCAGCACGGTCCTATTTGAGGCCACCTGTGCACAGGGGTTGCAGCCCCCCAGGACCAGACTGAAGGGGACCCTGCACCCTGTGCATGCGCACACCCAGCCCTGGAAAGCCCTGTCCAGCTTCCCATGGAGCAATTCCTCTCCTTTTTGCGCTGTGTAGTAGTAAGTCAAGCAAAAGAACACCTCCCGCTCAGTAACCGCAACTTCTTATGGCATCTAGAAATTCCTTGGTGGGTACTCATCCAAAAATCGACCAGATTCAACCCAGTTAAACTTATCCATTTTGACAGCAACACAGCAGGAGACGGCATGGGCACAGACCACGCTCCGAGCTTTTCAGAATCATTACTTATTAAATACTGACGAATAAAATGTACTGTAACGAGCATTTAAACTGCCTGTAGGCTGATTATCTCAGCCGCCAACTGGACACTGTGTGCACCGCTCAGGCTTATACAGATTAAGCAGAAGGGCTCCGCGACTGTTCCCTGTGTTCCTTGGCCTATTTCACAACAGAGCATCTCACAGAGGAATGCCACATACATAAATTATTATGGGGAAAAAAGCAGTAAGTAGGCACTGAGCGTAATGGCTAGTGAGTCACAAATGAGCACTTGCTGCCTCCTCCCTCTCTTAAAAAATGCAGTTACAGAAAGCTCTTGTAGTGCTTCGGGTTTTCAGTGGGCTTTTAAAATGTGGAAAAATAGGTCAAACATTTCCATATTACATTGCAGAGGGGTTTGTCATTAATCCCATGCAGACTTTCAAGAAAGAGGGGGGGATGCAAAGCAGCTTCTCTCCAGCCTGTTGTGGACATAAGCTCTCCCCATCCAGTGGGGCTCCCCCCATTGCTGCCTGGGACAACCCAAAAGGCAGCCGCTGCTTTTATTTTTGGCACAGCATTGCTTGGAGCTCCAGCCCTTTCCTTTTCCCAGGCTGAAGGATCGCCATCCCACTTCAAACTTTACAAATCACTATGACCAGCTCTCACTTGGCCTCACCTTTATTTTTTACAGTCCCCAGCCACAGCAGCCCACGAGGAGCATTACAGCCATGGTCACCACTAAGTCCTCCTTTCGCCCTGCTCCTTTTTTTGTACGCCTTCCTCCCCCTCCTCAGATGCTCTTGGCACAGACACCTCCAGGTAAGCGGCTGCCCCAGGCACTGTGAGCCTCAGCCTGCCCCCAAGCACGAGGCTTTCCGTAAAGGATGACGGAACGCGTCAAGCGTGGCGACGAACTCTCACAAATAAATTGAGAACTGAAAACTTCCTGCCCCCTTTCTCAGCGCAGACCTCCAACAACTCAGCCTCGCAGCCAGGCAGCCGTCGGCAGCGCGGGAGCGCTTTGAAGCCCCTGAACGACAAAACCCAACCTGCCGCCTGCAAGCCACAGCCCGTTGTTCCGGTGTCAGAGCTGCATTTTCCCAGCCTGGAACAAACCACTTGAGAAGCACTTCACAAACACATGTTCAAGCACTCACTGCAGAGCCGCTGCGCCAGCTAGCGGGTTACAGCACGGAGCCAGGACCGCGTCTGCCGGGGTGACAGTGGCATCGCTGCACCGGTGCGAAGGTCTCCTGCCTCCCACGGCACCTCTGTTAACCCATACGTGAGCTGGAAGAGGAGCAGGAGAGGCTGCAGCTGCCCAAGGCTCACAGCACACCCCCATGCAGCAAGAAAGCAGCAGCCCCTGCTCACCTGATTATAAGGAGAGAACAAAAAGCTCCTCCTGGGGCAGGAGGGCACGGGGATGGTGCTGATCCAGGGCACCTGGTGCTGATCCAGGGCACCTGGTGCTGCAACGCATCCCATCTGGGAGGGAGGCTTTGCAGGGGGGGCAAACACTGGGGGCTGTGTCTGGAGGGGGCAAAAGGGCTCCTACCATGAGCTGCTTCCCTGTGAAGTGGCTTGGAAAAGCACCAGGGTGTCCCTTCTGTCCCCAGTAGCCCCAGCTGGTCCCGTGGGCGTGCTGGGCTCAGTGAACAGGGACAGCCCCGGCTGCAGCTTCGGGGCTCCGAGAGGACACGCGTTGGGGGCGCGAAGCCCCCCTGCAGCCGTGCTCCCGGGGGGGCAGGGGGTGCAGCGCACAAGCGGGGCTGTTTGATTTGCTGAGTCAAAGCCAGCGGCCGGGAGCTGGTGTGAAATGCAAAGTGTGTTTAGGTACGGCAGCCCCCGTTAAGTTCCTCGGTGGGACCAATCATTTATAGAAAATTAAGCATATTTTCAAGTGCTCTGCTGAGCTGGAACCGGGGGGAAAAAAAAAAAGAAAAAAAAAAAAAGGATCCAGTGCTGCTTTCTGGCACCTAAACCCTGGCCTGGAGCGAGGCCGGGGGAAGGATGGCAGGAGCCCCGCGGGTGAGACAGACAAACGGACACGAGGGGCAGCCCCAGCCTGTGGGCACGAGCGTCCACACGTCCCACCAGGGAGAAGTGAGCCTGGAAAGGTGATGGGGACGGCTCTGCAGGCCTCCAGGCTGCCCGTCACTGCCATCAGCAGGCACAACCTCCCCCAAAGCTCCCCAAAAGCTCCCCAAAACCTCCCCCAAAGCTCCCCAAAACCTCCCCAAAACCACAGTGATCAGAGCCTGGCGGCAACCCCTGCCTGGCGGCACATGAGGGATGGGGAAAAAATCAGCAGCAAGTCCAGGGGGGCAAAACGCTGAGCCTGCAACGACCTGCACGGACGGGCAGAGCTGTCGTGATCCTTAGCTCTGCTTCGCTTTCCCATCCCCTGAAATTAAATTTCCTCTTGCAGAAGTCCAGTGACCACATTTTATGCACAGCACCAGTCCTGTAACAAGCAGCATCGCAGGATTAATGAGTCCTTTGCAAGCAGTGAATAAGTATGATTCATTATTGGCAGCAATGCCACTGTAAATGGATTTTTTGTGGTGAAAATAAATAAATAAGCCTACATAACTGAAGGGCCGTTGATGAAGTGTAGGCCAGTTTTAATCACAGTGTAATTGCTGCCATCAGTTCTAATTATTTATAAATATTTTTATAATTGTGGAAATTAAACAATTAGACATCCTTCCTTCCCTCTTCAAAATCTAATCATTTAAAAGTTCAGGATGCGGTCTGGGGCCGGGAGCACCGAACGTACCTCGTGCACAGACCAAAACAGAATTGTTTTACCGTTCTCCTAAAACGCCTGTCCCGCAGAACGAAACGGGCACAGATCCTCCTCCACCCCCGGGAGCAGAAAGCCCCCGGCAGCCCCGAGAGCGGCCGAGGTGCCCCGGGAGTTCGTAACAAAGATTTAAGCGCGCGGTGAAACGGCGCAGAAGGAGGTCGTGCTGCTAATTCGCTCGTTACTGATCCCAGCAGATAAATCTACGGCGTGTCGGGGAAGAAATTACCCAGAAATGCGGTATTAACGTGGATGGGCTTACTGCATCGATAAAAAGACACGCATTTCCTAGAGCGCTGGGGGGGAAGGGCCCAGACCTCGTCCTTGCCCTTCCCGACCCATCCCAGCCCCGCTCGGCCGCGGGCACCTCCTGGATCCCTCCCTGATCCCTGTTTCTCTTCTCTCCCCCTTCCTTGCAACACCCGAGTGAACACCCAGCACTACCGCAGGCATAAATTCCATGCCGCTCAGTCCGTCCTAAGAGAAGTTCTCTTCCCGATGCTTATTGCAGATCTTTATGAGGTTTCTTATGTATTTTTCTCCCTGTCCCCCCGCACAGCCCAGCGGCTGCTCCACTGATCTGCTGCTCCCGCACCCCAGCCTCCTTCCCCGCGTGCCAGGGGCTGAGCTGGTTACAAACAGCAAAACGAAATCCGTTCGTTCGTTCCTTGGCAGCTTCGCACCGCCTCGCCCCCTGCCCCTCCTGGAAATTCCCTCCCTGGCGGTGCGGCGCCGGCCTCCGTGCAGCAGCGCTCCCGGGCTGCCCGTGCTGGAGAGGCTCCTCGTGCCGGCACAGCACGCGGGGTGTTCACAGCTCCCCGCACCGTGAGCGGGGAGGAATCGGCCTCGCAGCCCCCCGGGCTCCCCCCCATTGCCCAGCAGCTGGGCAGAGAAGCGGGAGCCCCGATTCCTGGTGGCCCCACAGGACCAAAGGGCGAGCTCCGTGCTGAGCCCAAAACACCCCAAAGGCAGCGCTCAGACCTGGTCACCATCCTTGGGGCCGGCTGCAGGTGACATTTCCAGGTTCTCTGCGGCAGGGATGAGGAATGCCAGCTTCCCTCCCCTGCTTGTGCAGGGGATGCTGCTTCTGCAGCCTCACAGCCGGCAGGACCCAAAACGCATTTAATGAAGCTTTAAAATCAATAGCACGGGTGCGGGAGGCGTTTCCCACCGGTGGAGGATTGCCGGTGCTGTGCTGCCACCGGGATCCACCTCCTTCCCCCTCTGCTCATTAGTGTCAGCTGTAACGAGCCTGGTATTTCCCATCCTAACAGCACCTCGGGCAGGGACAAGCCTGGGAGATGCGAAGGGGCCGGGGTGCGCACGCTGCAGTGCCGCGGTCCCCTCCTGGCTGACTCAAGGCACGGTGCGGCTCAGGGACACCGCCAGGGGCTTGCTGCTACCCAGACCCATTTTGGGGGGGGGGACACCAGCAGGACCGCGGGGAGCCGCAGCCCCCTGCCCAGCTGCTCATGGGGCACGGGAGGGGGCTCCCCGGGGAGCGGGGGCCGCCATCTGCTCGGGTTTGCAGGCTCTGCGGGCTGTCACGGCTGTGCCGCGTCTGGAGGCAGCCAAGTGACAGCGAAGGTCACCGTCCCGCGAGTGGGAGCTGTCGCTCCGCGTTAGGGCCTGGATTTCACCCTCAGTGGCATCAATTCTCGGCGTGAGCCACGCAGGGAGAGCTGCCGGTGAGCTGGCACGGGGACCTGGTGGCTGCGGGCATGGGGAAGGGCTTGGGTGTCCACCAGCCACTGCGGTCCCTGTCCCGTGTGCCGCACGATGGCCCCGGTCTGGTCTGGTGGGGACAGGAGGGCAGGGAGTGGAGCGGGACCCCAGCGGCTGCAGCTTGGGGACGGGCACAGCCTGGGGCACGTGGCGGTGACCTGAGCCGCAGGAACCGAGCGGCGGCGTCTTCATTAATTCAAGGCGTAGGTTGGGTTACCGGGGGCCCGGGGTGTCCGGTTTCTGCAGGCACCAGGCATGGCTGGGCACGGCTCTGGGCAGACACCGGGTGCTGTGGGTGTCCTTGGCCCTTCCTTGTGGCAGGGGTGTCGCCGGGGGGCCCCGTCACGAGGCGCTGCGGAAGCACCCACGCACCGACGCGATGCACAACCACCACGCGCCAGCCACGGGCTCCAAAGTAAAAGCCAATTTATTGTATAAAGTAAGAACGTGAAAGGTCCCTTAAACAAAACACATATTGGGTCAGACGGTCCCGGCGGTGCCCCCACCCAGGTGTGCAAGCGACCACCCGGGGGTGCCCGCGGGGGCTCGGTCCGGTTCCCCCCAGCCCCTTCCCTCCGCCGTGGGGAGGGGGCAGTGGCCGCATGGGCTGGGGCTGGGCCGGGGGCGTTTGTGCGTCACGGGGCTGCGCTGGGGATGTAGGCACTTGTGGGAGGGTGCGGGCACCGCTCCCTCCGCCAGCCCCGGCCGCAGGAGGGACGGGAGAAGAGCGGGGGCCCCGAGCCCTGCCTGCCCCCAGACGCACGGCGCAGCCGGGGCCAGGATCCAGCAATAAAAAGCCCCCGCTGCTCCGGGGCGGCTGCTGCCAGAGGATGTTCAAGCAGCTTTGGTTGGTGCTCTTGGTGAGTTAAGGCAGTTTAGCTTCAGTTGGTTTAAAAAAGGGCAAAACCAGCAAAAAACAGCTCTCAGGGGCCAGAAGGGTCCGGGTCTGGTCTGGCTTTTCTCCGAGGCTCCGCTTGGACCCTGCACGCCCCGAGGTGGGAGCGGAGCCGAACGCAGCCGGGCGCACGCGGGGCAGCCCTGGCGGCGCGGTGCTTCTGGCCCATCTCTACCTACCGAAACCAGGAACCTGCAGCCCAATCTGGGAAGTGTCAAAAAGGGACGTTGGGGCTTTTTGGGGTGAGGGGAGATTCAGGCTCCTGCCAGCGGCACGGGAAGCGGGGAGCAGGCGGACGAGCAGCCGCCTCGTCCCCGTCCCAGCGCCGTCACAGTGACCGGTCGCAGCCGTGTGAGTCCTTGAGTAAGAGGCGGGAGCCGCGGCGGTGGCGGTGCCGCTGGGCTGGAAGCCCCGACCCGCGTGGTTTCTGGGGAGCACCGAGGGGGAACCCGCTCCCCCCATGCCCTCGGCCCCCTCCATCAGCACCCACCTCCCTCGGCACAGGGCTCAGCCCAGGGCAAGCTCCTTTCCCGTTTGCATCTCGCAGAAACGCACGCTCAGAACGGGAGGTCCTGGTTTGGCCCCCCCCCAGCACCCATCTCCGAGCGGGGGACCCCCTGCGGTGGGACCCCGCGCCCCTCACTCCACCCGGGAACGGCCGGGGAGCAGCGAGGGCGGAGAGGGGAGATGGGGCCGCAGCGCCCAGCGCGAGGGACAGGAGCTGGGACAAACCCACACCCGCCCCTCGCCTTTCCCCACCGCTGCGTCCCCCTGTCCCCTGTCCGTCGGTCCCGCCGGGCTGCAGCTCTGAGCCCAGCCCGCGTCCCCCCGGGCGGGCAGCCAGGCGCCCTGTGCCGCTGGGAACATCCCTCGGGCGGCGGAGGGTAAGCCGGAGGGATTAAAACACTGATTTCGTTAATGCCCCAGGGGATCTCTGCAAAGGAAATAAAAAAGTTTGGAATGAAGTCCGAATGTCCAGCTTAGTCGGAGCGATGGCCGTGCGGCGGGGGCACGCTGGGGGTCTCCCCGCTTGCTTCGTCCTTGTTGCCAATAACCGCTCCCCGCTGCAGCCGCGTCCCCTCACCGTGCCCGACCCCGGTGCTCGCGTTGCTGCGGGCGGCCACGGCTGCCCCGGCCAGACACCGACCCCCCCAGAACAAAACAAAGCACGGCGATTTCTGCGCGGCGACAGCAGCCGGGAACAGCCCCGGCCGGCCCCGGGCCCCGCGGGTCCCTCACACCACGGTGCTGATGGTGGACGACTCCTCCGAGCGCCGCTGCTTGCTGGGCAAGGACTTGAGATACTCGAGGTGCCGCCGGGCGTCCTCCTGGTTCTGCCGCACGTAGTAGACCAGGTAGGAGATCACCATGGCGAACCAGCCGAACATGGTGACCAGCATGGCGATGTCCGTGGTCTTTTTGTACATGTTGCAGAAGTCCGTGTCCGCGATCACCTGCAGGAAGGCTTTGCCGACGTGCTCCTCCTGCACGGAGGAGTCGCAGACGATGCCGCCCGAGGAGCCGGCCACCAGCTCCACCGTGCGGATCAGCTCCTGCAGCCGGCAGTCGCACAGCCAAGGGTTGTTGGAGAGGTTGATCTTGGCCTTCAGGTTGCTGAAGGCGTCCTTGCTGACCGACACCAGCCTGTTGGAAGACAAGTCCAGGGAGTGCAGGTGGTCGCCCAGGCCGCGGAAAGCCCCGCTCTCGACGCCGGCGATGGCGTTGTGGGACAGGTCCAGCTCCAGCAGCAGCGGCAGGTCCCGAAAGGCGTCGCGGGGCAAGAAGGGGATTCGGTTGGAGTCCAGGTAGAGCTTGTTGGTGTCGTTGGGGATGTCTTTGGGGACCTCGGTCAGCCGAGCGTTGCTGCAGCGGAAGGTCTTCAGCCCCTCCTCCTCCGAGGGGTAGCAGCCCTTGGGGAAGGCGGCGGCCGAGCGGAGGCAGGAGGCCAGGAGGAGGACGCTCTGCAGGAGCAGCCACATGGTCGCGGAGCGCAGGAGGAACGGCTCCACCGGAGGCATGGCGCCGCGCTGGCTTGCTCACGCGGCCGCCGGCCCCTCGGCTCTTGCCCGCGGTGGTTTGTGCTGGAGTCGGTGCATCTGGGACGGAGACAGCAAGGGCACAGCGTCAGGCAGAGGTGCCAAGGGGCACAGGCGCTGCTCTGCCAGCGGTGAGCATCGCGCCCGCCCCGGCGCGCCCAGCCACGGGATGGGAACGGGGATGGGGACAGCCGGCACGGCTCACTCGTCCCCCTGCCATCAGCGGCTGCGCTCAGTGTTCCAGCGCAGCAGGATTAGGCCCCGTGGGGCCGAGCGACCACACGTCTCCTGCGTGCAGCAGCTGGGCTGTAACAAACGGACACGGCGCGGGCTGAGCCAGAGGCGGGGGTGAGATCCCCGCCAAGGTCACCGGCAGTGCGAGCGCTGCCTGAAGGCCAACGCATCCTGCAGAGGCGGCCGGCAAGCCCTGGCTCCAGCCGAGCAGCCTCTGCAGGCAGGGCCCCTGGGGAGCGTGATGGAAGCAAGGCGCGGGCAGGAGCAGCGCAGGTTCCCCGAGCGGTGCGGGGCTGGCGCGCAGGCAGGGCTCTTGCTCACCAGCTCTGCTCCCAGCGCTGCCCGCCCCGGGGACGCAGGCACGCACCACGCTTTCTGTGGGGTGTTTGCTTTGGAGGGGACTGGCACAGGCGGGTGGCCGGGCTGCGCTGTCCCCTGCCCTGTGCCACGCCAGCCCCAGGGCCGGGCTGCCCACACCACCCTGTAACCATGGTCCCCATCCAGCCCTTTATTCCGGAGGGGAAAAACGTCAGCAGGAAAGAAACAAAAACAGAAAAAGGAAATTCACAGGAGCTGAGCGTTTAGCAAGTTCCCAGGGTGGTGGCAGCAGATAAGGCCACGTCCGAGAGCGGCGAGCGCGCTGCCCTGCTTTCCCAGCCACAGGTCCCGTCTCACCGAGGGGCCGCGGCGGCAGCGCAGGCAGGGCAGGATGCAGGAGCTCTCCTCTCCCAGCATCCCGTGACTGAAGACACCGGCGCGGAAGGGCTCCCCGTGGCATGGCTTAAGCAGAGCTGTGCTGTGGAGAGCCCCACGCTGTGCTGCCCCGGGCATCTCCTTGGTAGCCTGCCCGCAGCCTTGGGGCTGTCCCCTGCACCCCCCGCAGCACCCCAGGGTACAGGGGTCCCACGTCCTCCTCCCTGCCTGAGGCTGTGGGGTTGCAGCTCCTTGGGGCTGGGTTTCCCCGGGGAGGCGGCGATGCTGCTCCCCACTGGTGGGGGGGCCCAAGCTCCCCCCAGAGCCATGCTGGGGGCTGCTGGGGCTGTAGGGGGGAGGCTGCCAGGCCTGGGATGGGGCAAGGACGGGGCTTTCTCCTCTCGCTACTCAGCACCGTAACTCAGCTCGACTGCACCGAAACACCCCAAGGTCGCGCCAGCGCAGAGCCGGCCCCGAGCACCCCACTGCCGGCACCCCCTGAGCGGGGAGCGGGGCTCGGAGCAGCTGAAGGGCACCGGGAAACCCAGCCCCACACCGACACCTCCGCCTGGCCGGGGGACCAGCCCCCCAAGTCTGCCAGAAGTAACCCGGGGGGGCGAGCCCAGGGCCGGGCACCGCTGCAAACGGACCCGAACACACCGGGACCGGTGACCCAGGAAAGGGGGGAGCCTCGTCCGCGGCACCCCGGGGGCTGGGGGACCCCCCCTCGGGAGGGATGCGGCTCTCCAGGGCCCCACGGGGGGCTCGGATGGCTGCGGCCACGGTGCTCCGGACCAGGCACGGCACCGAGCGCGGGCGCAGCCAGCCCGGTGCAGCGCCCTGCCGGGGCGCGGGGTCCCCGGCCCGACCCCCGGGGGTCGCCGCCAGCCGCGGGGACTCCACCGAGGTGCCGGGGGGCAGCCGGGGCTGGCGGCGGCGGGGCCGCGCGGGCACCGGGACCCTCGGTGCGCCCGGAGCAGCCGGGGATGCCCGGGGTTCCCCCCAGCCCCGCTCCAGCGCCGGCTCCGCTCGGCACCGGGGGGGCGCGTTGCGGGCGAGGGAAGCCCCGGTAATTCCCCGGGGGACCACCCCCGCCCCCCGCACCCCCGCCCCTACGCCCGCCGCCTCCCGCCCTGCCCCTCCCGGAGCCGGGGAGCACCGGGGAGCACCGGGGAGCACCGGGGAGCACCGGGGAGGGGGGGTCCCGGGCCGGACTCACCTGCCGTGCGCCCCCCGCGGCGGCGGAGCGGCCCCGCGCCCCGGGCCGGAGCGGCCGCGCCCCGCGCAGCGCGGCGGGCCCGGAGCCGGCGGCGGCGGCGGCGGGGCCGGTGGGCGGGATCCACCGCCCGGGCCTCCCCGGGGCTCCCCGCCCCCGGCCCGCCCCGCCGGGGGGGCTGCACGGCGCCGGGCACCCCCGCCTCGCTCCCGGCTTCCCTCCCCGGTCGGCCCCGGGAGAGGCTGCGCCGCGGGACCCCTGCCCCGGGGGTGCGATGGGTTTGGGGGAGGGGGGGGGGGAAACACCGGGGGGACCCCCGAGCCCCCAGCCCGGGGGCAGCCGCAGCGAACGGAGCCGCGGGGGAGCGTCGAGCCCCACCGGGTCCCTGCGTGGGAACGGCGCTGCCCCCCCCCGTCCCCCCCGGAGGGCGATGCCCGGAGCTGGGCTGTGCCCCCCGCCTCTGCCGGCTGCCCACGGCTCAGCCCCGGGGACACCGGGAATCCCCCCAAGCCCCCCCGCCGCCGCCGTTCCCCCTCCCCCGCCACGGAGCGCGACCCCTCCCGGCCGCCGCCTCCCGCGGGCACCGGCATCGCTTACCCGGGGAAACCCGAGCCGCGGCGGGCAGCGAGGCGGCCGCAGCCCGGGGGGGGGGGAGGGGACCCGGAGCGGGCCCCCAGCCCAACCCCGAGCCGCCCGGACCGGGGCTCTCGGGGCTGCGCTCAGGACCATGGAGAGCGGCCGCCGTTACCGGGCCCGGCCCGTTCCCGGTGCCCCGTTCCCGGCTGGGGCCACTGCACGCAGCCGGCAGCACCGGGGCTCGCCCCCCCTGCCCCCGCGGGACACCGGGCACCGGGGACGAGGGGACGAGACCTTGCGAGCAAGGATGCCGGTGACCCCCGCATCCCGGTGCCCGTTCTCCTTGGAGAGGCCACGCGTTGCCACCCCCGCCGCTGCTCCGGCGGATAACCGGTTTAGGAGGCGCCTGGCCTGCATCTGGCTCCATTAGGACAACCGAAGCTGACGGGAGGGCTGGAGCCAGGCGCTCCCCGGGGACCCCCACGTTCCCCCCCCCAAGAGCTACCCCGGGGCTGCCAGGCCCTGGCGGGGCCCACGCTCCCGCCGCCGTCTCCATCGCTGGGGCTGGGATCGCAGCCAAGCCCACGCTGGGGCATCCTCCTCCAAGGCTGGCGGGCAGCAGGCAGGGAGCCTCCACCTGCCCTCAGGCTCCTCGGCTCGCGTCTCCCCACGGTTGGCCGGGGAGCGGAGCAGCCCCGAGCTCCCCAGTACCGCTCCCGGTGCTGCCGGGTGCCGTGCCCGCAGCAGGACCGGAGCTGGAGCTGCAGCAGCGCCAGGCGAGGCAGCCACCAGCTGCAGGAGCGGGGCTGGAGGGAATCACGGACGCATCCAGACCGATGCTGGGGCTGCTGGAGCTTTTGGCGAGCCCCAGCTGATGGTGGCCACGAGGAGATTCCTGAGCTCAGCCCAGGGGCTGGGGGGGCACCGGCGCTTCCCCACCCTATGGAGCCTGAAAACCCAGAGCCTGCAGTGCAGCGCGACCCCGCGCGGACCCTTCCCTGCCGCAGCCAGCACCGGCTGGCTAAAAATAGGCAGCACCGGCTCCCCGCTGCCAATATGCAGCTAAATATAGCCGGTACCGAGCCGGCAGCGGGACCGCGGCCGGCCGAACGGGAGGGGAGCGTGGCCCCCAACGTGGGGGTGGATGGGGAAACCATGCAAGAGCAGCCCCCCTGCAAGCAGGGAGCAGCCAGCCCGGGCTGCGGGTGGGGGGACGGATCCTCCTCCCCAGGGACCCCTTGCCCCCAAATTCTGGGGTTCCCTGGGTGGGTGAATCCGGGCTGGGGAGCCCAAGGAGCGGTTCCCCTCACTGCGCTCCCACCGGCAGTGAGAGAGAGGCTGCTGCTGCTGCTGCATCACCGAGAGGGATTAATATTTATGGGCGTTTAAAAATAGCCGTCGCATTGTGCTTCCCCCTCACGTGCGGAGTCAGCAGGGTGCGGGGAAGCTGCTAAATTAGATGTCACCGCGCAGAGGGAGCTGCTCAGTCAGGCAGGAGCGGGGATAAAAATAGAGCCTGCCATGCGTGCGTGGCTCCCCTGCAAAGCAGGGCCAGCTCCCGCGGGATCCCCCGCCTCCGCTCACGGCATCCCCGCACCTCACCGCGCTGCCGCGGGCACCCCCAGGGCGCCTGGGCAGGGACTGGGTTTTCCTGGCCCTGCGGGTGGGTCCCCCGTGCCCACGGCCATCCGGGAGCAGCCGCCAGGGGAAGCTCCGGCTGCGGGAAGCCACCCGGTGCCTGCCAGCGGCACGATGCCAGCGCGTGGTGCCCTGGTCCCCATGGCCCTGCCGTGCCCCGCTGGTGCACAACCGCGGGGCTGGGGCCAGATCCAGAGCTGGCACCCACTGGCACCGCTGCACCGTGGCTAGATGGGTGCACAGGGGGTCTGCGGGGCCCCTGCCCGCATCCGTTCCCTGCGGATGGGTGTGCGGCCACCCTCAGGCCCACAAGGACGCTGGCACAGGGTGCCCAGCCCTGGGCAGAGCAGGGGAAGCCTCGAAGCCTTCAGCACAAGGCGGCACCGCGAACTCCTCCATGCCAGAAACAAGACCCCAAAAATTGGCTTCGCCGTGTGGCCAGGGAGGGCTGGCAGCAGCCGTGCCGAGCTGGGGGGCTCTGAGCCATCCTGGTGGAGCCGCCTGTGCCGGGCGTGGGGATGGAGAGGGTACCCCGGGGGTGCCACGCTGACGGGCTCCGGGGCCGGCTGTGCCCTAGCAGGGTCCCACGGGAGCCAGCAGCAGAGCAGCTCGGGGCAGGGGCTGGCAGCACAAAGCGGCCTCGCCGCTCAGCGCCATGCTGCACCCTCTGCCGCTCCCCGGCAGGAGAGCTCGCCGCGGCGGCGGCGCGCACAAAGGCTGCACAGATGGCCGCGCGCACCGAGGGGCCGCGGCAGCGCCACGCTGCTGGCTTTGATCGCTGTGCAAACAAAGGCACGGCCAGATGGTCGCCCCGCGCTCCAGCGCAGGAATCCTGCCTGAGCTCCCAGGCCCTGACCTTGGCCGCGCGTCCCGGCGGTGCCCGCGGGCATCGATGGCGTGCCCGACGCCTTGGCTGAGGTTTCCCAGTGGGGACACCCCCGCACCCCACTGGGGTTGATCCTGCTGAGCACAGCACGGGGTGCTTTGTGCCTTTAGGGCCACAGCTCAGGGGTGCTGTGGGCAGAGCAGCTGTGAAGTGAAGCAGGGGGCGAGCGCAGCCCCCAAAGGACCCTCCTCGGGAGGTGGTGGAGACCCCGGCCCCTGCCCAGGGAGGTGGTGGACTCACCGTCCCTGGGGGTGTTTAAGGAAAGCTGGACGTGGTGCTTGGGGATGTGGTCTAGTGGGTGATGGTGGTGGTAGGGGGGCTGCTGGGCCGGGTGGTTTTGGGGAGGGGTTCCAACCCTAATGATGGGGGCCTTCATTTTAAGACTGTATGGAAAAGGAAACAACAACAACAACAACAGAGAAGGAACTTTTCCTTCACCTAAATTTTATTATTATTTTGCAACTCCTTCAGGTGTCCACAAGGAATTTTGCCCCTCTCCCCCCCACCCCCAAAACAAAACAAAACAAAAAAAAACCATTGTGGCATAGAGGTATAATTTCAGTTCACACCAGAGGACATTCTTCTCACTGAAGTACAGTTAAGCCCCACAAAGTGCCAAAAAAACCTGCCAAAAAGTAATGTATTTACAAGTTAGTTTTACATGTTGGCATTATTTACCTGTCTGGTCTTGCATTCAGGGCTTGACCTATCTGGCGGGGAACATGTAATGCCGTGCAAGGTTGTTTGGTTGTATGACTGACAACACGACTTTAAAATTTTGAACTGTTTGTATAGAAGCAAAATACAGAAGAGTACACTGTCCCCAAGGGAAACGTAGAAACTACCTGTTGCTTCTCAGGTTTTAAGTTAGAAGGCATAAGCATCTGTTAAGGTGTAAGAAAAAAGCGTAATCAGCTGTTTGAGCACAATTGTTACGTCTACGTGAACATTTTCCTCTCCAATTTCCAACTTGGAGTGCAACATTTTTCATCATACTCCTAGATCAGGTCCTTGCGGGTCCTTTCCAACTCGGGATATTCTGTGATTCTGTGATTCTAGGATTCTGTGATTCTAGGATTCTGTGATTCCGTGATTCTGTGATTCTAGGATTCTGTGGTTCTAGGATTCTGTGGTTCTGTGGTTCTGTGGTTCTAGGATTCTGCTATTCTGTGATTTTGTGATTCTAGGATTCTGTGTTTCTAGGATTCTGTGGTTCTGTGGTTCTGTGGTTCTGTGATTCTGTGATTCTAGGATTCTGTGATTCTGTGATTCCGTGATTCCATGATTCTGTGATTCTAGGATTCTGTGGTTCTAGGATTCTGTGGTTCTAGGATTCTGTGGTTCTGTGATTCTAGGATTCTTGATTCTGTGGTTCTAGGATTCTGCGGTTCTGTGATTCTGGGATTCTGGGATTCTAGGATTCTGCTATTCTGTGTTTTTGTGATTCTAGGATTCTGTGTTTCTAGGATTCTGTGATTCTGTGTTTCTAGGATTCTGCGGTTCTGTGACCCTGTGGCTCCAGGCCCGGACTACAACTCCCGGCGTGCCGCGGGGCCGGGGCGGGACGCGCCGTGGGGCCGGCCGGGAGCGCGGCGGGTGCGCGGCGGAGAGCCCGGGCCGGGCCGGGCCGAGCCGAGCCGGGACGAGCCGAACCGGGCTGAACCGGGCCGGGGCCGCAGCGGTGAGTGCGGGCCGGGCCGGGCAGGGCCGGGCCGGAGAGGGGGAGGGGGGGTCCCGCGGCGAGGCCGAGCCCCCCCGGCGCGCAGCGGGGGCAGGGGGGCGGCGGCCGGTCCCGGGGCGCAGCCGGCTCCGGTGATCCCCTGCAAAACCGGGGGCTGCTGCCGGGGGCTGGGGGCGATCCCCGGGTCCCCGCTGGGCAGCGGCCGGGGCTTTGTTCGGAGCTGGGCGGGGGGAGGGACCCCCGGCGGACAGCCCCGACCTGTAGCGCTGCCCGGTGCCCAGTGCCCCCGCAACGGGGCGGGGGGGCAGGGGCAGAGATCCGGAGGGGGACACAGATCGCTGAGGGGGGTACAGATCCCACGGGGGGGGGGGCACGGATCCCACAGGAGGGGCACAGATCCCACGGGGGGGGCACAGATCCAGGGGGAGGCACAGATCCCATTGGGGGGGTACAGATCCCACAGCAAGGCACAGATCCCACGGGGTGGGGCAGAGATCCAGAGGGGGACACAGATCCCACGGGGGGGGGGCACAGGTCCCACAGCAGGGCACAGATCCCACAGCGGGACACAGATCCCACGGGGGGGGGCACAGGTCCCACAGCAGGGCACAGATCCCACAGCGGGACACAGATCCCACAGGGGGGCACAGATCTTTTGGGGGGGGGGGCACAGATCCCCCAGCAGGACACAGATCCAGCTGCTGCTGTGCCCCCCCACAATCGCTCTCGCTTCTTCTGCTGCTTGCATCAGCCGGGGCCTCATCCTGACCCCTGTCCCGCCGCTGCCCCGGGTCCTGGGTTCACGGCCAGGCTCCGGCCCGGCAGAGCCTCCAGCGGCCCAGCTCGGGGCCACAAAGCAGTGCTGGTTAGTCCGACGTGCCAGCGCCTTCCCCTATCAGCCGCCTTTACGTGCAGCCAACATCTTCGAGGCACTCGATAACTCCGGCTCTCGCAAAGAAGGGTTTAAAATATTTATTTGCTGGGGAGATGGCGAGTGCTGTTGCTGCCAGAGATAGGGATCGCGGCTCTGCCGCGGCTCCCCCGGATCACAATCGCTTGCATGCTGGGAACGCTCAGGAAGATCGCCCGAGATAAGCACCTGCTGCCTTCCTCACCTCTGCGGTCCTCAGATAAAGCTCCCGCACGGAGCAGGCAGCGGGCGAGGCGGCCAGCAGCAGGGTGCAATCCTGCAGCACCCCAGGGGACGGCTGTCGGGAAGAGCCGTGCCCTGCCCGGCGTTCTGGGTCACGGCTGAGCAGCGGGACGGGGCGGGGGGTGGTGGTTGGGCTCCCGCCGGGGAGCAAAAGAAGAGGCGGGGAAGGAGCTGCGCCTCGGGGCGCTGGTGGCATGGCTTTAGGCATGGTCCTCCAGCAGCTGCTGACGTTGGGCTGTTTCCCCTTTTTGTAGAAGCAGGGAGGTGCTGTCACGTCAGCTGCTGGCAGCCCCAAAGCACCTTGCTCGGAGCCCCGGGACAGGTCCGGTTCTCCCGAGGGAGCCCTGGGCAGCCGGGACTCACTCACGAGTGACGGGTGGGCAGTCGGTCAGGCAGGCACAGAAAGGCCCGGGCAGAGAGGAAGGGCTCAGCTCCTCCATCGCGTGTGCTGTTTGTGTCCCACCACGACTTTTTCCCTCCTTGGATGGCCACCGTCCAACGTCAGCGCAGTCCTGACCTTCACACCCGGTCTGTTGAAACATCCAAACTTTTCTGTCCTGAAACGGCGCTGCACGACTGGGAAGGGCAGCTCAGCAGCCAGCTGCTGCAGGGGCGGAGCTGGAGTTCCTCCCGCTTTTGTGTCTCGCCTTGGTGGTTTTTTTTGTTTTTTTTTCCTGCAGGTGAACAAATCCCCGGAGTAAAATCAGAAAGCAAACAACATGGGGTCGGGGATGGGGGTAGGGATCTGAGCTTCGGCAGCGCGCTCCGTCAGCCAGACTTTTGCAATAACGTGCAAAGCTCTGTGTGCAATCTGAAGTGAGCAAAGAGCTTGGGCAAGGGCTGCGAACACGAGGTCAGAAATGGGAAAGATTCACAAATGAAATATTTTTAAGGTGGGGAAGGCAGAGTTAGAAAAGCATGCAAAATTATCCTAATAATAGGACCTAACGCTTGCCGTCGCCACAGCTGTCTTGCAAGGCTGAATTCACCTCCTGTGCTGTTTGTACTCGCATTTCACCACTCCAGTCATTTTTACAAGCAAGGAAACTGAGGCAAAGGGAGGAGGATTGCTTCACGTGCAACGTCTGAGCTTGGCCCTTTGCCACCCAGCCTCAGCTCTGCAACTGCCCTCGTTTGCAGGTGGCGCCGGGTGGAAGTTGCTCCTTGTTTTTTGACCGCCAGACTCACAGTTGTCCCCAGATGGAAACTGCGCTTTATTCCTCAACATCCAGGCTGCCCCTCCAGCTGTAGGCCTGCGGGCTCCTGCGGCCCTCGGATAACGGCATCGCCTCGAGAAAAGAGGGGGAGCGGGAGGGCCTGGAAGATGTCGCCACCCCAGTTCCAAAGAGGAAACAATCTTCTCTTTCTGTGTTAATTAAACTCGATTTTAAAGCTTCCGGCGAGGCCGTTCAGCATCAGGCTTCCTGCACCGTCGAGTTGCTCCGAACCTCCGCTGTGCCGCTAACGCCGCTGCGCGGTTTGTCTCCATTCTCTTTGCTGCTATCTTCTGAGTACTTGAGGACTATTCATCACATCTTTCTTGAGTGTTCTCTAGACTAAACAAACCCATTTCCTTCAAGCTGTCCTTGCAGGTCATGTTTTTCCTACACCTCTGCTCATTCTCACAGCTCTGCCCTGGACTCCCTCCAGCTCCTCCCAGCACTGGACAGTATTCGAGCTGAGACCTTACCAATATCGAGGAGAATTATTTCCTTTGTCTGGCAAGCAGCACTCCTGTTTATGCATTCCACAGCGGTGGTTGCTTTTTCTTTCTCTTTTTCCCAGTAGTATGACATTTTGGACTTGTGTTACGCCTCGCTGCAGCCCCCAGATTTCCTTTCGAAAGCCTTTAGGAGCTGCAGCAGATTCGGGATGGAGCTGCTCTCCCAGCCAGGCCTGGAGCGCTGAACTCCGGCTCCGAGTCCTGCTTCCAGACCAAGCTTCCTCGTCGGGAGTGCCCGGTAGCTGACAGCCTCTCACCCAGGAGAGGTGCCAAGAGGCTGAGCAACCCGCAGATCTGTAGGGTTTTTTTCTGCAAGGGAAACAAAAGCCTTCTCCAGATGTGAACCACCTGGGTAGCAGAAGTAGCTGAGCATCCATCAGCTCACCTGGCAGCCTCTGGTGCTGAGCAAGCACCGGCTGAAAGTGGCAGCGAGCGTCCCAGGAGCTGCAGAGTCGAGCACGAGCCGTGTGCGCGAGCCCTGGGCAGGAGCAGGAGAGCACAGCAGCTTCTGAAACAAGCCAGGCCCAGCGCTCCGTAAGGGAACTCGCAACAGCTGGCAGCGACATCCAGCGCGTAATGTTAGATCTGGCTCGGGCTCGCCTCCTGAGACTGCGAGAGCTGGAGAGAACAGCAACTTGTTCTTCAGCTGTGGGAACGAAAGCAGCAACAACACAAGGCTAGACAGCAGGAAAAAGCCCTCGCCTCGGGGTCCTCTGCAAGGAGGGACGGGCTGTAGTACCTAACGAAACCACGTTTCCTTGGGACGTGGACAGTGAGGATTTCATGCAAGGCCTTATAGGGGTTTTAATTTGTCTCTTTGCTGTGATCCCTGAAAAGCGGTATGGCAGCCCTCATCTTCTCAGTAAGCCTAAAACGTGACCAATACCTGCTGCTGGTAGCTATCAGCGCAGCAGTCCGAAAAGCCACAGCGTTGTCCATAGGGCACTGGTCCAAAAACTGCTGGTGTTACCCACTTGCAATCTGAAAGGATAACGCTGTCTTGCGTCCTCATCTCCCTGGGATTGCTTAGAAAAACCTGAGCTCCAAGTCTCCTTCCCTACAGGGGAATTCTGCTACCACTGCCCCCGTCCCGCAAGCCTTAAATTGGAAGGGAAAACTTACAGACCAGACCAGGAGACCAGAGAGCCTCCAGAGCATGCAGAACCCTCCTGAATTATGCGAACTAACCGGGTGATCTGTTGATAAATAGCTGCTCTGCCTTCACTCTTCAAATACTAGCGTTTGCTTTCTTAGTTTAAAGTACGTTGAACCCAGAAACATGTAAGAAACTTCATGAGCCAAGTGCTTCCATTATTAATACTGTGATGATGGCTTAAAAAGCACTTAAAGTATTCATCTGAGTCTTGTGAGTCTTGTCAGGCAGGACTCGCGTTGAACATTGACATCTTGGTTCCAGGAAAACGCTTCACACGTAGCTTCTGTCACAGACAGGCTCCCCACACGCTGTTCCCAAACGCGAGCTGCTCCCAGATTCAGCCTCCCCTCAGAAACATCAGTAACAAGGTGCAGAGAAATGAACCAACGCGGGATTTTTTTATAGCAAACAAAAATTTCAGCTTGCTTAACAGCAAGACCCTCCACCCCCGCTGTGCTTAGCTGAGAAATTTGGACGGAGGGTTAGAGCGGTCCGAGTCCTAACCCGACTCTGCTTTAGTTTCAGGGGTGCCCAACTGACACGAGAGCCACCATGAACGTGGGAACGGCACACAGCGAGGTGAACCCCAACACCCGTGTCATGAACAGCCGCGGCATCTGGTTGTCCTACGTCCTTGGAATCGGCCTGCTGCACGTTGTGCTCCTGAGCATCCCCTTCTTCAGCGTGCCCGTGGTTTGGACTCTCACTAACATCATTCACAACATGGTAAGGAAGCGGCGTGGTTGGTTTGACTTCTGGGGCACGGAGAGGTAATCTCTCTGCACCAGCTGTTCTTTTGAGAGAGATCTAATCCAGCTCTTGTTGACACAGTTCCTTTCTCTGTTTCCAAAGACATGGGGTAAGTAACTCAACCTCCAGCCCTCAGACTGCGCCTTTTCCTCTAGGTCATATATTTAAATCCAGCCTAGGTACTGATAAGACTCCAAGCATCTGGTAAGGCTGCCCAGAGGGGACACAACTGATTTGCCTGCAGAGCAAATCCCTTCGCTGTGTCCACCCTAGCAGAGGAATAGCTGTACCAGGCCACAGAAGCTGGCGTGGCAGCTTTCACTTGGGTTGATACAATCAGACTGGATCAGCCTCGTCACAGTTAGAAAGCAAGATTAACCCTCAGCTCGCTCTGCTTAAAGTAAAAGATTGGTCCAGAGACAGATTCTCCCCTTGTAAGCATCAGGTACCCAAATGACAATGTGTCACAGCATCGGGCTAGGGGAAGCGGGGCGCCTGCTCCGTTCACACAGCGCGGTCTTGTGCTGTGCTGCAGCCACGCAGTGACAACTTCCCCAGTGAGCAGAAGAAAACCATGCTCTGTTTAACTGCTCACTTCCGTGCCTCTGCCATCCCGTTGTTCAAGTCTTAGCACGCTTGGGTCCTAGGGCTTGAGCAGACCTCTCCACAGCCATTCGCCCTCAGGCGAAAGAGGCAGAATACTTCAGAGGCGCAGCAATCAGTTTTGTGTCATTTATTTTAAATAGCATCTCGGCCCAAGACTATCCCAGCAACAAAAAACACCCTTATCGGGGACCCTCACGCTCATATTATTCCCATCTCTAGTGAAAAGAAAACAACACGCCGGCTAGAACTGCTAGGGGCTGAGTTCAGTGCATGCTACCTGCATTTCATCCAGCTCCTTCCCCTGCTCTCCTCTGCCAGCTTAAGTGCTTAGGTCCTGGGAGCAGAAAGGAGTTAAAGCCAGCAATGGCTGTGCTTGAAAGATGTGTCTGACTGAGCCAGACGCTTGCTGCTTATCTCTAAGTCGTGTTCCACTTTCAGGTTAACTTGTAATCAGAATAGTAACAGACCCTTACTGCCTGCAGGTCTAGCAGCACTTTTTTTAGAAAGCATTTAGCATTGCTGCTGCACGGTAGAGCGAGTCCATGCTAATCTCCTCATCCGAGTGCTGTAATCCTGCAGCTACCTTCCTCCCTCCTGTGCAAGAGCCGAGTGAGAGGCCCCACATGCAACAGCCAAGCCTGGGAGAGCCCCGGCTAGTGTCCTTCACCCTAACTCACTGCTTCAGAAGCCGCTGTTTGAGTTTGCCAGCAATGGCAATGCGTCCCTCTAGCGGGACAGCGTGCTGGTGCAAGCTGCCTGCCCGAAACCTCTCACCGCTGTGCTGCGCGTGCTGAAGTTGTGCCGTTCGTTGCGTTGATCCCGCTGTACGTGTGTTTGCTGCAGAGCATGTACATCTTCCTACATACCGTGAAAGGAACCCCTTTTGAGACGCCAGATCAGGGGAAGGCTCGGCTGCTCACGCACTGGGAGCAGATGGACTACGGCGTGCAGTTCACAGCGTCCCGCAAGTTCCTGACCATCATGCCCATCGTACTGTGAGTACCGCAGGGCAGCTGAGCTGCCTCGTGTCCTGTGCTGGTCAGCGCTCCTGCTGCCCGTGCTGTCTGGGGAAACAGAAAGCATGAAGTGGTGTTAATTCCTCGTTTTGTTCCCTGCCTTTCCAGGTATTTTCTAACCAGCTTTTACACAAAGTATGACCGGATACACTTCGTAATCAACACCATCTCCCTAATGAGCGTCCTGATCCCCAAGCTGCCTCAGTTTCACGGAGTCCGGATCTTTGGGATCAACAAGTACTGAACTGCGTAGACGGAGCGCATGGAAGAGGAGCAGAGGCGAGGGGAAGTTCCTTCTCTCTTGCTCTGTTTCTTCACCCCCATGCCCACTGGGATCTGATTTCACAGCGGCTGTTTAAACGCAGTACCCAATAGACATATACCGCATGCTGGATCCTCATGCCCAATAAATCTAAACAAGCTCCAGAGTAGAGTTTAGCGCGGAGCAGGATACATGACGCTGGATTTTCTTTTATTCCAGCATCATAAATAGATGGAGATACACTGAGACTTCAAGGTACAAAGAGGATGAGTTACGGGAAGATCGTCATCTATCCCAGACATTGAACGGCGAGAACAGGGATGAGGGGAAAAGCTTTTAGTGCTGGTACTATTGCTGTGGTAAATGCACTTTAACATACATTTCCCTTTCTGAAGCTAGGTGCTTTAAGCGATATGTGGGGAAGTTCAAAGGGAGACAGCCAGACTTCCCCAATAGTTGATTGTTTTGGGGTTTGAGTCCCATTTTGGGGCAGGGGAGGAGAGGGAGGGGGAACAGAATGACAGATTTGCATTTTGAAATCTTTTACGCCACTGAGAAAGGAAGTTCTTTTACTAAAAACAGTACAGGAAAGAATCACCTGCAATTTGACAAAGCTTTCAGTTTTCTGTGGTACCATTCGTGTGGTTCAGGGAAAAGATTACCAGACCCTAAGCTACAGTTGTTACTTCCAACTTGTACCAGAATTTGTCTGGGTAACGTTGCTCCCAAGCCCAAACCACTAAAATTTTAAAGCACGCTGAGCACTCAGGCAGTGCAGCGTTTGGATTAAAGGCCAGGTTGCAGCTCATTTTAATGATTAACTACAAATGCCACTGAGGTACTTGGTACATGGAGATTGCATGAGCATGGGAGAAGCTGCCGACTGATGGGTACAGGCCAAGCGAGAGATGGACGGCTGCCTGCTATAATCAGTGGCAATAATTGGAATTTTTCTCCTCCATCCGTCTCCTTGGTCTCTTGGGTCTGCGTACACGTTACTGAGATCTGCCAGTCCTAACTGTGGACTTGACATGCAAGCCTCCATGTGGCAAACAAGTGATGCCTGACTGCCTGGCACTCAGCGCCACGCGCAAATGCTGCAGCAGCAGCCCCTGGGCCCAGGGTGATGCTGCCAAGGGTGAGGGAGCTGACCAAGAGAAGGGTGTTGCGGGGCACTGAGGACAACAGATGATTTGGTATAGGAAGAAAAATGAGCCTTTTCCCCCATAAAACTACCACCTGATTGAAAAAAGGTCTGCAGGTTTAGACTTCCTGGCTGAGATGCCTTTCTGCTGTTCAAAGCAATCGGTTTTTCTTTTGGGTTGCGTGCCCGATGAAATGTGTTTTTCCTCACGCTTCTCCTGTAAACTTAGGAAAGCCTGTATTTTTTGTTGTCTTAGTGCTTATATTGTCTCACACTGACAATGGTAGAAACTTTTTTAGTATGCTGGTTTTGTTCCTGCATTAGCTAAGCCTAGCTTAAGAAGTCACAGTGGATATTGAATTGATCGATGGTCTGAGCATAGGACAGAGGAACTCCAAGTTCACATGTAAGATCCAGTACTACTCCATGCGTAATTTGAGGCAAGCTGCTTTACCTCTCTGTCTCAGATTAACTACCAGACTGCTGCAGAGAAGGGAGAAAACACTTAGCATACCTCAGAGGGATGCTGGAACGCATAGAGAATCATTACCTAATATGTTTGAAAAACAGAAATATTTTAAGTGAAAACGAAGCTTTCGAGAAAGTAGAAAGAAGATTTCAAGAAAGTAGAAAGAGAAGAGCTTGGCTTGATATTTGAGCGCTGTTCTCCAGAGAGAGTTTGGCAGATGTGTAGCGTACTTGATTGGGGAGGGGTTTTAAACCTTTTAACCACCACGACATAGGGACTGCTGCTTTAGTTAAGGTACTATATTCCCTAAAGCTAATATACTCTTTAAGCTACTAGACAATGACTTTTGGTGAGAAAAGAAAAAAAGTGTTTTTGGAATAGAACTGTTTTGTCAATCAGCTGAGTACTTTTGAAATTAGTAAGAGATCACCGATGCCCAGAACGCTTACGGAAAGACTGCTGCCCTCAAAGGTGCAGCGCCTGTTCTTAACAGGGTGGCTAAGGCAGCATCCGTAAGGCAGACCGTGCTGCTCAGCGGATCCGAATTCCTGACAGCACACACAACATCTGGTAAATCTCCAGAAGGAAGAACACTATTCATTTAGGTAGAATACGAGGGGGGGAACATCAACTTTTTTGCAACAATAACAGTAGCTATACCAAGGGTGCTTTTGCTTAAAATATTACTTCCATAGATACAGACATATACTGATTATTTCTAAGTATATGTGCCTCACTCAAAGCCAGAGCAGTTTTGATATTTTTAGCATAAGCACAAATTGAAGGTAGAGGATCAGCTTTCTTCAAAGTACAGCGCTGTAGGTGCATCAAACGCCTTGGCATTATAACAGCTGAGGATCTGGATATATATTATTTGTGCTGTTAACTGACACTATGGACATTTGATTGCATTTTGTTAAATTAAAGGTCATCGGTAAAACAACAGAGGATGGAATTCCAAATTTCTGGAAAAGGCTGTTTTTAAAGCCCAGAGCCTAAAATGTTGGGCAAAGCCTTAATTATAATAGTAAGCTTTTCTGATATACTTTATTGACACTGAAATCATTGAAATAGCCATTACACAAGTGTCCATATTTGGGGTCACATGGCAAATGACATTCTTTCCAAGGCAGGTGTAGCATTTTTTGCCACAAAATATCTGGAGTTAACTTGGACTCATACAGTTAATCCAATCAAGTGAAATATAAATGAAAACTGGAGAAATATGGGCAGAACTGAGAGCAAGAGTTGAAGAAAGATTTCATGTTAATAATATGGTGTATTGAGTAGCTTCATTAGATTTATAATTACTTGAACAGTTATTGATCTGATATCTTCCTTAAGATCCCATCTTAAGGGTAGGTAGAAGAATTAATCAAAAATAAGAAAGGAACCATAAAAAAAAAAAAAGCTTTGGGTACTGCTGGTCAAGCCACCTTCATGTGAGTTTTGTGGCTGGTTCCTTCCTGCCAGTGTCATAGGAGCGAGTCGTACCTGACCAAATTTTCTTTGTTGCGGTGGTGTGAAAGTAATGAATACAGTTCTGGGTGTCCTGGAACTCCGTACTGAAACCACTTCTGGGTTACTCGTTTGCTAAATTCATATGGAAGTGAGTTCAGTGCTTGAAGGCTAATCTTGCGCACACAAAAGTTAATGAACTTAGTCAAAACACTAAAAATCTCATGGGGTAAGTCATTTCTGAGAAAAGGGACGTTGGAACAGCACGGACAGGAGGAGGGTTTTTAGACGTATGTTTGCAGCTGGCATAGCGATGATCCAAGGGCAAAGCCTACCTTGTGTGCTGAGAGTCAGAACGGGAGCCCAAAGACTGTCCGCTCCTTCTTTTAGGCTGTGGAATTTTCTCCGGTACCTCTGTGAAGGAGATAATTGAGCATTATTGATTTTAAACAGGATTTTGATCACATTGCACTTGACAGATTTTCCCCTTGAACTTACACTGTACACAGTAACGAGGATAAACTTCAGCTGGAGAACTAAGGTGTGCGACTCCTTGTGTGACTGAGAAACAATGACTGGGCAAGTAGGTACTTAAAATGCTTTTCTTTTTTGTTCTGCGATGAATGCAGGAGAAAAGCTTCAGAAACCCACCCCTTGAGCAGTTCACAGGCACTGGCAAGCAGCCATCCCTCCGCCTGAGCCTGATCTTGCGGGCAAGGCCTCCTCTAAGCCATCATTAAGACAGTGCACCTATTAACGCCATGTGGAAGCCGCTGCACCAGGGAAACGAGGGAACAATCAAGTGCTACCAGTTGGTGAATCAGGGAATCCTGTCTTGTAATTCCTTTAACAGAGCTAGCGGATGTTACACAGTCCAACCCTTTGCAGGAAAAAAAGCCTTTAAAATAAAAACAAAAGCCTGAGGTCTAGGGCTACTTAATTCTCGAGTACTTTTTTTTTAATTCATTGTTTAGTTTTTTGTTTGTTTTAATAGAAGGTTGGTACTGGCCCTTGAAAAGGGGACAGCAGTTGGGTTACCATTGTTAACGCATTAATATTTCTTATTGTGACTTACATCGCTTTATCATCGCGCATAACGTATTTTAAGCATGCGAGAGTTTGCGTTTATGTATCCTCCTTGGATGAATTTAAGTGAGCTAAATTAGTTTTGTTTTTTAATGGAACATTCTGACATTGTACATAGTTTTAGGGTTGTTTTGTTTTTTCTCCCAGTAGCCCTTCTTTTTGCTGTGGATACCGAAGTCTCATGTAGAGAACTTTCTAAAATAAAAGTGTGAATATTTTTATTACTCCTTTGTACAGCATTCTAAGAGAAACTAATAAAGTAAGTATTCATGTAAAAGCTCGTACTCGATTCCTTGAATTCCCACGTGGACCGGTTTTGCTTTTAAACGTGCAGCTGGAAGCCCACCAGGCCAGGGGCTGCAGCGAAGCAAAGAGTTGGCCAAGGAGACCGCTCAACAGAGGCTGCTGAAGGCACCCCACACCTCGCAGCTTGGCGCTGTCGCAAGTCTACTGAGATCGCTCCCAGGCCACAACGCGCTGTTCCCCATCCCAGCGGCTCGCGATCGGAAAACCAGAACCACGCCAGAAGCCTGGGAATAACCAAGTGGCCTCCAGACGAGTTACCTACGGATGTGGTAACGGAGCATGGCGGCAGACCACAGAATGACCGGTCAGCAAAAAAGCTTTCGGGCAAGGACTTTGCATCTGCAGCTGTTTGCTGACTTTGCCCTTAAAATAAGTTTGGTGCTTCCGGAACCGGCCAGGAAGCAGGCAGGGAGCAGCTGCCTCGCCCCACTGCTGACAGACGCCTGCATCGCTCCAGCGGCACAGACGCACGCCCCGGCCTTTCCCACCACCTGCGAGATAAGAGAAGGCGTTTCGCTCCGCAAACAGGCAGGTACGTTTTTTAAAGCTTTGCGTACAGCAGAGGGGGAGAGCAAATCGTTAGTTCTTGCTAGGTTTTATCTGGTTTTGAAATCTTCCAATGGAATGTGTCCCGCAGGCACTGCCGAATCCATCCCACGTTAGGCAGCCAGGACTGCCGCTTCCCCCGGCAGCGTACCTCCTTCCTGACATGACAGTAACTCCCCAAAGAATCAGACTCACCAAGTCTGTTTTTTTTTCAGTCCCCTGGGGCGCATTAAAGCAAGACAGAGGGAAAGAAAAGCTCCCCAGGCACCCCAGATGAATGGGAGCTGTTCGTCTGAGCCACAGGCAGGGAGCTGTTGCTATTTAACAGGACTCGATAAAGCAGGGCGCAGAAGGGAGAGACCACACCAGCACCTAAAGAAGTTTCATTTGTAAATTAAAGTTGTCCTTCCCTGTGCCATACGTACCTATACCGAAGGGCGTAATAAGCAAAACCGAAACTTTGGAGTCGAAACCAGCTGCAACGGGACTCGGAGGGCAATTTCTTTTCTCTCCCTCCAACACCCAGCTTTCCTCCGCGGGGGAACCTGCAGCTCTGCGGGCATGTCATGGTTTGGGGGAGAAGGGGTACAGACAAAACGAACCCGAAATGCTGAGGAACACCTTGGCACAGAACAAGCGTTCCCATTTCCCCAGCCCACTGTCCTCAACGCTTTCACTTCCTTAGAGACCAACGGAATCAGTTTTCTAAGGCTATTTCGAAACAGGGCAAAGCCTTACTCATCCGTCAGGCATCAAGGCCCAAGGGGAAAAACGCAGAAGCAGTGCTTATGAAGAAACTAAAAAAAAACGGCAAAAAAAAATGATAAAAAAAAAAGTTAAACCTTGTGTAAGGGCAATGTATTAGAGATTCAAGTACTTAGGACCACGATAGGCGGTATAGACGGTTAAGCAGCCGTGCCTGGTTTTAGTAATGAAAATTGTTACGCTCTGTGCTGGGTACATGCAAGCGATGAAATGTCTCCAGTGAGACCAGCAGCACTGAGGCTCCGTCCCGCAGCAGCAGCTAGCTGCGTTCTCAGTTCTGCAACGACTGAAGTTACACCGCAGGCAAGGATAAGCCCCACTAAGCCTAACGAGCGAGCCACAGCTGCTAATCCTACCTCGCCACGTGCTTCCCTCCAACAACCTTATGCACGCTGCGTCCTTGTACTAATGGAGGCTTTGGGGGGTTATTATCCTTAAAAATTAAGGAGTAATGCATTTTGTTACAGTCTTCTGCTTGTATTACAAGTCACTTTGCTTGTCTTGCCTATTTCCTAAGGCACAAGCACGCTTCCTCTCGGTTCCGGAATTTATCAAGCCGCAGCAGAATGTTTAAAAAAGTCACCCAAAATGTGGCAAAGCAAATGGATCCAAAGGGAGAGCTGGTTCCAGTCGAAAGTATCGTCGACCAAGACCATTTCAGAATTCACTGTCTAGTTAGAAGAAAAAGAAAAACCGCATTCCGCCCATTTCCCTCCTACAAACGGACAGAATATAAACTCCACGACGTGCTGCTGCCTGGAAAAGACGGTAAAAGTGACGGTAAAGTCCACATTTATCATTCTTGCTTATAATTTCCACAGGCAAAACACTTGCATCATCCTGCTTCCTTGCAATGGCTAATTAAGGATTCATTTGTGCCTGAACTCTACCACGCTGCGTCTTTTCTGTATGGACGACAGCCATAACACTGTCTGTGTAACCACGCTAACTAACTCTTCGAATCATTTCAGAGTCCCTTCTCGGCAGAGACCAGCAAGACTCGAGGCAGTATGCAACCGCGGGAAGTGCCTGTGACCGAGTCGATGGGGCTGTGAGCGTTGCCACCGAACCCACGCTGGTAGAACTAGGAGGGTCTGCCTCTTTCTCCAAAAAGTGGTCCATCAAGATGGAAGAAAGGCACCTACCAGTACAGCAACTCGATGTGCTGACGACAGAAAGGTAAGGCAGACACAACCAGAGAACGCGCCCTCCAGTCGTACTCCTCTGCCTCACGCACACAAGGTTTTCTCAACAGCCAACACCGAATTAAAGCCTGAGACCACGCAGGCCGGTAGCTATGCCCACTTCTGGAGGACAGGGAAGAGAGGTGGTAAAGCTGCAGCTTTGTAATGCTTATAGATTTCTTTGTTATTCAGAAAGCGGAGCACCTCCATGCAAGTCAAGCCACCTTTTCTCATGGTTTGTACCCGGCAAGGAGCGCACAGATGAGGACAGATCGCCTACATGGCCGCCCAGGACAGGCCTTGCTGCCATGGTCCCCCTCAGACACAGAAGCAAAATGCAATGAGGACAGCAGGAATTACAGCCTAGTTTCTGCCACCGTTTTCCCCCCCAGAAGCCCCTCACATTGTGATATTTGTGTCCTTGTGTAGCAGGAGAAAGGGGACAAGCTGTGGCTCTAAGTAGGCTACGCTACTTTTGGCATAACTCACATACAGAGGCACGTTTAGCGGAGATATTGCATCCTTTCTCTCCTCTAGAAAAGTCAACACGAATCACCCCTTCATTCAGCAACTACGGAAGGATGAACAGAATTTATACGTGGTTCACAAAACGATAGAAGCCTCAGAGGAGGTCAGCTATGAAGAATCCACCAAGGCAACAGGAAAATTCGTGGCCCAGCTTTATGCCAAGTTTTTTGCAAAGGTTTGGTTCCTCTCCAGCTCAGGAGTCAGTCCTTCCTGGCCCCCTGCATGCCATTCAGGCCAGTAACAGATTTTATTTTATTTTTTTAACCAACCAGGGTACCAGCATGAGGAAACAAAGCATAACCATACCCAAGGGCTGCATCCTAGCCTTCAGGGTGATCCAGGTGACCATTAAAGATGCGGAATGGGGTGAGTAACTTTCAGAACCTACCAACTCCTCCATTCGGGAAACAACGCAGCAAAAACATTTTCTAAAATGTCACTCAGCCCCTCGGCCACCCGTAGCTCATCTGCAAGCACAAACACAATAGAAATAGCAGAAATCACGTGGGAAAGGCTCAGTACACAAGTTAAAAGGGCAACCTGGGAAAGCAACGCAGTTTGCAGGGAGGGGTGGTAAGAAAATGAAAGCAAGGTAAAGGAATTCCCAGCTCGACATTTCATGAACTGCAGGGACAGCTCCTCTTGAAAAACTGGCGCAGAGGACAAAGGTGGTTCTGGCGTGTTTTCTTTCCTCCTCAGAAGAAAAGTGCCAGGGAGAAAACCGGGCGGCCGAGGCTTTGGTGGGAGCACTGGGCAGGGGTGCTCGCGCTGGCTAGGCAGAGGAAGGAGGGACATCCCTGACGCCTGCCACGGGATTTGAGATTTGGCTTGCTTCCCCCTGTGCTTCGTGCCTGCGTGGATCCCATCGAGTACAAGAGGCCATTTAAATTCGATGTATTTTAGCACAGGCTTTGGCCAGCGCAGGCCCTAATAGGAGGCATGTGACAGCAGAGGAGGGGGTCTAGAAATGATGGAGTTTAAATGAACCCTGAAATGAGCAGGCAGAAGACTGTAGGTAAGGGTGCAAATACCAGTCTGACCCACAGTTACCACGTGAGATTTGAGAACTGTGATACTACTACCTTCAGACTCAAAAAAAAGACCAAACCAACCAACACTACCTCTCCAGCTCTAAATATTTTCTAAATTAGCAACTCCCTTTTTATACTGTTGCAGGTATTCACCATATCCCAGAGAATAATACATCAACATTCGTATCTGATGGTAAGCAACGTACTTCAATACTTCCACTTGCACTACTTTTACCTCATTTGGGTAAGGTGGACTCTCTCGGGCTAGTACGAACCCCACGCAGCAGTGGTTACTGCCACTACTGCCTACTACCTGCGCCGTGACAACTGTCCAACTCAAAACCGGGCATTACTTTCAAAAATACTCCTAGAAATGTTTCGAATTCTAAACTTCGGGATGCCGGTGATCTTTCTGTAGGACTGCCTAGTTTAAAAGAGAAATGTTTGGACACTCTTTCTGGTTTCCAGGTATCACACAGGGACAATTTGGAGTGCTGAAGAAAGAAGTAAAGCAGAACTGCCAAGCTTTCTCCCAGCTGCCTGTTGAGCTGAGGGGCACGTTTTTAGAAGCCATCAAAGTTGCATTGAGAGACAAGGATATCTTTCAAGAATTGGCCCAGAAAGTAAGCAAAGTTCTTCATACTGCCAGGATTTGTAAGTAAAGATATCTGTTATCAGACCTCCTGTCCCAAGTCTGCTCTTGTACCACAACTACCAACCCCAAATCCTCCACTCAGCACGTGCCTGGTCTCCATCACTGCGCGGAGAAAGGAGGTCCTCAGTACACAGCGAGCTTCTGAAATATGTCCTGAATATAGACTAAATTTATCTGATGGTATCAAAGTATTTAAATTCCATATTCTGCATTTAACTGTGAATGCTAAATGTTCAATGTTAACCTCATAAATAGCTTAAGGAGGAGCAAAAAAAAACATTACAGGACTTCATACACTTGCTTCTCCAGGTATATTGCAAAGAACTATCAACAGAATCGTCTCTTAAATCCTGAAATTTCTCTCTCTTATTCCCCTAGATGGAAGCAGTTTATTATGAAACTAATACTTGTGAGCTGACAACACAGAGCCCAAAGCTAAAAGACATGCTGAGCAGCTTACAGTCTCTTTCAAGAAACGATCTCCATAGCCTGGCAGAAGCAGTTTACTACACTCTCGATGCTCTCAGTGGTAAGGCTTTCTGGCCACTTTAATAGGGAAATCCAGTAGTACTAGACTACATTAAGTGCATTCCTACCTGCAAAACTAACAAACTACAGAAAACTTACAGAGAGGCTTGCAGAGAATTTACATAAAGCAATGTAAAGACGGCAAGATTACATGACGGAAACTGCAGTACAAATTCCAAAGTTCTTTTCCCAACGCTGCCACAAAACTCGGTCTGAGCCTCTCGTCAGCCTTCAGCCTGCGCTGCTGCTTGTACGCTTGCTAATGTCACCTGTGCACAGAGCAATGGCTTTATTCATCTCACAGGGAGGCCACGCAATTAATTCAGTTCAAGAAGTCTAAAGAACTTCTGACCAAGCAAGCGTTCTGAGCAAGACCGTCACCCTTCTTACCTCGCTAGTTGTCTCTAAAACAAATTGGCGGGTGTTTTGTTACATACCTCTTTTCGTTCTCCAGAGCAAACAGAGGAACAGCGGCTGGTCCTGCTAGAATCCCTGGAAAAGAAGGCTGTGCGACATCAGCGTAACCTGGTGAGAGAACAGAACATACATTACTGACATCTGGCTGAAAATAAAGCACAGGAGGGCAGGGGGCAGTGTTATGTCAGGCAAAGCAACGTTTCGATTATGGCAATAGCAGCAGTATCACAACTCAAAGTAATGCTGAAAAGAAAGGAATGAATAACTGCTTCAAACTTGGCAGGAATCAAAATACTTACTCTGAAAGGAATCTCCCCCAAACACAAAGATTTCTAACAACTGTTTCACTGATAATAAGCAGTAAATTAGATCCAGCTGACTACCATTTTTCTTGAAAGCATGGTCAGAATTTGCTGGTTTATTTAGCTCCAGATTAAAAAAGAAGAAAACGACCTTTAGTTTTTTTGGACATAACTGGTTTACAGGAAATTGAACTCAATACACAAGCATGAAAATTTCCCAGGGTAAAAGGCCCCATACAGAAAAGTGCATTGTTTAGAGGGCCTGTAAGATGAGAAAGCACTTCACAAGTCAGGGATCATTACTTAAGAGCTTCCACAGATGGGACTGTTAAAATTTTAACAATCCCAAAATTTTAACAATCCCATGTTAAGATTTTGCTTTTTTTGTTTTTGCTGCAAAGGTTGAGCGCTTCTTCAAATGCAAGACAGAAGACACAGAGTGGCGTTCTGGTGGGGGTGACATCTTGCTCCCCTTCTCGGCGGATGGGGAAGATAAAACAACCATCGCAATGCTCGAGATGAGTGGAGTGAGGATCCCAAAAAATGAATTTGCTATCTGCGATGAAGAAGGCTTCTTAGCCCTCGAAGCCCTGTACGCATCTCTGTATTCACTAGATCTCCTGAGTAACTCAGAATAGGCTACACATGTCCTCAGTTAGGGCTGATTTAAAGGGAGCGATTTAACAATGTAATTGAAAAGCTATTACCTTAAGTCTCTTTTGAAATTTCATCCCTGTGTAGGCGAGGCACCCTTTTAAGTGCTCAGAGCTGCTTTTCCCACCCATTTCTGAGCAGATTTAAATCAACAAAGCTGCTAATAGAAGCCTGAGGCTGGATATCAACATTAATTTTTCCCCCATATGAATGTAGAGTGCTAACTGAATAACCCACTACCCCAGAGAGTCCCAGTCCCGTCAGCCGTACTGCACGTGATCACTTTTAATGAAAAGAATTAATCAAAAAGGTACAGAGATACACTGCAATCATTCACAAATACTTGGAAGGTGAAGGCCTGGGTGCATTTCCATCCCTGTGCGACAGCGGGGAGCCCTGGGACCTCAGGGCATTTTGGTGTCCCACACGCAGTGAAACGGCGCCGTGACCCCACAACAACACCCCCTAAGTGGTAGTGAGGCGTAAGGGCTACAAAGATGGTTAGAGGACTGGAGTACGTCTTGTATGAGGACAGGCTGAAAGAACCAGGCCTGATCAGCCTGGAAAAGAGAAGTCTGAGGGGAGACCTCATTAATGTATTAATGGTATCGAGAGGATGGAGCCGGTCTCTTTTCGGTTGTGCCCAGAGGCAGGACGAGAGGCGGCGGGCACAAACTGAAGCACAGGAGGTTCTGGCTGAATGTGGGGGGGGACACTTCTTCACCGTGAGGTGACAGAGCATCGAAACGGGTTGCCCTGAGAGGTTTTGGAGTCTCCTTCTCCGGAGATATCCAAAACCCAGGTGGGTGCCATCCTGTGCAAGGGGCTCTGTGTGACCCTGCTCGGCAGGGGGGTTGGACTGCGTGGTCTTTGGGGGTCCCTTCCAACCTCAGCCATTCTGCTTTTCTGATTCTGTGAAACAATTACTGCTTTAAAATAACGACACGAATGTCCTGAGAGCTGCTTAATAAAGAACAATCCCTTATGGAACACTGGGATGCTCGTAAATGCAATTTGTGAACACGGGGGTGCTTGTAAAGGCAACTTGTGAACCCGCGGGTGCTTTCAGCCACCCAGAGCCACCCACCGGCGGCCTGGACCCACACAGCCCCCGGGGCAGCGGAGCCTTGAGGCGGGCAGGGCGGGCGGAACGGGCCGGGGTGGGAGAACCGAGACTGAGGCGGGTGGTGGGGGCCTCGCGCCTCCCTCAGCCAGCGGGCGGGAAACGGCGTGCGCATGCGCTACGAGACGGGCGGGAGGACCCGAACGGAGTCGGGCGATACCCGAGCGGCGGCCGGAAACACCCGAGCGGAGTCGGGCGACGGCCGGAAACACCCGAGCGAAGTCCGGAAACACCCGAGCGGAGTCTGGCAACGGCCGGAAACACCCGAGCGGAGTCCGGAAACACCCGAGCGGAGTCCGGAAACACCCGAGCGGAGTCCGGAAACACCCGAACAGCCTCGACGGCAGGAGCCGAGCGCTCTCGGCGCTCGACAGCGCGTGCCTGGCGGCGGGCTCGGCTGGTCGCGCCTGGCCGTTCCCGGCGTGCCCCGCGCTTGTTGCAGTGTCACGGCCGGCGCGGCCCGGCCATGAAGCAGGAGGGCGCCGCCCGCCGCCGCGGCGACAAGGCCAAGGCGCCCCCCGACGGGCCGCCGCCCGCGCCGCCCCCCCCCGACGTGGAGATGCAGGAGGAGGCGGCGGGGGGGGGCGGGGGGGGAGGCGGGCGGGGAGAAGCAGCCCCAGCGGGAGCTGGATGCTGTGACACTGGAGGGTGAGGGGGGGGAAGGGGGGGGGCGGGAGGAAGGGGGGGTCCGTAGGGGGTCGGGAGGGAGTGGGGGAGGATCCATAGTGGGGAAAGAGGGAGTGGGGGGGATTGGTGAGGAGGGAGGGGGGGGTTAAGGAGGAAGGGGGGGGTCCATAGGGGGATGGGAGGGAGGAGGGAGTGGGGGGGGGTCAGGAGGAAGGGGGGGTCTATAGGGGGGAGGGAGGGAGCGGGGAGGGGGTCGGGGGGGGGGAGATGGGGAGGGAAATCGGTAGGAGGAGGAGGGTCAGAAAGAGAAAGGAGGTAGAGAGGAGGGGACCTGGGGGGGAGGGGGTCAGGATGGAAGGGGGAAGGGAGCTGTGGGATCCTTCTTGACCCCCCCCCTTCCCCCCCCAGCACTGCCATGAGGGGATGGAGCAGCGCTGGGGGTGTAGAGGGGAGTGGGGGGGGTGGGGGAGGTACAGGGAAAGAATTGGGGTCTGGGCGGGCAAAAGGACTGGGGGGTGGTTGGGGAGAGCGGTGCATTTTGGGGACCCCCCCAGGGGACGGGTGGTGAGGGCAGGGGGAGCTCCACGAAGCTGCAAGGGGAGCCGGGGGGGGGTCCCAGCACCTCCGTCGGGGCTGCACACCCCTGAGAGCGGGGTGGGAGCCTGGAAGCTGGCGGCGTCCCGGGGCCAGGAGAGGCCCTGACTTGCGCCGCCCGCTGCTGCAGACATCAAGGAGCACGTGAAGCAGCTGGAGAAGGCCGTGTCGGGGAAGGAGCCGCGCTACGTCCTGCGCGCCCTGCGGGCCCTGCCCTCCACCTCGCGCCGCCTCAACCCCAACGTGCTGCACAAAGCCATCCACGGCTTCTTCACCTCCAACAGCGCCGTGCGGGATTTCCTCCTCGGCTTCCTGGAGGAGGTGCGGGGACAGGGAGCCTGGGGGTGCCGGGGACCTCGCCCCCGATGTTTGGGAGCACACGGGACATGACGGGGCTCGCTCCAGCCCCGGGTGGGGTGGCCCTGTGGGGACAGGCTCACTTGGGGCAGGGGTGTTGGAGCTGTGGGTGGGCAGCAGCAGGGGACGGGGGGTGGGACAGGGGCCGGAGCCCAGCCCGTGCCTTCCCTCCGCAGCCCATGGACATGGAAGCAGAGTTGCAGTTCCGCCCGCGGACGGGGAAAGCAGCCTCAGCCCCTCTCTTGCCAGAAGTGGAGACCTACCTGCAGCTGCTGCTCGTGATTTACCTGATGAACAGCAAGCGGTATCCGGAGGTGAGGTTCCCGGAGCCCTGTCTGAACCTGAGCCCTTCCCGGGGCGCTGCTGGGCCTGCCTCACGGTCCCCCGGTGGCTTCAGCTCTGCTTGGAGGCAGCCTTTAGGGCCTGCAGCCCTGACCCGCGGCGGTCCTGCAGCCCTGTCAGACTTCCCACTCCTCCCGGGCGGCGTTTCATCTGCTCCGTTTCCCTCCTGCAGGCTCAGAAGGTGTCTGACGACCTGATGCAGAAGATCAGTTCCCAAAACCGCCGGGCCCTCGACCTGGTGGTGGCAAAGTGTTATTACTACCACTCGCGGATCTACGAGTTCCTGAATAAACTCGACGTGGTCAGGAGGTAGGGCTGGCCCCGCATGCCCCGCGCTGTCTGTGGGCTCTCCCTGGGTTTCTTCCCCCGCCACCCTCCCCAACACACTGTCCTTTCCCCTCCCCTGCACCGTAGCTTCCTGCACGCCCGGCTGCGGACAGCCACGCTGCGCCACGACGCCGACGGGCAGGCCACGCTCCTCAACCTGCTGCTGAGGAACTATCTCCACTACAACCTCTACGACCAAGCGGAGAAGCTCGTCTCCAAGTCCGTGTTCCCCGAGCAGGCCAACAACAACGAGTGGGCCCGCTATCTCTATTACACAGGTGAGACGCGCGGGGTCCCGGGCGGTGCTGGCAGCTCAGGATGCGGGAGGCTGCACCTCTGGCCCTGCAGAGAACCCCGCTGAGGCTCAGGGCTGGGGCTCCCGGGCGGGATGCGAATCCCCGTCCGTTTGGATTCGCTCGGTGGCTTTTCCAAACCGCCCTCAGCCCCGTGTGAACGCTCTTCCCCCCTCTCCCAGGGCGCATCAAGGCCATTCAGCTGGAGTACTCGGAGGCGCGGAGGACCATGACGAACGCCCTGCGCAAGGCGCCGCAGCACACGGCCGTCGGCTTCAAGCAGACGGTGAGCGGGTGCGGGGAGCGCCCGAGTGCTCGCGGCCTTCGGTGCCCCCCGGGCACGGGGTCCGCGCTCCCCTGGGGGCCGGGCTGGGCCCCGCGGGGACTCAGGCTCTCTTTGTGCTCCAGGTGCACAAGCTGCTGATCGTGGTGGAACTGCTGCTCGGGGAGATCCCGGACAGGCTGCAGTTCAGGCAGCCCTCCCTCAAGCGGTCGCTCATGCCCTACTTCCTCCTGACTCAGGGTACAACGCCCCTGCTCCGCTGCTTTGGCGCCGCGCGCCCCGCTTCGGGGGAGCGGGAGGCCTCGGGGGCTCCTCACCCCTTGGTGGGAGCCGGCTGCGGGCTGCCCCCCGGGCCAGCCTGATGCCCCGGTCAGTTTTCGGAGGGCTTTTCCTTCCCCTCGTGAGAGGGGCGGATGGAGTCAGCCCTGCCCCGCACTCCCCGCGGTGCCCCAGCCCTTGCTGCCGCCCTCCCTTACACGTTCTCTCCTCTGCGTTCCCCCCCACCCCTGCTCCAGCTGTCAGGACTGGAAACCTGGCCAAGTTCAACCAGGTCCTTGATCAGTTTGGGGACAAGTTCCAGGCCGACGGCACCTACACCCTGATCATTCGGTTAAGGCACAACGTCATCAAGACAGGTAGGGCGTCCCTGGGGCAGCCGGGGACTGCCGCCACCACGGGCGTGCAGGGCGGTGCTCCACTCCGTCCCTCCCCCTCAGGCGTCCGCATGATCAGCCTCTCCTACTCCCGCATCTCCCTGGCCGATATCGCCCAGAAGCTGCAGCTGGACAGCCCCGAGGACGCCGAGTTCATCGTGGCCAAGGTACCTGCGTAGGAAACCTCATCCTAAACCTCGTCCCAAACCTTGTCCCTGCCTTTCTCACAGCCAGGCTGCTCCCGCCCCGTCCCCGCAGCGCTGCCTCCCTGGGGCAGCTGCTGCTCTTCGGTTGAGGGGATCCCTCCCAGGGGGTGCTGGGGACACCGAGGGCGCCGAGTCCCCTCTCCGCACGCCGTCCTGAGCCCCCCTGCTCCTGTCACAGCGCCACCTCCTTCGCTCTAAACCGCTGCCCCAGCCCTCAGAGACAGCGGGTGCCCTGACCGCGTGCCCTCCGGCTTGCAGGCCATCCGGGACGGCGTGATCGAGGCCAGCATTAACCACGAGAAGGGCTACGTCCAGTCCAAAGAAATGATCGACATCTACTCCACCCGGGAGCCCCAGCTGGCGTTTCACCAGCGCATCTCCTTCTGCCTCGACATCCACAACATGTCGGTCAAGGTGAGCGTGCTGGGCTCGTGCTGGGAGGCTGTGGGGGCACTGGGGGATCCCACTGGGCTGCGCGCAGGCTTGGGCAGCACGGAGGGAGAAGGCAGCTCCAGCTCAGGCTGCGATGGAGCTGGTTTGAGCGAAGGGGACAGCGGGGCGGAGCTGGGGCATTTCTGGGCTCATGGCTTCTCCCTTGTTCCTCCAGGCCATGAGGTTCCCCCCCAAATCTTACAACAAGGACTTGGAATCTGCAGAGGTGAGCTCTCACCTGGCACCAGGGCAGGCGCTGGGAGCCCCGCTGGGCTCGCGCTGTGGCCCAGTGGCCAGTGACTGGCGGGACTCAGCTCCTGTCCCCTGCCTGTCCCCAACTTGGGCCCTTGCTTTCCAGGAGCGCCGGGAGCGCGAGCAGCAGGACCTGGAGTTCGCAAAGGAAATGGCAGAGGACGATGACGATGGTTTCCCGTGACCCTCTGGCCTGGCTGTATTTTTTTTTTTATTATTTGTTCCTAGGGAAGATGCTGTCTGAGGGGAGCTGCCCCACGCGGCCCCGGCCCCCAATCTGCCTTTCTTTTATAAATCCCTGCATGTCTGTCCTGGGGGTGGGGGACACGTGGGTTCCCTGGGCCTGCAGCCACAGGCCCTGCTCTCCACTCCCCTGCCACCCTCCGAGGGAAGCCCCTTCCCCAATAAACAAACATTCTTCTAAGGTTGCTTGTGATCAGTTGTTGCGAGCCCCGGGGTCGGGAGCTCCTGGGGAAAGCGGGGGCCAGGGCAGGCGGGGGCACCGGCAGCGCTCCCCAGGCACCGCGGCTGCCGCCGGCTCTTGCAACAATAAAGGGGTCAGACTTTGTTAAGCTTCAATTATGACTTTTAAAATAAAAGCTGGAAAAAAAAACCACACCAACCTGCCCTGCTGCTGCTGTGGTTTGTGTCTGAAAGCGAGCACAGGACCCTGCTGTGCTCCCAGGGGGAGCTGGAGCCCTACTGGGAGCCCACACCTGGTGCCTGCTGCCCTCCCCGGGGCTGGGGGCTGCTCAGCCCTGGCCACCAGTGGCTGGGGGTGACTGGGCCCGGTGCCGACGGGCCCCTCCAGCTCCGCTTTGTCCTGCCAATGCTGGGATTACGGGGCCCAGCGCCGCGCGCCAGCCTGCACCGAAGGGCAGCACAGCCTCGGGAAGGGGCTGAGCCCCACAGTCCATCCCCTGACCCCCGCTGCAAAAGGTATCAGCACCAGGCCAGGCGGGGCCCCACGGACACCAAACCGGGGAGGGGGATGATAGGGCGGGGGCCACGCAGCCACCATGGGTAAGTCCCGCCAGCATCTGGGCCCAGCTGTGCTCCTTGGGGGGAAAATCTGGGAATCTCCCGGCGCACCCATGCTGGGCTGGCGGCCAGGGGCTGCGGGTCAAGCATGGGGCAGCCCCGGGGGATGGATCCGGCCCCTCTGGGGCCAACAGCGGGGTCCCCGGGCCAGACCCCACCAGCCAGGATGGGGCAGGGAGGGCGAGAGGGTGGCCCTGGTCCTGTGCAGCCCCTGGAGCCGGCCCTGGGGACACCCCGGCAGCACTCACATCCTGGTGGGTGCCAGGAGAGGACCGAGGGTCCGGGGCCAGGCCCCACAGAGGAAGGGTGGCCACGAGGCAGAACCGCAGCGGTTTGTGCTGACCCCGCACCACCACCCACAGGGTTTCGGGTCCGGTCACCACTTCCTTCCTAAGAAAAGCCCACGAGGGGCTTCGGGCCACGCTGGGTGCTGATTCAACCCCACCCCAAGCCAGCTCCGAATCCTGAAAGCACCGACCTGCTGAGGCAGCAGCCCTGTTTCGCGGAACAGGGCGATTCCGCAGCGAAGCCACGCTGCACCCCCCTCGTCGGCTCTGGAAGGGCCCTGGTTCTCTCCAGCGCTGGGGAGAGCAAAGGCAGAAAAGGGGGGGGATTCTTCCAGGAAATCCCACAAAGAGGCTCAAGCTGCTGAGGTCCTCTCACGTGGCCTGAGGGCAGAACCCTTACTGCTGCCACTTCCTGGGAGGGGAAAGTCATCATTAGGCTTCAGAGTTAACACCTGCTAATGGTGGTGCTCACAGCTGGGCAGCGTCTACCAGCTGGCTCCTTCCCTCAGCTGGAGGCCGGAGCAGCTCTGGGGGCTCAGGGGTGTCCCCGTGGGCTGCACCCCCCCCCCCCTCCCAGGCCGTACCCCCTCAGCCCCGGTTCAGCCCTGCCCCGGGGTCACCCTGCCCAGATCCTCCCAGGCCGAGCAGGGGCCTCCCGTGCCGGGCAGGGGCCCAGCTGGCACCGGCCCAGATCCTCCTGGAAGCTCTTGCGGGAACCGGCACAAGCCCAAAGCCCATGTCAGAATCGGGGGGAGGGGGGGACCGGGAGCAGCCACCCCCACCCCCCCTCCCCGGGGCTGCCCTGGCAGCCGCTTCCCCGAAGGGGCTGGCGAGGCCGGTTCCCCGTGGCGGGGGGGGTGCTGGGTGTCAGGCACGGCCGGGTGCTGGGTGCCACACGCGGGGACACCGAGCACAGCACAGCCCGGGGCACCCAGCGGGGCAGGATCCGGCCCCAGGTGCTGAGCCTGGGACGTGGCACCTGGGCCAGGTCTCACCTCGGTCCCACACCGCCCGCCCTGACGCCGGGGTGAGGGGCTCGGGCAGCGTCCGCAGGGGCCGGGGCTGGCGGCGAGCCCCGCGGGACGCCGGCTGCGAAAAGCCCCCGACCCCTTGCCTGGAGCCCTGCCGCAGCGCTGGGCACATCCAGCCCGGCCGGGCGGGTTAATGAGTGACCGCGCCGCCGCCGCCGCCCAGCACCGACCCGGCACCCTGGCACCTGCCCGGTGCCGGGGCCCAGCCGGGTGCCCACCGGCACCACCGCGGCCCCCGGGAAAGCCCCGGTGCGGCGAGGCGCGGGCAGCAGCCGGGAGCACCGAGCGCGAGCTTGGGATTTGCATGTTGGTGATTAAGGCAATGAGGCAATCGGCACTGTTGCCACATCGGTGTGAATCCCCGGAGCCGTCTATAAAATGCCCTAATCGATGAGGCCGCGCAGAGCCGGGGCAGGAGCGAGCTGTGCTGGGCCGGGCTGCGCTCGCAGACAGGAGGAGACACCGAGCCGCGCACCATGTGCTCCCTCACCCGTGAGTACCCGCAGCCGAGGGCCCCAGCACCCGCTGCCCCCGCAGCACCCGCAGCACCTGCAGCACCCACAGCACCCGCTGCCTTGGAGCGCCCGCACACCCAGAGCCCCCCACGCACCCAGGGGTGGGTGGGAAGCCGCGGTCCCCTTCACCCTCCCCATTTTAGGGGTCTCCATCCCTGGGGGTTCCTTCGGTGCCACCACCCATCCCCGTGGGGGTCCCCGGTACCCAAAACGCCCCCGAGGGCAGCAGCATGTCTGGGGATGCTGCCGTCGGTGGCGGGGTGTCCCCGGGCGGTGGCTGAGCCGCTGTCCCCGCAGGTGTGCTGGTGCTGGTGCTGGGCGCGCTGCTGGGCGCGCCGTGGCGGGCGCTGCACGGGGCGCCGCTGGCCGAGCTCTCGGGGGACCAGGACTTCCAGCTCTTCCTGCACAAGAACCTCGAGTTCACCCGCAAGATCAAGGGGGATGTGGCCGCGCTGCAGCGCGTGGTGGTGAGTTGCTGGCACCGCGGGGTCGCAGATAAGGTGACCTTCCCCTCCCTGGCCTTATCGGCACCGCGGGGCCGGGAGCCAGCGGCCTCCCCACACCCCGGCCTCCCCCTTCGCCGCTCGGTCCCGCGGCACCCAAGGGGGCTCCCTGGGGGATGCGCGGGGACCTCCCCGTGCACCGAGCGAGCAGCGGTTCCACCTCGTCCCCCGGATGCCCAGAAAAGGGTGGGGAGGGGGTCCCGCATCCCGTGGGGGCGTCACGGGGGTGGCGGGCTCCTGCGGCCGCCCTGACACTGTGCCCCCCCCCCCGTCCGCAGTGCGACACCTTCCAGCTGTGCAAGGAGGAAGAGCTGCTGCTGGTGCAGCAGGACCTGCGCATCACGCAGGTGGCCCTGGAGCACTGCCACCGCCCCAGCTTCCAGGCGGTGAGTGCCAGCGGCCACCCCTGCCACGAGCTGCCCGGCCTCAGCCTCGGGCAGCCCTCTGGAGGGGCGGTCAGGGCAGGGAATGGGGGGGGGGGGGGTCCAGGCTCTGCCGAGCGCTGCTGACCCCCCCCCCGTGCCGTGCCGCCCGCAGGAGGCTTGCTTCAGCCAGATCCGCAACGGGCTCCACGCCTACCACAGCTCCCTCGCCGCTGTCCTGGAGCTGCTGCCCTCGCACGCCGGCCTGGTGGAGACGCTGCAGCTGGACGCGGCCAACCTCTCCTCCAACATCCAGCAGCAGGTGAGGGGCGGATGGGGGGGGGGGCACAGGGACGTGGGGCTCCGGTGGCCACCGCCACGGCACCGCCGCCGTCACCGCGCTCCGGGGGTGTTCCTGGCCCCGGGGCTGACGCCTGCGCCCCTGCCCACCCACAGATGGAGGACCTGGGCCTGGACACAGTGACGTTCCCCGCCGAGGGCCGCGGCCCCCTCCCCGCCTTCTCCTCCCGCTTCCAGCACCAGGTCGGCGGCTTCCTCATCCTGGCCAACTTCCAGCGGTTCCTGGAGACGGCGTACCGGGCGCTGCGGCACCTCGCCCGCCTCTGACGCCCGGCCCCGCGCCGCCCCGCGCTATTTATTCCCCAGCCCCAGCGACCTTTCCCGCTTATTTAATATTTATCGCTATTTAATATTTATCTGGCCGAGGAGGCTCCCCCCCTGCCCTTCGGTTCCCCAAGCAGGGCAGCCAGCCCTGCGGTGGCATCCGCGCACGGGCGTCTGTGCGCAGCATCGCCCTTGTTTAATATTTAAACAAAAGAGTATCTCTGCTAGGAGTTTTGGGAGCCGGGCCGAGCCTTGGCTCCTGCACCGCCTGCACCGGGAGCTGCGGTGACCCCGCGGCGTCCCGCTGAGCCCAGGGGAATCCACCTTCGTACGCAGCTGTAGATGCTCCGGAGCAGCACCTCCCTGCCCAGGCTGCAGCCTGCGGGGACAGAGCCGACAGGCGTTATTCCTATTAGGCTTATTCACGTTAATTAATATTTATTAGCCGTTAGGTTAGGAGGGAGGGGAGGACGGCGGCGCCGTGGGGTGCTCTCCGCTCCCACCTTTGGGGGGGGGGGGGGAGGCTGAGGCTTCGCTCCGCCTGCGCCCCCTCCACGCCGCGTTTGTATTTATTGCCCTTTAACTTATTCACGCGCAGCAGCCCCCGGGCCCACGGCGGCCGCATGCAGCTCTCCCCGTCCCACGCACCCGGATTTGCGTACTGGAAATTTCACAGCCCGCCCTGGCGGGGTCTCGTGAGCTGTGTATTTTGTACTGTATTTATTGCCACAGCTGGGCGAGCCCCAGAGAAACACAGGCTATTTTTTTTTTTTTTTATATGCGATAAGGATGGAAATAAACTATTTTTACTCCGACATCTGGGCTGTCTGTGTTTCCCCGGCTCCTGCCCGCGTGGGACGAGACTGCTCGGGGTGTGTGTGTGTGGGGGGGTTGTGACAGCTCCAAACCTGGTTATGGGGACCCTTGGGTGCCGCAGGGCCCCCCCCCAGCTGCAGGGGGGGATGCAGAAAGACGGGCCGTGGGGACAGCAAGACAAAAGGGGACCGCGTGGGGCTGGCAGCGGCTCAGTCCTTGCCGTGGGGAAGCCAGCCCCGGGGTTGGGGACCAAGCCTGGCCACCACCGCAGCCCCCGCAGCGCGGCGTGACCCCCCCCCGGGGCTGGGAAGCACCCACAGCGTGCGGGGGAGGCCGGATGCGACCCGGAGGTGGCAGCTTCCTTCCTGCATCCCGCGGCGCTGCTTGGGCAAGAGCCGATTCCTAGAAAGCGCCGCAGCCACCCGTGCCGGCAGCGCCGAGCTGAGGCCGGCGGCCGTGGCCCTGGTGGTGCCGACAGCGCCGGTGGTGGGGGGGGTGTCGAGGGCTCGGGGCTCCGCTGCGGTGGTGGCGGGGGGACCGCCGCAGACCCTGGAGGTGCTGCGGGGGGCTCAGCCGAGTCTGAGTTCCCCTCAGAGGTGCCGGGGATGCTCCTGGAGCCCTCCTGGAGCCCCCAAGGCCGGGATGGGGCTGGCAGCAGTGGGAAAAGGGAGGTGGGGGACAAGGGGAGGCGTATGCGAGAAGGCAGGGGACCAGGAGAGCTGGTCCAGCACCACGGCGCAGCCCCGGGCATCTCCCCCCGGCCCTGGCAACCCCCCGCAGCCGCCCCCAGCCCCTCTCCCCCCGGTGTTTGGCCACCGCGGGCTGTCCCTGCCCTGTCCCCCGTTTCACCGCTTCCTCCCGCCGGCCCCGTGCTCGCGTCCTGTGACCGCCCTCGTCCCCGCACCACGCTCAGCCCGGCCGTGGTGGGGACGGAGCCGAGCTCTGGTTCCTGCTGGGGTCCCTTTGGCTGCCCCCCCCCACCCCCCCACTTCTCCCAGCCCTGGGAAGGGGCAGGAGCGAGGCCGGGGTGCTTGGCAGTGCAGCACCCTGCCGGCTGCGATCCTGGGAGAGCAAACAGCGCCCGGCATTGCTCCTTCCACGCCCGGCTTATCAGGGCTTACAGGAAGCCCCTTCTCCCGGCTCCAGCCCTTTCCTGGAAGGTGAAGCGCCGGGGAAGGGCCAATGCCGCCCGCGGGGCTGCCACGGGCAAATATTGACAGAGGGGGGGAGAGGCCGGGAGCGCCGGGCCCTGCTCTTTGCTCCGAGCTAACGGTAAAGAGCCGCCCTGGGCACACGGGGCCCGGCCAGAGGTGCCCGGGTGGGTCGGTGCCAGCTCACGCCCGAGTCAGGCCCCGTGGGGAGCGGCACCGGCCGGGACACGCCGGGGCGCCGAGGCCCGGGGAAGCCGCTCCACCCGGGCCCGCGTCCCGCTGTCGTGCCCCTGCTTGTATCGGGCACACATTCCGGCTCAGGGCCAGGGAGCAGGGCAGGATGCTCGGGGCGTGATGGATAAGGGCCGCTTGTTCCTGCGGCCCCCAGCCGCCCCGCACAGCACAGCTCCACCACCGAACGCGTCGGGGTCTCCAGCTGCCCCCATCCCCAGCCAGCAAACCTCGCAGCATCGCTCCAGGGCCTCCCTGTGCTCTCTCCCAGCACCACCAAGGAGCTCGGAGCCCCCAGGGCAGCTCCGGGGGCTGTGAACCCCACTAACGGACCGGGTTGGAGGCAGAGCCCAGCGCCAGGGATGCAGCGGGGCCGGGGCGCCGAGGGGAAGGCAGGTGCCCGGCTCCCCCGCGCCTGCCCAGGCACCGCTTCCCCCTTTTCCCATGAGTCAAGCAGAAAACATAAATGAAAGGAGCAGAAGCAAATGCGCCCCAGCCCTGCCGCCCCCTCAGGACAAGGTTCCGTGACAGAGGCAGATTCACCACCCAGGCAGCTGACCGGGGGCCGGGACAGCCCCGCCGCGGAGCCGCTCCCAGCGCAGCGCTGCCGTGGTCCCCGTTACTCACTGGCCGCTGGGTGCCACGCTCCTGGTGGGAGACACGGGGTGAACTCATGCTCACGTGGAGGAATTTCCAACAAGAATTTGCTTGCAGCTTACAGCGAGGCAGGGAAGCATCCCTGCTCCACCCAGCTGCACGACTGCAGGCACCCCTCCACCAAGAGGAGCACCAGGAGCGGGGCCGCGGCACCCCAACGCCACCCCGAGCTTCCCTGGGGCCAGGGCGGGGGGCTGAGACCCTCACGGGGAGATGCCCAGCCAGGGCAGCCCCTGGTCTCCCTTCCTCTGAGAGCTCCCATTTAAACTCCCCCAGCACCCAGGGCTATGGGTCTGCAAGGGGGGGCACGGGGAGCCCCAGCAGCAAAGGCTGCGGGAGCACGGGGGACGCATCCTGCCCCTTCCGTCCTCACCAGCAGCTGCACCTGAATCATCACTTAACAGCGCCAGACCTCTGCTCATGAATCACTTGCACCCTCCTCAAGTCTGTGCCCCAGGCACAGGGATGAGCCTGACGGCTGCTGTGCGCTGCTAAAGCCGTGTTCGGTTCAGAGCTGACCTCAGCTCTCAGCCGGGGTTAAGGAAAGAGCGAGCACGGTCTCCCGCGCATCAACCACTTGCTCTGCCCTCCCTCTGGCGAGGTCCTGCCTCAGCCTCTGCCCCCCTTCAAGATCAGAAAAGTGTCAGAAAACCAGTGAGAAACGAGGCAAAGCCTGATTCTACAAAAGGAACGAATGAATTAGAAAACGGAAAAAAAAAAAAAAAAGCACAGGGTTTGTCTCCATCTGAAAGCCCAGCACGAGGAGGCCGAACACGGAGGGAAGCCCCTGGCACCACGGCAGTCCCTGCTGTGCCAGCTCTGCCTCCAAGCTGGGCAGTGCCAAGCCAAGCCTGCGGTGACGGAGGGACTCTTCTGGGTGTCCCAGCCCCGTGGGTTTCCCAGCAGCTGCCCTGCTGCCTCCCCTCCCGTGCGGGCACAAGGGTCAGGCCCCGCTCACAGCGCGGCGATGGCCTTGGCGGCGACGCGGCGCCCCAGGGGCAGGCTGAGATCCGTGATGGCCAGGACGATCTTGGGGCTCGACATGGTGGACACTTTCACCAGCTCTGAAACCTGCGGGGAGAGAGGAGGCACACAGCCGGCTCAGGGCAGCACGGCAGAGACGAGAGGCAGGCGGCTGGGCTCACGCCAGAGCCCCAGGGCTGGCCGAGCAGGCTGGGGACTGCACGCTCATGAGAACCCAAAGCTTAAATCACCGTCGCCCTCCCGCTTCCCCTGGAGCCAAGGCTGGGTTGTCCCCGGGTGCAGGCAGAGCCCAGGGCTGCAGGGAGCTGGGGACAGAGCTGGAGCTGGTCCCTGGTCTGTCAGCACCGAGCATGGAACCGTGGGAGCAGGGAAGGGGACGGAGAATGAAGAGCAGAGCCTCGTCTGCTCAAACCAGCACCTCGAGCTACCCCCAGCGCTCTCCCCATGCCCTGAACGCGCCCGCCTGTCCGGTGGGGCGGCACCCGAGCACCCTGCAGGCGGGGAGAAGCACCCCTGGGGTGGGACTCACCATGGTGAAAGGCATGAACTGGAGGATGCTGCCGCGGCTGCCCTGCTCCAGGCAGTCCACGCACTCCTCCATGAACCACTGCACAAACTGGGTGTGGGTGCCGGCCGTCTTGGCCCCCAGGATGGAGGAGATGAGCAGGAAGAGGTTTGCTGTGGAGACAGGGAAACGAATATCAGAGGCTGTGCGGGCTCGGGGAGGCCAGGGACACGGCTGGGGTGGCCCGAGCCCCCTGCGCAGGGTGCCCCTGGGGACGGGTCCCCGCCGGTGTCGCGGCACGGCAGGACCCCACCCCGCAGCCAGGCCCCGCGGGCAGGATCCGGCCCCGCCATTACCTAGCACCCTGTTCAGGGGGTCCCTCATGCTGACGGTGTGGAGCTGGGAGGCGGACAGCGAGGTGCTCATCGAGCGATCTGTTGGGGAGGAGAACGCACGTCAGGCTGCGGGGAGGTCGGAACAGTCCTCAGCTGTGCCAAGGTGCCCTCCGCAGCCAGCGCTGAGTCCTCGAGAGCTCCCAGCCTCCGGGCTCTGCTCCGAGCCATCCCCCAAGAAGGGGAGGTTGGGAGCACGGTGCTTGGTGCCCTCCATGCTTAACGAGCGGCCCCCGCTGTTTGGGCACCCCGGGGATGCGCAGCAGGCTGACGGGCTCCGCCGCCATCCCGCTCTGCCCGGGCGCTTGCCCGCACACGCCAGCCCCAGGCGTGACGGAGCGCAGCAGCTCGGGGGGGGCCTCGCATCCCGGGATGTGTCACCGGGCCTCGCTCTTGCACAAGTCACATTCATTCCGAGTCTGACCAAGTCCGATGACATCCCCAAGGGGCGAGCGTGAGCGAGGCTCCGCGAGTGTGACTGTGCGAGTGTGAGTGTGCCTCCCCGCTGCTCCCCGCCGGGGTGTCATCGCAGCAGTGACTCGACCCTGACGCTTCACCGGGGCACGAGCGGAGTAACGCAATGTCACGCTCGGGAGAGGCGAGCGGCGCGCTGCCCCGGCCACGCAACGCCGGCGCTATCCGTCCCGTGCGTGCCGCCAGCTGGGTGGAGCGAGCCAGATGTTCACCAGCTGCACGGCAGCGCTGGAAGCTCGCTCTCGGGGCAGAATTTAGCTAACAGAGAGCCAAGGCGTGACCGATGGACTAGCAGCACATCCTGGGCATGCCAAGGGGATCTGCGCGACCCGCGCCGAGAGGCACCGCTGGGTCCCCCCTGCTTGGTGCCACCTCCTGCAGCGGGCTGGGAGGCTCAGGATCCCGCGCCGGCCCTGAAATGCAGCTGCTGACAAAGCCAGCAGGACCCACAGTGGGATGCTCTGAGGATGCTCACCAAAAAAAGAAAGCCCTCCCCCACTTTTCTCATGGAATCACGAGTTGCGCGGCTGCTGCAGGAAGCAGGATTTCCACATCGCTACAGCAAACAGCCCGAAAAAAGTCCTGAATGTCACTGGGAAGAGGTGGAACTGCACCAAAAAGTTAAAAAAAGATAGTGATATAAAGGGAAAAGCCCGCATTTCAACAGCGGCGAAACCAACAAAAACCACAGGTTATCACTGTGTTGAAAACCGGCAAACAAAGAGCGGGCTGGGATCAGGGCGTCGGGGGGGGGGAACAATGACCAGGGAGCATCCTGACTCACTGCCGCAACTCGGACACGGCCGCTCGCTGCGTGCAGCCCGCGGGCAGGAGGGCGCGGGTCCCCCCGGCGCACGTCCTGCCGGGGCTGTCGCAACCCGCAGCGCCGCGCTCGGGGACGCGGAGACGTGACTGCAGGGACTCATCGGCTCCGCTCGCCGCCTTGTTAATAACAGTGGAATTTCAGGATCTAGCCACAAACAGAAACGTCACCCCTCGCCGCCCTTGCTGGGACGGTGACATCGGGGTCTCTGGTCCCACACGGGCTGGCCAGGGGTGACAGGGCTCGAACAAAAACCTCCCCGAGCCCCTCACGTGTCCGGCACGGGGTTAGGTGGCACCGTTACGGAGGGAAGGTGTAACCTCATCGCCTTTCCTAAGCTGTTGTCATCAGAGAAGTCAGAAGCTTGACCTTTTGGAGCAAAAGCTCCACGGGAACCCAACATAACACACTCGAGCGCTCTGAATCTTCTCAAAATACCCTGCATTATGTCAAACGCTGCTGCGGGTCCGTCCTGGCAGCAAAGGGACTGTCAGGCACGCTGCCCGTCTGCTGGCAGCACACGTGGCACTGGCACAAGGCTCTGGAAAGGTGGAGAGGGGAGCAGGGAGCCTCCCTGCTGCCTTCAAGAGCACTTGGCCCGCTTGGGAAGTGTTTCTGCGCCCAAGCACGTCTCACACCCAGAAACGAGCGGCGGGGCAGCACGGAGCCTTCCCCGGGAGCAGCCCTCCCCGCCTGCACTTACTGGGGCTGGAGAGGATGTTGGAGTCTTCCTCGTTGGAGCTCAGCAGGCGCATGAGCTTGGAGGGCTGCGTGTCGTCCAGCGGGAACAGGCTGATGTAGTCCTGGGGGACGGAGGGGGGGGTCAGCCCCAGCAGCCCCTCTGCGGGGCCCATAACCCCCCCGGTGAATGTCTCAGTTCACCCCAAGTGACTCAGCCCGGGCCGGCCCCGTACGGAGCACCTCGTTACGATCCCCCTTTCCCAGAAAAGGGAAGGGAAAACCCTGCATCCCGAGGTCAAGGGACCAAACCTCAGACAGCCCAGCGGACCTGGGTGGGGAGCCCGGTCCCAGCGACTCCCTCCTCCTGCCGCTGTCACCTCCCAGCCAGCTCCCATCCTTGGGCACAGAGCGCCTCCAAGAAAACCCCGCTCCGTGTCAGACGCACCTCGATATCCTCCCGGTGCCTCTTCTTCTGCCTGCTGGACGCCTGGCCCTTGTTGTGGGAGGAGTAGGAGCTCAGGGCGCACCACACGGAGAGCCTGGGGACAGAGCAGGGGTGCTGCAGAGCTGCCGCCATCCCACACGGGTGGTGGTGGGGGCCAGCAGCTCCTGCCAGCCCTGTGTTGGGGCCAGAGTGGGAATTGGGCTGCTGGGCCCCACTGGGGACAGCCCAGCCCCCTGTCCCAGCACGGAGCATCTCCCCGTCCCCACAAACAGGCCCACGCACCCCAAGGAGGACAGTGAGCACAGCACCAGGGCTTACTTGGCCAGTGCCTTCCCCGGCGGGTCCATGAGGGTGTGCCACTTGGAGGAGTCCGTGAGCAGGTTGGGCAGGATGTGGCCCAGCAGGGTCAGCGTCAGCTGCTGCATGTCCAGGCAGAAGATGGCGTACAGCAGCTCCACGGCCCGCAGCGTGTGCTCCTTCCGCGTCTCCTTCAGCAGCTCCTGCGAGGCACGGGGCAGGGCTGAGGGGGGCAGGGGTACGGCTGGACCCTTCCCCGCTCTCCTCCTGCGCTCAGAACTGCCACCAGAGCACAGGCAAGACCCAGCAGTCCTGGGCTGGACACCCAACCGCAGCGCTGGAGGTCACGGCCACCTCCCTCCTGCACCCCATACCTTGACCAGGTTGTTGCAGAACCAGTAGACGCCCCCCATGTGCAGCAGGGTGTCGAAGATGTGGATGGAGCGGCTGTCGACCCAGCCCTTCTCCAGCACCTTGGTGAACATGCTGGTCAGCACCTCCTTGATGGGCTTCTTGGGGGGCAGCAGGTTCCAGTAGGGGATGGTGTCCATGCCCGTGGAGGGGAACTTGATCTGCGTGGCCGTCTGCTGCAGGACGTCCGCGCACATGTGCTCCAGGATGGAGCTCATGATCACCACACTGTGGCCGAGAGAGAGAGACGGGATCAGGCGGGCTCCGGGAACCAAAAGGGAGGGGAAGGGCCAGCCCGGGGCGTGCTGCGAGCCAGGCTCACCGCTCGTTGTAGAACTGCAGCGTGTTCTCGCCGTACAGCGGGGTGGCCAGCTGCCGGATCATCTGCAGAGACTTCTCCCGCTCGTCCAAGCCCAGCATGCGGACGTGGGCCACCAGCCAGGCCACCGCACACACCGCCATGCTGCACACCTTCCCCTTGATGTTGTCCGTGATTTTCTGCGGGAGATGGGAGCGGAGGGGGATGGCACAGACGTGGGGATGCCGGGGTGAAGCCTGCGCATCCCCGCCCAGGGCAGAGTCCAAGCCTTTTTCTCTCCGTGGGGTGAACCTGCCCCTGCCAACCCCGCAGCCCCCAAAGGGGCGATGTCAAAGGGCCACACCAGTTCCCCACGCAAGTCACAAATTAGACAGCGAGCTCTGCAGTGACTGCAGCAGCACTGAGGGCAGGAGGACAGGGGAACTCTGCCCTGCCCGAAACTAAGCCCTCCTCGGGGCGCAGAGCCGGTGCCCCGCTCTGCCCTGCACCCCCCTCCCACCAGCCCCACCTGGATGGACTCGAAGGTGAGCACGCCGTTCTCCCAGGCGTTGAGGATCTCCAGGATGGCGGCCGAGATGCTCAGACACGCCTCGTGCCACTTCATCTGCCTGCCGGGGAGAGAGGCAGCGGGGTCAGGTACCTGCCCAAAGCGGCTGCTCCCCTCCCGGCGCCTGCCCACACGCGGAGCCCTTACACCAGCTTCATCTCGGAGGAGTTGTTGAGGAGGGCGACCAGGGATTCCACCTTGGTGGAGTCGGGGCAGAAGCAGGGGTGGTCGGGGTTGAGGATCTTGCCCTCCTCGGGCATACAGGTCAGCATCCAGGTCTCGAAGAAGGGCACCTCGCCCGCCGGGCTCGACTCCGACAGGATCACCTGGAAGGGAACCGGCCCTGGGTCTGCCCCGTGCCCTGCAGGGACCCCGCCTGGAGACCCCCACCCTGGGGAGGATCCCCCAGCCCGGGGAGCTCGTGGCTGGGGAACCAGCACAGCCCAGAGAGGCAGGCACTGGTCAGCACCAGCGCAGCACTGGTTTCTAGTCTGCAGGCTGCGCTTTGCCCCTTCTGCACGGGACTCTGCCGGCACCACGGCCCACCTCCAGCAGCGTCCCTCGGGGAGATGCCAGCAGAGGGCCGGTCCCGAGGGGCTGTGAGCGTGGCGGCAGGGTCACCGTGCCCTGCAGAGCACAGGCTGCTTGTCCCCCGCCCCCCGAGCTCTGCTCGGGCTCCCCAGCACTGGGGTCAGCTGCCCCACGGCTCCGGGATGCGCGGCCCAGCTGGCAGCCAGCTGCGAGCGCTCCCGAGGGGGACACGAGCTGGGAATCCCGTACGCCGCTTCCTCCCTCCAGCCCCCTGACACCCAAGGGACGCTATTTTTGACAAAAGCTTTGCACATCTGTTCGGCAGCAGCTGGTCAGGAAAGTCGCTCCGGGCTGGGCCGGGGGCTGAGACCTCAGCAGAGAGCCCCGGGCACATCCGCTGGGGGCTGCCCCCAGCCAGGACTCCCCCTCTCCGCTCCCCGGGGCCGGCCAGGCAGCTCCCCCCCCCCCCGGATTTTTCCCTCCCTTCTCCACGTTCCTGGCGTTTCGGTATCGTTTCACCTCTCAGCACACACAGATGTCGAAACGGGGAAAATTTTCACGCAACCAAAGTACCGTTTCCTGAGGGAGGCTGCGAGTTCCTCCTCTGCCAGGGGAGGGCTGACGCTCAGCTCGGGCTCCCCCCCACCCTCCCCCGGGCAGCCGGAGCCAAACCGTGCGGGGTCAGAGGGGCAAGGCTGGGAAAAGGCCGGGGAGATCGGAGCCTGCCCGGAGAGGGTGCGGCAGCAACGTTCCCACACCGTGGTATCAAAAAGGGGGGGGGCACAAATCAAAGTCCTCGGAAACGCTGACACCCCCGTTCCGTGACTTTACGCAGGCTGATTTCTGGCTGCCCCGGAGGAATCGCGCCGGGCGCTTCACCCGCACACAGCGGGGCGCTGCCTGAGGGGCAGCTGCAGGACGCGGGGACGGTGACAGGGCGCTGGGGACAATGGCACGGCCGCTAGAGGAGGCTGGATGCTGCGGGACAGAGGCTGCCGCTCTCGCAAGGTCAGAGCCCCACCGCTGCCTCCCCAGCCCCGCTCCCCGGGGGCGCAGGGCGCTTACCTCCGAGCCATAGGTCTGGGCCACGTGGCACAGCATGAGGAAAGAGATGTCGAACAGCAGGGCCCGGACCGAGGCTCCCTTGGCTGGGGGAGGAGAAACAAAGACCTGAGGGACCTCACGCAGCACAGGGAGGCAGACGGGCGGCACTGCGAGCTTGGGGGCCGGGGCCCTGCCTCCTCCGGGGTGCTTTCCTAACCCTCAGGTGTTTGTGTGTCGATGAGGGCTCGAGGGGACATGCCAGGTGCTCCCCTCACCCCTGCCTGCCCCAGCTCAAGCTCCCAGAACGGCTTTGACCTCCATTTGGCAGCCCCGGCCCAACCCCGGGCTCCCTCGGTGCCGTGGAAGGTCAGAGCACTCAACATGTTTAATCACACGCAAACGCAGTCAGAGTCCTTATCTCAGGCGCCGTGCTGACACATCACCCCTTCCAGGGAAGGAGCCGGGGCAGGGCCGGCCCCGAGGGGCCCCAGGGGCTGGGGACGAGGGAGCTCCTTCCCCGCCAGCGGGGAGCACCCTGCTTTGGGGACGGACACGCGGGTGCCGGGTGTGAGACCCAAAGGGCAGCAGGAGCCCGGATCCCCTCTGGCACCCGGCCACGTGGCCGTGCCGTGCTCCCTGCCGGCAGCCCCTCGCTGCCCCGGCACAGCTCAGCTCGCCCTGGCACCGCAGCCAGCCCCAGTTTAACCCGTCAGGGACCCCGTGGGCCCCCCCCGGCGTCCCAGCACGCGGCAGCGGGGGAAGCAGAGCTCACGCCACCCCGCAGACGGATGCGCACGCACTTACAGCCTTCTCCGCTGATGTGCTTGGTGAATTCGTTCAGCCTGGAGGGGGCAGAGAGAGCCGCAGTGAGGCGTTAGCATCATTACCATCCTTAGCATCGTTAGCATCGCGTCAATCAGCCCTCTCCCCATCCCCCGGACAGGCAGGGACCCCAGATGTCGTGACCACGGCCACGCCGGGCCGCGCTCTGCAGTGGTGCTGTGCACCCAGCCGGGCTGGTGCTGCTCGAGCTGCCCCCCTCGGCGGGCGAGGGGGCGTCACGCAGCGCCACGCGTGCTGGTGCGTGTGCTCTAACCAGGACACGGGCGCCTGGGGACCGCGGGCACGCACGCAGCAGCACCTTGGAGCTGGGGCTGTGCTGCAGCTTCCAGCTCTCACCTAGGCCCCAAACCAGCCTGACTTCGATACCCTGCCCAGTTTACAAAGGAGAGGGAGTGGGGACGGCTTCCCCAAAACCCCAGGGCTCCACTGGATCAGAACCCGGGCCAGAGGCAGATCCAGCCTCAAGAGTGGAGGGAACTGGGACACGGAGCGGAGAAAGGGCAGCACGGCCGAGGCACGCGGCTCTGGGGCAGAGGCTGGGGGCTGCCCGCTCACCCCAGCGCTCGGGGACGGCGTCATCCAGGTGGACACTCACTTGATGAACTTCCGAGCGAAGGATTTCAGCTTTCCCGTTGCTGCTGCCGCCGCCAGCAGCAGGTCCAGGCTCTTCCCAGACAGCATGTGACCCAGGACCCCCAGCAAGCCCTCGGGGGATTTGGAGTGATCCGCATCCATGGTCTACAGAAAAAGAAGAAAAAAGGAGGAAAGAAATCACGAGGAAGGCAGGTTGCGGAGCAGCAATACAACTCCAGTCACTGGGGCAGAGCTGATCGGCTGCCAGAGCCATCCCGTGAGGCCTCCGTGAGCAGGGACCTGCAGGGCTCACGGGGCTGGGGGGGACCCCAGGCGCCCCAGGCTCTGCGGGGCACGCCAGCTCCCGCACAGAGAAGAGCTGACACAGGCAGGGGCAGCACAACCAGCAGCAAAATGTCTTCGGGAGCGAACGCAGCAGCAGGAGTGACGCAGAGACGGGGGGAGTCCCCGGGGACAGGGGGGAAATGCAGGCGGGGGAGCGGCTGGGAGAACGGGCAGAGCGGGCTGGGCTCGGGCTGCTGGCACCACCGACTGCGCCGTGCTGCCTGACAGCTCCTCCAGCTTCCAGGGAAGGAGGAGGGGAGCTCCAGAGCTCCAGCCAGCGCGGCAGGGACTGCGACAAGGCTGGGAGCGATTCCTCCAGCCCAGCACAGGGTGGGAGCGGGCGCCTCCCGACCACCCCGGCTGCCTGGAGGTGCTGCTGGAAGCGGGCTCTGGGCGGAGGCCGGCGCCGAGGCAGGAGGGGACGCACCTTCAGGATGTTGGTGACGGTCGGCTCGGCCCTCAGGATGAGCCTGGGGTTGGGCTGGATGTTGGCGTTCTCTGCCGACTTCAGGTGCGGGGCGTGTTCCCTGTCCGCCATCCTGGGGACCCACAAAGAGGGGCGCTGAGCAGGGGGGGGTGTCACTGCCCTTCTCCTCCCACCGCCTCAGGGCGGCACCGGCTGCCACTCGGAGATGACAGGCTCTGCCCCGCGCCGTCTGGCACCGAAAGCAAAGCCTCAGCCCCCTCCAGGCCAGGGTGCTGGGCTGCAGGGCAGCCAGCGGCGCCGCAGCCGGTCCTTCCTGCTCCCCGCGAGGAGGGCGGTGAGACGAGGGACCCCAAAACCCTGCTTGGTCGCCCGGGCTCTGGAGGGGGCCCTACCGTTTGTCGATCAGGTTGGTCATGTTGGCCTCCGAGAGCAGCCCCTGCTTGCTGCACTCCTGCAGGAGCAGACTCATGCAGTTGCAGCTGGAAAAGAGAGGAGAGGAGAGCGCTAGCCCAAGGGACGGCATTCCCACTGCCCCGACAGGGACACGGGGCAGGGGGGGCAGAGCAGAGGTGCCAGACCTCCCTGCCACCCCCGAAGGGCAGGACAGAGCCGGGCAACCCTTTGAAAACCAGGACTGGAGCCTCCTGGACGCAGCGAGCAGTCAGAACTCCTGAGCTGTCCTCCTGCCTCTGCTCCCAGCCCTCTGAGGGGGCTGCAGGGCTGGAAGCAGCTCCAGACATCACAAAGCATCAGCCCCGCGTGAATCAGCTGTCAGACACTCGCTGCCTTGCTCATTTGGCAGCGCCGCAGCCTCAGGAAGAAGGAACCCGACCAGAAACCGAGCATTTTGTCTTATACTAGGAAAAGCCTTGCACGGAGCTGCCCCAGCAGCCCAGACCGCAGCTCCCCACAGCGCTGCTGGGGGCTGGGGGGGGAACACAAACCGGCCACGGGCTCACGGTGCTGCCGGCGAGCCCGGGGCACGCGAGCACTCACTTGCATCGCTGATCGGCCGTGTCCAGCAGCGGGGTCAGCTTCAGCAGGAACTCGAAGGCGCAGTTCACATCCTCGGTGAAATCCTGCGGTGCACAAAGGCGAGCGCTCAGCCCCCAGCGCTGCTGGCACCAGCCTGCCTTTCCCTCCCACGCTGCCCTGTCCGGCGGGGCTCAGCCCGTTTCCCACCCCAGCCACCCTCGCCCGGCTTTGGCCGGGCCCCAGCACCATCAGGACAAGCACCGTCCGCTCGCGCACGACGCTGCGAACACCTCCAAGGTCCCCTGAGCCTCACCTTGTCCCCCTGGGGATACTTCTTGAGTTTCACCAGCACCTGAGGGATCTGAAAGACACGGGGGAGCGATGTGACCGAGAGGCAGACCCCTTCCTGCAGCCAGGACCTCTCAGCAGCACGGGCAAAACCTGCCTGCGAGCAGCGACTGCCCTCCCAGCCTGAGGCAAGGAGCGTTCCTCCAGCAGCCCGTGCGCCCAGGGGACTTTTTCCCCCCCACCTCCCCTCTGCAGGGCCCCTCCACCGGCACGAGGAGCAGCAGGGCACGGCCAGGCAGGCTGCGGAGGAGCACAGCACAGGCCGAGCGTGTGTCAGGCCTGGAATCACACGCAGATCCCTTTTGCCTGGTGCGCGGACAAGAGGCGCAGCGGAGTGGTGCCGGGCTGCCCGCCGCTGAGCCGTGGGAGCGCCGGCCCGGAGCCTCACTGGGGCATCCTTCAAAGGCCCCCGTTTCCCCCGCCACGTCCCAGGAAAAGCCACTCGACAAAACAAAGCGGGGCTGGGCTGAAAAGCGGGCTGCAGGAGGGCTGCCTGCAGGCTCAGCCACCTCGTACTGGCCGGACAGGGCGAGTGGGGGCCCTGAGGGGCACGCCGGGGGTCAGGGCTGATCGCCGTGCCAGGCTTTGGCGCTGAGCAGGGCCAGGTGTGCAGGAAAAGGCAGGAGCTGGGGGCACCACGCGCCCCCTGGGGCTACGTCCTACCTTCAGGAAGGTGAAGGCCGTCCACTTGAGCTCCTCCGTGCCCTCCGGGGACTCGATGAGGCCCACGAAGCAGGCCTTCCAGATCTCCAGCACGAAGAGCGGGGAGGGGATGCGCTGCGGGGCACACGGACAGGACCCCCCAAGTGCTGGGAGAACAATAAGGCGACTCCCCCAGCCGCAGCCAAGCCCTGCACCCCCCGCAAAGCTGCTGATGGGCTCACACGACTCCCCGCAGCTTCCCCCATGTCCTCGGACCGGGATCAGCGCCCTCCTCGCCCAGCACGGCCCTGCTCCACGTCTCCCAGGCCACCCTGAGCGGGACCAGGGGGTGCCACGACTGTACCTGCATCCTCTTCACCATCATCAGCTGCTCCACCAGCGGCTGGGTCTCTCCCGTGAGGTTCATGGTGCCCTCCAGCAGCACCACGGCGTGCACGGTGGGGAAGCCGGTCTTGTTCAGCTGCTCGGAGTGAACCGAGAGCATGGTGGGGATGCTGGGAGGAGGGAGATGATAACGCAGGTTTACTGGAGCCTTGCAGGGACGGATCCTTGCTCCTCCTGTCCCATCCTCCCTTCCCGGCCAAGCCCCAGACCTCTGCGGTCCCACATCTCTCTGGGGCAGGACAGCTTGCCACCCCTGCCCTGCAGAAGAGCCTTTGGGCACATCCAAGCCCCACCTCAGGCCCTGGAAGCACCTCCTGGGGCAGGCAGGATGGGGACAGCAGCTCTGCCCACGCTGGAGCAGCTGAGGGATGGCGAGGGGCCCTAGGAGCCCTGCAGGATTCCTTTGTGGCAGGTCACCAGTCCCTGTCCCCTTTCCTACTCCAGGGTTTTCACCAGCCCCAGCCCACTGCCAGCACAGGAGCCCGAGCTGGAAAGGGACAGGAAGGTGGGGAGCCGGCGTGGAGGGAGGCAGGAGAAGGGCTCAGACCCCTTTCACCCTCCAAAAGCCCGCGAGGACAGCAGCACGAAGCTACCTCTTGATGAGGGAGATGCAGTCGTCAGCCTGGCTCCGCAGGGTGGAGTTGCTTAGGCTGCTCAGGCTCTCCCCCAGCTTGACGAGGGACTGCTCCACGGTGCTCCACGAGGCTGCGGAGGGAAGGCAGGCGTTCGGTGGGGGGGGACAGGGACACGACGAGAAGCCAGCAGCCTGGTTCTAACGCACAGAGGGCTCCCGCGGGCAGGAGTCCGCACACCTCTGCCCGCCCGGGCTGGGGGGGGGGCTGCGTGCCGGCCAGCAGCTCCTTGGCACGGCCTCTTGGCCAGGCACGGGGACCAAGCGGAGGCGCGGAGCTGTGCCAGGCGGGCTGGCAGAGCTCAGGACCCGCCGCGCGCCCGGGAACGGCTCCCGCAGCCTTCGCATTAATTCTGCTCCTCTTCCAAGGGCAGCGCGCAGGGGAGGGGGCAGGGGGTGGCACAGAGCCAAGGAGGAGACGGTTACGGCAACAGGGCTGGGAGGCGGAGGGGCTCGGAGCCGCAGGGACAATGCGGCAGGAGCTGGGCAGGGGGAAGGGGAGGTGGCAGCTCCCCAGGGCCAGCCGCGAGCAGGGGGGAGCCCTGGCGGCGGCCGCGGGCCGAGCGTGGCCCCCGGGGCAGCGACGTACACGTCTCCTCCAGCTTGGCGATGTGGATCAGGGCGCGGTTCTTGGTGCTGCCCAGCATTTTCTCCAGCCGCTCCAAACACATCTTCAGCTGGCTCTCGGCTGCCGCCTGCTCCAGCGTCTCCTTCACCTTCTCGGCGTAGAAGGCGGCGCAGTGCAGGAGCCAGATGAGGGCACTCAGCAGCGCCCGGCACAGCCCGATGCACTCCTCTGCCTTGCCGTGGCAGCTGGGAAGAAGGGGAGAGAAACGGAACCGTGCTCACCCTGGGCCCAAGGCACAGAAATGGGGCACCCCGGGGAACCAAACCACGTCCCGCGTGCCCAGCCCGGCGTGCCCGCTGCCGCCCGGCTCCCCTGCTGCAGACCTCGACCCGCTCGGCCCGCGAGCATCTCCCCCACGCCAGGGGAAATAACAGCCTGCCCAGTGCAGGCTCCTCTCTGGCCACTCAACTGCAGGGAAACTTTCCAAGCCTCTAATCAAATTATCTTGCTAAGAGAGGCTCAGCGCTGATCAATGTGTTTCGAGAGGCGAACGCTTTCCCCTCCTGATGCACAAATCATCGGGGCCAGAAGTTTTGATCAAATTAAGCGGAGGATCAGATTAGGCAGGAACTGGATTAAGTGGCCAGCTCTGCAGTTGGCCAGCAACAGCTCCTTGTTAACATCTGCGACTGATGCACATTCATCGCCGCTGCTTCATTTCATGTAATTGAAGAGCTGCTACCTTCAGCCTTCCTCCTCCCGCTCGCCCACGCCGCGCGCTCTCCGCACCGGCCTCCCAGAAGAGGCTGTCAGGGGTTAACAGGAAGATTCCTCAGCTTTCTATAAAAGTTTTTTGTGGCCTGAATTGTCTGGTCTCCCCTGGGCCCTGCGACACCAGCGGAAGAGCACGAAGCAAAACAAGGCAGCTGCACGGAGCGCCTGGGGCAGCGCAGGCAGGACTGCGAGCGTTGGCAGCCGGGGCCCTGGGAAGCCGCCGAGGCCACACAAGAGAAACAAAACAGAGAGGGGACAGAAACCCCCGGGCTGCAGGGCTTACACCCACCCGTACCGACCTCAGCCGGGCAGGAATATCGTGGCAGAGGCCTTAGCCCAAAATAAGTGGGTTTCTGCAGCTTCCCACAAAGCCGGCGGGGTTTCAGACCCCCCCCCCTGCTCTGCTCAACGCTGGCACTCGCACGGCATCCCAGCCCGGAGGGGGTCGGCAGCTTGGGAACAGAGCCGGAGGGGGGAACGGAGCCAGGGTGGGCACCCCGTGATCGGCCGGGGGCTCGCGGGGCCACGGCAGGGCCGCGCCGTACCTGAGGCGGTCGCAGAACATGTCCATGATCTCCAGCAGCGACTGGACGCACAGGTCCCGGGAGAAGTCGTCGAACTACAGCAGGGAACAAGGAGGGATTTCAGAAGGGGGGGGGGGGGGGTGAGGAGGAAAAAAGGGGGGTGCCGGGCTGCAGCACTTCCAAAAGACAGACATGGGACACCCGCCCAAACGGGAACGGGGTCAGGGCTGTCCCTTGGCCGGGTCGCAGCTGTGCGGGGTGGCAAAACGGGAGCGCGGGGCGGCGCGGACCAGGCTGCGTTTGTGAGCAGCCCTCCCCGAGGCTCCGCGGGGGCCCGGAGCTCTGTTTCGCGGCCCCGCTGACGCGGCGGAGGCTCGGTGCCAGCCCGCGCGCCCACCCCCAGCTCGGCGGGGCTGGCAGCGAGCGCCGACAGCCCGGCTGGCCGCGGGGACGGCAGCAGCGCCGCTGCCGCCTGCTCGGCGGAGCAGATGGGGCCGCCCTGCCGGGCCGGAGCTGGCCCGCGGGCCCGCGCCGAGCCCACGCTGCTCTGAAGGAGGAAGCCGCCGCCGTCAAGGTCAGCGCTTCTCCGATGGGCAGCACCGCGCCAAGCCCGGCCGTACGCTGCCTCTGCCGCCCCGAGAGCCCTGGAGAGGGGTGCTGGCCCTGCCCAGGGGCTCCCCGAAATCGCCGTCGGGCGCGGCGCTCCGAAACGACGCCGGCGTCGCTCGGCCACCGGCACTTCGCTCCTCTCTGCGAGCACAAGGAGGGGAGAGGAAAATTCTCCCCCCCTTCTGTAACTCTCCCTTCAGATCTGGGGGTGCTCTGACGAGCCCCAAACACCGAGCAGCCACATTTCTGCGGTGTCCTCGCCCCCCTCGCAGCGGCACGGGGACGCCCAGCACCTCGGGAGGCAGGCAGCAGCCTCGTGGCTCCGCCGGCCGCAGGAGGATGCTGCTCCCAGCAGCCAGGTGTGGTTTACACAAAGGTGCCGCGGGGCAGGAGCCCGTCAGGCGCCCCACGCGACACGGGGACGAGGTTTTTGAGCCCACGGAGCGCAGCCGTGCCCGGCAGCACCGGCAGGGCCGTCCCCAGCGGGCCGCGATGGGGCTGGCGCGCTGCTGACTCAGCGCAGGATGTCATTTTACACTTGACCTATATTCGGGGAGAGTCGCGGGGCGGGAAATGGATCCGCGGGTCTCAGGTAAAGAGAAAAACCTCGGGGAGCAGCTGGCGGAGCCGTACCTTGCTGATGGCCATCAGCACCGTGGAATAGGACACCATCTAGGAACAAAGCAGAGAGCCCGGGTGGGCGCGGTGGAGCGGCGCGTCGGCGGGCGCTGTTTGCGAGCGCGGCGCTCGGCGCTGAGGAACGGCGAGGTCAGGGCACGGCCCCGGCGCTGCCGCCGCGGACGGGGCCGGGGCGCTGAACCCGGCACAGACCCCAGCAGACGCTTTGAGGTGAGGGCCGCCTCGCTTCACACAAACTTCAGGCGACGCTAAAACGCCGCGCGAAGGAAGCGCGGGGCTTCCGGCGAGCGCGGAGGCTCTCGGCGCGAGGATCCCTACCCTGCGCGCAGCGGGCAGGCCCCACTTACAGAAACCTCCCTGCCCAGGGCACCCACCGAGCCCCCCTCCACCCCACCCCAGCCAGGCACGACGCCTGCGAGGCGCAGACGGGACGTTTTGGGGTGTCTGCCCGCCACCCACCCTGCACCCCGGGCTCTTTGCCTGCTAACCGGGGCCGCGAGGTGACAGCCAGCGGCGTCTGCGGCGCGGGAAGGGCGATTACCTGCGAGCTGATAGCGTATTTCAGGTAGGACAAGATGAGTGGGTTCGGCGACGGCCCGATCATCGCCTGCTCCAGCAGGGCCTCTGCAAGCAAAGAGAAGGGCCAGGAGGTCCCGGGTCAGGCAGCGCAAGGCGTGGGGACACACGCACGGCACAGGGACACACACGGCACAGGGACACACACACCATGCCCTCGTTTGCGCTCTCACCCCCCAGCAAAGGCGGCAAAGACAAACCTCGTTACCCACGGCAGCTCTGCGCAGCGCTGCCCTGAAATCAAACGAATCCCCGAGCTTTCTGCTTTCTCCTGAATGACCCAGGCAGCGCCGGCAGCCTCCTGCTAACAACTCAGCTCTCCCGGGCACCCCGGGCCCGATCCAGCGCCGGCTGCTCTCCCAACACGTTCCCCTTCCTCCCACGTCCTGCCCGGGGGGCTCTGGCAGCCGCCAGCGCGCGGCTCCTGCCCTGCTACCGGGGGCCGGACTCCGGGCACACCACGAACGGCCCCGTTTGGGCAGGATGGGCCCCGCACGGGGAGGCTGGAGGGGCTCTGCCCGCCCCATCTGCTCAGCCAAGCCTTTAATCGATCGCTTGAAGCAGGGCAGAGCGCAGGGAGCGCCTCCCAAAAGCAGGCCCCGGGCTCGAAGTAGGTCAAGGCACCTGGCCGCAGGAGGGGGGAGGCGGGCGGCCCCCCCAAAAAAAGGTGGCACCGAGCCGGGTCCCAGCTGCGGGAGACACCCGGGGTCCCGGTGGAAGGCTGCAAACGCAGCCGGGGGCATCGCAGCTCGGAGCCAGAAGGCTGCCAGCGGCCGAACCCTCCCCGCCGGCTCAGGGAGCGCCAGCACGAGCCGGCCACACGCTGGTGCCCACCGCAGGCGTGTCAGCGCGCATTTGCCGGGCACGGCCGTGATTCGGGGCGCCCGTGCCAGGTTTTTCTTCCTTTGTACTCAAAATCTGAGAGGCGCGAGCCGGGGGGATGGGGCGCCGTGGGCTGGGGGAGGTGACAGCTGCCCGCGTGCCCGCAGCCTGCCAGCCCCGCGCCGCTCCTGCGGCAGAGCGGGATCCGTCCCCATCCTCACCACGGGGGAACCATGGGCTAACGAGCCTCCCCGACGAGGCCCGGGCTGCCTCGTTCCCTGGCAGAGGTGCCGAAGGGTGGACAGGAAAAACCCCATTTCTCTGGGAACTGCGGGGATTGATCGTTGCCGACCGGGCCGGTGGGAAGCTGAGGGGCGGAGGGGCTGGCACCCAGTGCCCTGAGCGGGCACCCAGCAAATCCAAAGCCCTCCGGGGCTGCCCCACAGCCACAGCCGGGCCCCACGGCTGCTAGAAAAAAATACCAGTAGGGCGGAGGGAGGAAAAAAAGACCCACTGGGGCAAGATCCTGCGCCCCAGCAGGGCGAGGAGCAGCTCAGTGCGAGCGCCAGGGCCGTTCGCCTTTAACGCGGCGAGCCTCGGGCAGCGCTCGGGGTTTGTTTGTCCCGGGCTCGCAAACCCGCGCCCCTGCGCAGGAAAACAAAGCTCGCGACCAGTTTCTAAAATCGGCACAAAGCCCTGGCAAATCTTTAAACCGCGCGGCGCAGCGGGCACCGGCGGCTGGCAGGGCTTGGGGCAAACGCCCTTGAGTAGGGACGGGAAAAGAAATCCCGATAAGCGGGGGCGGGAAGGGGCCTTTGGGGGGGGGGGGGGGGGCAGCGCCAGGCCCCTCGGCAGCACCTCTTCCCCCTGGGGACGTGCACAGCCGCGAGGCTGCGGGGTCGTCCTGCGCCCTCGCTGGGGGAAACCGAGGCACGGAGCCCAGAGCCCTGCGTGCAGCAGGGGGGTGGTGTGGGACGGGCAGCGTGACCCCAAATGTGGGGGGGACACTGCTGTGACCGTTGTGGGGTGTCCCCATTGCCATGCGTCCCCATTACTGTCCCCCACTGCTGTGCCGTTGTGGTGTCCCCATTGCTGTGCCCACTGTGGTGTGTCCCCTGGTGCTGTGCCATCGTGGTGTCCCCGCTGCTCTGCCCACTGCCGTGTCCCCATTGCCATGTCCCCTGTTGCCATGCTACTGTGGTGTCCCCACTGCTGTGCGCCCCCCATTGCTGCCCCCACTGCCACGTGTCCCCTGGTGCCGTACCCACTGCCATGTCCCCATTGCCATGCCATTGTGGTGTCCCCACTGCCATGTCCCCATTACCACGTCCCCGTTGCCATACCGTTGCGGTATCCCCATTGCCGTGCCCACTGCTCTGTGTCCCCCGTTGCTGTCCCCATCACCGTGTCCCCACTGCGTGCCCCCCACCGCCGGGCCATTACGGTACCCCCGTCCCCATCCCAGTTCCTGTCCCCATCCCCATCCCCTGGTCCCCCCAGCCCGCCCCCACCCCCTTTCCCCATCCCCCCCAGCCTTCCCCCATCCCCCCCACTCCCCCATCCTGCCCCCATCCCCTTCCCCATCCCCCCAGCCCCTTCCCCGTCCCCCCAGGCCTGCCCCCACCCCCTTTCCCCAGCCCCCCCCAGCCCCCCCAGCCCCTTCCCCCCGTCCCCCCAGCCCCTTCCCCATCCCTGTCCCCATCCCACCAGCCCCTTCCCCGTCCCCCCCCCGCCCCCCCAGGCCTGCCCCCACCCCCTTTCCCCAGCCCCCCAACCCACCCCCAGCCCCTTCCCCATCCCTGCCCGTCCCTCCAGCCCCTTCCCCGCCCCTCCAGGCCTGCCCCCCCCTCTGCCCCCATTCCCCCCCCCCACCTGCCAGGTTGAGGATGTCCCAGGTGGCCCCCCGGGGGAAGAAGCGCCGCATGTTGACGGCCCACTGGTAGTCGCTCCAGCGCTCCTTCCAGGCCTGCAGCAGGGCCTGCTTCAGGTTCACCACCTTCATGGCGCCGGGTGGGGGTCCCGGGAGGGTCCCGGGGGGGTCCCACACGCGGTACCGGGGGTGGAAGCCGAGGGGGGGCCGAGCCGGGCCCGCAGCCCCCGCCCGCAGCCCCGCGCCTGGCTCCGGCCGCCGCCCGCCGCCCTCAGCGCCTGGGCACCGCCATCTTGGCGCCCGCCAGCAAGCCGCGCGCTGATTGGGCGGCGGGGCGCGGCGGGGCGCGGGGCCTGCCGGGAGTTGTAGTTCGGGGGGGGTGGGTGTAAATCTGCCCGGTGCTGGGTGTGCAAACACGGGCGTGCAAACACGGGTGGTGCAAACACGGGGGGGTGCAAGCAGGCCGCGCAGACAGGGTTGCAACAGTGCAGGCTCCAAAGGTGTGCAAGCACCGCGTGCAAAGGCGTGGGGTGTGCACGCAGGGGGTGCAAACGCGGGGGGTGCGTGTGGGTGTGCAACAACGGCAGTGCAGCCAGGTGGGGGGGGGGTGGGTGTGCAAGGGGGTGTGCACGGGTGGCTAAGGGTGTGCACGCCTTGGTGCGCACGGGGTTCTGTGCACACGCGTGTGAGCTTGGCTGCAGACAAGCAGGGGGGTGCCTGCGCGTGCAGGGATACACGTGTGCGCGTGCAGGTGTGCACAGCCCCCCCCTGCACACACGGACACCCCCGCACGCACCCAGCCGTGCCCGCAGCCACCCGCACCCACCCGCGTTGGCGGGACCCAGCGGCAGCCGCCCCCTCCCCGGCTGCGCCAAAACCAGCCAAAAACCGGCAGGATTCCCGCCGGCCATCGCCATGGCAACGGGCAGATGGGGAGTGGGTGCCGGGGGGGGGGGGGGGCTGCACACCGCGGGGGGGGGGCCCCGAGCCCCCCACCCACCACCACTGAATCCCCATCAGCGGGACAAAGCCCCCCCAGGGGCCTACAAGGGGGTGCCCCACGGCACCGGCTGCCCTCGGGTGGGCTCGAGGCCCCCCCCCCCGTGCCCCCCCCCGGTGCCCCCCCCCCCCCAGCCCCGCTGGGGGGTCTCGGCGGCCCCTTAATGCCCGCGTTAATCATTCATGGGGCCGGGGCGCGCGGGCGGCTGCAAATCCCCCGAGAGCCGCAGCCGGGATTAGGCGGGCGAGCCGCGGCCCAGCCGGCGGCGTGGGGCCCCGGACCCCGGCTTGGGGGGGGGGGGGTTAAAAGGGAGAGGTGGGGGGGGGGGACACCCGGCCCCTATTCATGAGGACGGATTTCCTGTGCTGAGGACGGGGATGAGGCCGAGGGGGGGTCCCCACAGCTGCTTGTTGTGGGGGGGGGAGGTAACCGGACACTCGGAGCCCCCGGGTGCGAGACCCCCGTCGTGGGAGCGGGGAGCGCACGGAGCCCCCCAGCACCGGCACCGGGGGTTGTGCCCCCCCCCCCCCCGTAAAGCACCCCCACGGCTCCATGAGGGGCTCTGGGTTTGGGGGGGGGGGAAGGGGGGGGTCCATCTCAGCCCCCCCCCCCCCTCCACGGCGTGGGGAAGGCGCCGCCGAGGCCTGGGCCTGGCTCCCCGCCTTGGCAGGGCGCCCCCGGCACAGCTGCCTCCAGCCGGGGGGGGGCCGGATGGGGCCGGGGCCGTTCCCAGCACCCCAAGCTGGAGGGGGGGGGTGGGGGAAATGTGAAGGGGTGGGGGGCACCCAGCCCCCGGTGCCGCTTCCCCCCCCCCCCCCCCCCCCCCAAGGAGGCATTTTACAGGGTGTGAAGGATGGGATGCGGGGGGGGGGGGGGGTGTTGGGGACACCCCCGCGGGGCTGCTGGGCTCAGCATCACCCCCATCGCCCCCGGGAGAAAAAAAAAAAAGGGGGGGGGTCCAAGGGAGGGGGGGGGCTGCTGCGCGGTGCCGCCAGCTCGGGCTAAATATAGCGGAGCAGCGGGATGGATTTTAATGAGCTTGTTCCGGCCGGCTGCACCGCGGCCCCTCCGCGGCCCGGGGGGGGGTCCTCACCCCAAATGGGGCCGGGGGGGGTCGGGGGGGGGCGGAGGGGGCTGTGGGGGCAGCTGGGTGCACCAGGGGGCTGAGAGCAGGCAGCGCACCCCGGGGATGGGGAGGGGGAAGGATGCAGCCCCCCCCCCCCGGCCCTGCCTCAGTTTCCCCTTTGGGGTGGGGGCCCCAAGGGACACGGGGATGGGGGGGGCGGGGGGGGGGGGGCACGGGCTGGGGGCAGCCGAGCTCAGCCCGGCCCCGGCCTTATCGCAGGCAGACGGCGCTGGTGGAGGGGGGGGCCGCGGGCGCGCCGTGTTTGCCGAGGATAAAGTGTACGGCGGGGGCACCCGCGCCCCCACCCTGCCACGCTGGCGGCCCCGCTGCCCGGGGCTGTGGGAAGGGGGGGACTAATGGGGGGGGGCATGGGAATGGGGGGGGGTTACAGGGCCGTGGGGATCAGGGGGTCACAGGGACCTGGGGGGGGGGTTACAGGGCCATGGGGACTGCAGGGGGGGTCACAGGGTGATGGGGACAAGGGGGGCATGGGGACTGGGGGGGTCACAGGGACCTGGGGGGGGGGTTACAGGGCCATTGGGACAAGGGGGGCATGGGGATTGGGGGGGGTCACAAGGCCATGGGGACCAGGGGGTCACAGGGACCTGGGGGGGGGGGGGGAGTTAGAGGGCCATGGGGACTGCAGGGGGGGTCAAAGGGACCTGGGGGGGGGGGGGGTCACAGGGCCATGGGGACAAGGGGGGCATGGGGATTGGGGGGGGTCACAGGGCCATGGGGACCAGGGGGTCACAGGGACCTGGGGGGGGGGAGTTAGAGGGCCATGGGGACTGCAGGGGGGGTCACAGGGACCTGGGGGGGTCACAGCACCGTGTGGACTGCGGGGAGGGTCACAGGGCCATGGGGACTGGGGGGACATGGGGATTGGGGGGGGGTCACAGGCCATGGGGACCAGGGGTAATGGGGACATGGGGGGGGGGGGCACCGGGCCATGGGGACTGCTGGAGGGGGGGTCACAGGGCCTTGGGGAGCAGGGGGGCCGCGGGGCTATGGGGACCTTGGGGACCACAGGTGCGGGGCACCCACCGTCAGCCCAGCACCCTGGGCTGCCACCCCTGGGTGCCACCGTCCCTTGGGGGGCTGAAGGGGGGGGACACACACACACGCCATGCCAGCAGCCCTTTAAACCCGGGCATTATGGGATGTGTAGTCCGGGGGGGGGGGGGGGGGGGTGCTGAGCGCGGGGGCTGCTGGGAAGGAGCTCGGGGGGGGGACGGGAGGGGTGGGGGTGCTGGGGGGGGGGGCGACCCCAGCACCACCCCTGGTGACCCCCGTGGGCCTCGAGTGCCTGTGGCCACCCCTGGCCCCCAGTGGCCTGCTGCGCAGCGGGGCCCTGGCCCCACAGCCCCCCCGCCCCACAGCCCCCCACCCCAATGCCCTTGGGCAGCGTCCCCAGACCCCCCCCCCGTGGGCAGCGTCCCCAGGACCCCCCCATCCCCGGCTGTGTCCCCATGTCCCCATCCCCGGCCCCCCGTGCACGCCGCCCCCAGCTGTCCTCGGTCCCTGTCCCCAGCCCCCCGTGGTCCCCGACACCGTCCCCAGGTCCCTGGGGGGACCCCCCCAGCCCCCCCCCCCCGGGCGCTGCCCCCCCCCCGCCACCCCTCGCCCCCCATCTCCGTGCGGGCCCATCCCCAGCTCCCCGCGGGCGCCGTCCCCGTCCCCGTCCCCCCCCCGTTCCTCGATCCGTGTCCCCCGTGGGCACCCACGCGGGACCAACCCCATCCCTGGGGGCTCGGGGGGGCACGGGGCGCGCACGGAGGCGCACGGGAAGCGTGGGGAGCGCGCAGGGAGCGCGCGCGGAGCGCACGGAGGTGCACGGGGAGCGCGCACGGAGGGCGCAGGGGGCGCACAGGGGGCACGCGGAGCGCGCAGAGCGCACGAGGAGCGCACGGAGGCGCGCACGGAGGGCGCAAGGGGCGCGCAGGGGGCACGCGGAGCGCACGGAGGCGCACGGGGAGCGCGCACGGAGGGCGCAGGGAGCGCGCAGGGGGCACGAGGAGCGCACGGGGAGCGCGCACGGAGGGCGCAAGGGGCGCGCAGGGGGCACGCGGAGCGCGCGGGGAGCGCGCAGAGAGCACGAAGAGCGCACGGAGGCGCGCACGGAGCGCGCGGGGAGCACAAGGAGCGCGCGGAGCCCGCGCAGGGAGCGCGCAGCGGGCGCGGCGGCGGCGGCGGCGGCTGCAGGGAGCGGCTGCGGCCGGCGGAGGGGGCTGCGGCCGCGGCGGAGCGGGCGGGCGGGCGGCGCGGCGGGGCCGGGGGAGGAGCCAGGCGCCGTCGGCCGCCGCCGCCGCTGCCGCCGCCGCCGCTGCCGCTGCGCCCCGCTCGGCTCCGCTCCGCTCCGCGTCCCCCCCCCCGCCCCGGCTCCGCGCCCCCGGCCCCGCCGCCGCCGCCGCCGCCGCCCAGGTACGGCCCCGAGCGGGCCCCGCCGCCGCCCCCGCGCCCCCCGGCCCCGCCGCAGCCCCGGTTGTTTACCGAGGGCCCGCGGCCCCCGGGCGCCCCCGGCTGTAGCCCGGGCGCAGGTCGGGCCGTGCAATGGGGGGGGGGGTAGAGGGGGGGGCGGGAAGCGCGGGGCTCCCCCGGGCCGAGCGCGCCCCGGGAGGCGAATTGCGGGTAAATATAAAAATAGCCAAATTTTTTTTAATTATTTTTTTAATTTTTTTTTTTTTGGGGGGGGGGAGGGAAAAAAATCCGGCTGTTCGGCACGGGAGGAGGGGGGGGCGCCGCAGGGCCGGGGGTACCGCCCCCCCCAACCCCCCGCTGCCCTGCCTTGCGCCCCCCCCCCTCCCCTCCTTTTATCCCCCCCCCCCCCTCCAGCGCTCGGTGCTGCAGCGCGGGGCTGCCCCGGGGGGCCACGGCCGCTGCCCACCCCCGCTGGGACACACGCACACACGCACACACACACGCACACACGCACACACACACAACGGCACCGCCAACCGAGGGGGGGGCCACGCGCGGCGCGGCCACGGCAGCTCCCCCCCGGCCCCGTGGCAGCTGCGTGGCTGCGGCGTGGCGTGGCCGTGGGCCTGCACCGGGGCTGCACGGTCACCGGTGGCCGGGCTGCAGGGAGCCCGTGGCTGTGCCGTGGCCGTGCCGTGGCCGTGCCGTGGCGGTACCGTGGCGGTACCGTGGCCATGCCGTGGCGGTACCGTGGCCGTGCCGTGGCCGTGCTGCAGGGAGGCCGTGGCCCGGCCGTGGCGGTGCCGTGGCCCACCGTGGCGGCGGCGGTGGGGCCGTGGCCGTGCCCCGTGGCCGTCCCCGCCCCGCTCTTGGCAGGCGGCGTCAGGAATGCATTTAATATTTTTTTTATTTTTTTTTTATTATTTTTTGATTTTTTTTTTTTTCTGTGCTGGAGGGAGAGCGCCCGTTTTTTTTTTTTTTCGTTTGTTTGTTTTCGCTGCTTTTCGCTGGGGCGGGGGCGTCCACGGCACGGGCAGAGAGGGGGGCACCGGCGGCCGTGGCCATGCCCGTCGGGGTGCCCCCGCGAGCGGGGCCGAGGGGCGTGGCGGGGCCTTGCCCTCCCCAAACCCGCCCCGGCCTCCCCAGGCACGCCGGCTCCCGATTCCCGGGGGGGGGGGCCGAGCTGCCGCGTCCCCCCCCTCCCCGGCCTGGGAGAAGCGTGGCGGCGAGACCGCCGGCCACGGTGCTGCCGCCGGGGCGTGGGCCACGGTCACGGGCCCAGCTCCAGTGCAGCCCCCGGTGCGCCGGGGGGAAACTGAGGCAGGGCAAGCGGGCACCGCGGCCAAGGTCACCCCGGGCGGCCGAGCCGAGCCGGCGCTCGCTCGGGCCTCCGGCACGACCTCGCCGCCAGCTGTGCCGCGCCGAGCTGTGCCGGGCGCGTGCCAGGCAGCGCCGGGGCGTGCGGCCGCGGCGGTGGCCCCCGGCGGCACCGCGCCGACCTTCAGCGGCGACGGCCGCCGTGACCCCCGCGCCGTGCCCTGCCGCGCCCCGCGGGGCTGACACCGCCGTGACCGGCAGCGAGGCGGGGGTGTGGGGGGGAGGCCGGGCTCAGCCTCACCCCGCTTGACCTCCGCCGGTGCCAGCCCTGGCGCCGCCCGCCCCGTGGCCTCCCTGTGTGCCGGGGACCCCCGCGGCTCGGCGCGGGGCGGGGGCCGGCGGCGGCGCAGCCGTGCGGCACGGCAGGCCCCGGTGGAACCAGTTTGGGGAAGGCTTCTCCCGCTCGCTCGCTCGCTCGACGCCGCGGTCCCTCCTCCCCCCCCCCCCACCCCCCCGCCCGGGGGTCTTGGCGCAGGGTGGGGGCACGCTGGAGGGGTTCAGCGCCCCCCCTGCCATCGGTGTGCAGCTGCCCGCACCCCCCTGCTGCTCCCATCGAGGCGCACGCACCCGTGTGTCCCCCCCCCCCAGCCCTGCCGGTGCTGGGGGTCCCCGGGTGGGTGCGCGGTGCTGCTGGGGTGGGGGCGCAGCCCGACGCTCCCTCGCCCCCCCCCTCCACTGCCGCGCGCTGACCTTTGCAGAGCCGTGGCGCTGCCGCCCTGCGCGCAGCGGGGGGTGTGGATGGGGGGGGCTGGGGTGCACAACACTGGGGTGCCCGGTGCGGTGTTGGGGTGCCGGCTGCCCCCACGGCCCGGTGCGAGGCCGGCTTCGTGCCAAAGACCCCCCCCTCCCCCTCTCGCTCACCCCTTCGAACCCCGGGGAGGGGTCGGGTGGGCACCCCGCGCCCCCCCGCCCCTGCAGGCGCGGGGTGCTGCGTGGCGGCGGGCGCACCTCCCCGTCCCCGTCCCTTCCTGGGGGGGGCCGCGGCACCAGGAAGCGGCCCCCTCCCCGCCTCGCCACGCACTTTCCCGGGGCAAGCGAGCCGCGGCTGTCGGCAAAGCCTGGAGCAGCTGCGGGCGGGCGGACGGGACGGCAGCGCCGGGACCCCCCCCAGTGCCCCCCAGCCCCGGAGCCGCGCGGCCGTGGGGCGCGGGCTGCGTTGTTTAACGCCCGACAGGCGGAGCCGGGCGCCTGGGTCCTCTCCCCGAGGAGCAGGAGGAGCGACGGGCGTTGCGGGGAGGGCGAAGGCGGGCGCGGGCAGGGTGCCCGGCGGGGCGCCCCGTGGCTCCGTGGGTCCCCGGCGTGGTGGCAGCGCGGTGGCGGCACGACACGTGGCTCGCGTCGCCGGGCACGGTTTGGGTGCTCGCCTGCCCCGTTTTGCAGCTCCCGCTGCTGGGGACGCCGCGGGGACTGTCCCCATCCCGGGCTGGGTGCCCCACACCAAGCTGGGTGCCCCGCGCCCCCCCCGGCGATGCCGACCCCGGGGCGCCTCGTGGCAAGGTGGCTGCCAACAGCTCCCCTCCAAACAGGGGGGGGGGCCCACGGGGAGGGATCGCAGGAGTCGGCCCCCTCCTGCCCCCCCACCCCCCACCCCGCCCGGTGCACGTGAACCGGAGCCCCCGCTCCTCTCCCCGATTTAGCAACGTCCCGATGCCCGTGCCAAGCTCCCGCCCCGCGGCGCTGAGAATAGCTCCCCGGCGTCCCGCGGCACGCGCGGGGCTCGGCCCCGCCGCAGCCTCCCCGGGGACAGGGGCACCCCACGGGGTCACCCCGCGAGCCCCGTCCGTGCGTGCTCATCGCACGCCAGGCACCCGGGGTCCCCGTGGGGCGTCCCGTGTGCGCGCGGGGGGCCGGGGCACGGCTGACCCCGGCGTGACGGCGGCACCGGGCATGGACGTGGGGCCCCGCCGTGCCCTGATGGGGGAGCAGGGATCCGGCCTCATCCTGCCACGCACGGGAGAAGCGGTGCCGCAGCTCTTGCCGCACGCTGCTGAGCAGATCCCGCTGCCTGGCGCTGGTGGGATGGGGAAACTGAGGCACGGCCGGACGGGGCCGGGCAGGGCCGGCAAGGCCAGGAGCCGAAGCCGCTGCCTCATCCCGGCTGCGCACCCGGGTGCCACGGGAAGGAGCGGGCGGCACGGCCGCGGCTCGAGGCACCCAGAGCCCCATGGGGTTTGGGGTGGCCGTGCTGGCAGGGGTTGAGGTCGCGGCTCAGCCAGGCAGGTCCCCGTGCCACGATCCAGGACCTTTTGGAGGCGTGAGGACGCCGGGAGAGGTGTCGCCGTCCCCAGGGCCACCCGCCCTCGCTCGCTGGGCACTGCTGAGCCCCACGGGGCGGACAGGTCCCGGTGCTGGGGTACACGGCAGAGCCGGGCTCCGCCACCCCATCCCGTCCCACGGCCCAGCCCTGACCCCCACCTGGGGGGTCCCCCGTGCACAGCTCCCCCGTGCCATGGGGCGGGCGCCCTGATGTCAGGCCCGTGGCATCCCCCCGCGCTCGGGCTGCCCAGCTGCTGCGCATGCCTGGGATTCCTGCGGCCTCCAGTCACGGCAGCGCGGCCGCCGAGCACCCGCAGCACCGGGCACCGCGCGCTGGCCGAGCTGCGGGGCCGGGAGGTGGCACCGGGCGAGGGCGCGCGCACGGCACCGGGTGCACACGTGCACGTGGACACCGGCGTGCGCCGGGGTGCTGCCGGCCGTGCCGTGGCGGGTGTCCTGCTCCTGGCCCCGCTGCCACGGCACGGTCCTGCCGCCGGCACCGCCGGGGTCCTCCCGGTGCCGCCGTGCCGGTGCCCGCTGCCGCCCGCAGCACCGGGTGCCGCGTGTCGGTGCCCAGCCGGTGCTGAGCTGCTGGGTCTGCCTGCAGCGCCCTGCCCCCCCACCCCCCGTGCTAATCACGCTAATTGGCACCCTGGCTAAAGCGCTTAGGCCCTCACCTCCCTGACCCAGATAGCAGCTGGCCAGGGGGAGGGGGCGCCCAGGACCCCCGGAGCCCATCTGCGCCGGGGACAGGGACACCGATGGCAGCCCCGTGGCGCGGCCCCGAGGGCGGATGCACGGTGGGCCGGAGGTGGCCGGTGCCCGCTGGGCGTCCCTGCGCCAGGCTGGGGGGGGGGGGTCCTTGGCTGCCACGTCCCGTGGGATCGGGGTGCTCGGTGCCCCCCGTGCGGTGCAGCCGGCTCCCGCTGCCGGCCCAGCCCCGGACTTTGTCCCCGGGTTGTTTTCCATCGCGTGCGCAACCGCCCGACTCAGCAAAAACGCTGCCCTGGGCGTGGGGCTGGGCCGGGGGGGGGGGGGGGCGCGGGTGGGGGCCTCCCCCCCCCAAACCCCCCCCATGGGTGCTGCGCCCCGGCCGTGCCTCTGACCCCCTCCCGCCCAGCGCGGCGGCACGTCCCGCGGGGTGGGGACACGCGGTCACGGTGCCACCCGTGCCCAAGGTGGGGGGGGGGGGGGGGCTGAGACCCGGCCACGCTCGCTGCACGTGTCCCGCAGCGCGGGAGGGCCACCTCCCACCCATCCGTCTGTCCATCCGTCCGTCTGTCTGTCTGTCTGCCCGCGATTCCTCGAGCGAGGGTTCCTGGAGCAGCTCGGCCCCGAGCCCTGGGTGCCACCGGGCCCCCATCCTGGGGGTGTCCGGCGGGGGGGGGGGGGGGGGGGTGCTCAGCGGCACAGGCGAGCCCCGACCTCGCGGCGCTGAGCCCGGAGCCCCTCCGTTCGACACCCAAAGGGGAAACCGAGGCAGCGGGGGCTTTCGGAACCGGGGTCGGGGGGGGGGGGGCAGCCACGGTGCAGCCTCCCCATGCGTGCGCCCAGCGGGTCGGGGCTCTGCAGGGGGAAGGGGGGGGGGGGTCCCGGGGCAGGCGGTGGGGGGGGGGGGGGGGGTTGGCCATGCCCAGCGGGGCCGCGCGGCGCTGGCGCCCGGCCAGTGCCTATACTTGGAAGTCTCGGCGCGGCGTTCCCATATGGAACAAACATTTGCTGCAGCCCCCGGCCGCGCGCCCGCTCTATAGGTACCGCCCGCGGCCGGCCCCAAAGCCCGGCCTGGAGCAGCAGCCAGGAGGCCCCCCCACAAAGAGCAGGGTGCCCCCGAGCCACTCGTGGGTGTCGGGGGGCACACGGCGGGGGTGCCCCCATGGTGCCTCGGTTTCCCCGCGGTCCCGCTGGCTCGCCCGACGCACCCACACCCCCCCCCGCAACCCCTTGCCGCGTGCCGCCGCGCACCCGTGGGTGCAGCATCCTGCACCCCCCCATGGCATGGCCGGGCTTCCCCGGCTGGAGGGGGGCCAGGGGGCTTCGGGGGGGGGGGTTTGCCAGGGAAAGGGGGGGGGGGGGGCCGGGCGCGGCGGAGGAGCCCCGGCTGCGCCACCGCCGCTGCGCTTGAAATCCGCCGGAGGAATTTCTGCCGCGGCCAAGACAAACGTGACCTACTTTCTGCCTGTCCCCGCACGGAGCCGAGCAGCCCCAGGGCCGGGCACGGCGCCCACCCGGCGCGGGTTGGGGGCCCCGGCACCGCCACGAGCCCCCCCCTGCCGGGTGGGGGGGGGCTGGGGGGGGGGGCTGAGGGGAGTTGGGGGGCACCGCGGGGGAGCTGAGCACGGGGGGCTCCCCCGATCCCCGGTCCCGCCCGGTTGCCGCTGGGTGGGTGGGATGGGTGCTGGGTGCCCCTGGTGGGGGGTGGGGCTGGGGGGGTGGGGGAGCGCGCCTCTGCTTCCTCATAGTGGGGGGGGTTCATTTTGGGGGGGGGGGGGGTGGATGTGGGGGTGCCCCCGGCGGCCCCCGGCCCCACCAGCGCCGTCTCTTTGCAGCAGGAGCGCTCGCGGAGGAGGCATCGCCCGGCACCGCCCCGGCGCCCCCCGGCGCCCCCCGCCCCCGTGAGTCCACCCCCCAACCCCAACCCCAACCCGCTCAGCACCCAGCGAGGGGGGGGGGGCTCAGCACCCCCCAGTGCTCGGGGGGGGGGGCTCAGCACCCCCCCTGCGGCCCTGCCCCACGGCTGCGTGCAGCACCCGCGCCCCTGCGCGCGCTCCCGCTCCGTCCTGCGCCCTTGCACCGCCTTGCACGCCCCGCGTGCTTTGCACGGCCCTGCACGCCCGCGCACGCTCCCGCACACCCTGCGTGCTCTTGCACGCCCCGTGCACGCCCCCCCCCCCAGCCCTGCGCGCCCTCCCGTGCTCCTGCACAGCACCCTGCAAGCCCTCGCGCGCTCCACGTGTTCTTGCACGCCCCTCGCGCTCCCACCCAGCCCCGCACGCCCTTGCACACCCCGGGCGCTCTCCAGCAGCCCTGCACGCTCTTGCACGCTCCCTGCACCACGTGCTCCTTGGGGGGGGTTGGGGGGAAGGTTGGGGGTGTCGCACGTGGCCCCCCCACCCCCCCCCCCGTCCCGCGTGGGTTCAGTGGGCGCCGTGGGTTTGTCTCGGCAGGGCCCCCCCGGGATGCTGCGCGGCGCTGAGCACTGAGGCGGGCGCCATGGGGCGCGCGTCGTAGCCCCCCCGCCGTGGCCCCCCCCGCGCGTGGCACCGGTGGCGGAGCCCACTCGGTCGGTGCTGGGCGCTCCTTGATGGAATTGCGGTGAATGGAACAGAAGCCCAGCACCCTGGACCCGCTGTCGGAGCCAGAGGACACCCGGTGAGACCCCCCGGGCACGGCTGCGGTGGCCCCCGCTGTCCCCACGCGTCCCCGTGCCCCTTGGTGCCCCCGTGCCCCTTGGTGCCCCTCCGTGCCCCCGTGCCCTGCGCATCACCCCGTGTCCCCGTGCCCCTGCGTGTCCCCGTGCCCCCCAGTGCCCCTCCATGTCCCCGTGCCCTGCACATCACACCGTGTCCCCATGCCCCTTGGTGCCCCTCGGTGCCCCCGTACCCCTCGGTGCCCTCGTGCCCCTCCGTGCCCCCATGCCCTGCGCATCACCCCATGTCCCCGTGCAGCCCCATGCCCGGTGTCCCCGTGTGTCCCCGTGCCCCGTGTGTCCCAGTGCCCTGCATCTCCCCTGCGTCCCCGTGCCCCTTGTGGCACCGTGCACACGTGGCCCCGTGCACACACAGGGCCCTGTGCACACGCGTGTCCCTGTGCACACGCGTGTCCCCACACCCACTGCATCCCTGTGCACACGTGTGTCCCCGTGCCCACTGCGTCCCTGTGCACACACACATCCCCTGCACACACGTGTCCCTGTGCACCCACGTGTCCTTGTGCACACACACGTCCCTGTGCACACACACATGTCCCCGTGCACACGCCCGTCCCCGTGCCCCCTGCATCCCCGTGCACCCCTGTGCCCCCCCATGCCCCCTGCACCCCCCCAAGCACCCCACGTGTCCCCGCGCCCCCTCCATGCCCGCGCCCCGCGCGTGCCCGCTCCCCCCGCCTGCTAACACCCTGCCCCCCCCCCCCCCCCCCTCCGGGCCCCCAGCCGCTGCCGCCCCCCCAGCCTGGGCCCCCCAGGGCCCTGCCAGCGCCCGGGGCTATTTCGGGCGCGCGGCGGCGGCCGCTCACGTGCCCGGGGGGAGCCAGGCTCGGGGTCACCTTGGGCTGGCGCCCCGTGGCCCCCCCCCCCCCCCCGCAGCACCCGGCCCAGCTGCCCCGGCGGGGGCCTCCGGGACACCCCTGGGTGCTGCCCCCACCCCCCCCCAAGCGGGTGCAGGTCCCCGTGGTGCTGGGACCCCCTCTGTCCGTCCCCCCCCCCCCCCCCGTCCCCCCCCCAGCCCGGGCGCCTCCGGCACTGCGCCGGTGCGGTGGGGGCGAGGCGCGGACCCCCGCCGCCGCCCATTGGCGCAGCCCCTCTGATGTCACTTCCCCGCTGAGCCAAAAGGACATTTTGTCTTTGACTGTAAATGAGCCCCTCCCCCACCCTTCCCTTCCCCTCCCCCACCCCCCCAAGCCTCAGCCCCCACCCTCCCACCCGCTCCCCCCCCCCCCCCCCCCAAGCGATGCCGTGCCCCGTATCGGGGGTCCCCGCGAGCTCCGCGTCACCCTGGTCCCCCCCCATTTTCCATGGGGCGGTGCCCCCCCGATCCCCACGCCATCCATCGTCCCCATCCGGCCCCCCCGGGACCCCCCGGGGGAGGGAGGGGTGCCCAGGCAGGGGGGTTTGGGATGGGGGGGGGGCGCACGGGGACCCGGTGCCAGCGCTCCCCGTCCCGTCCCGCAGGTGGCTGGATGGCAAGCGCAAAAGAAAGAGCAGCCAATGTTTGGTGAAGAGCAGCATGTCAGGTACGGGGCCCCCCGGGACCCCCCCCCGCAGCCCCAGGGCCCCTCGCCACGTCCCTCCGGCACCCTGCTGGGGTCCCCGAGCCTCCCCCGGCGGTCCCTTGGGTGTCCCGTGTCCCTGATGGGACCCCGGGGTCCCCAAGGTGCCGTGTCCCTCCTGGGGACCCCGAGGTCCCTGCGCACCCCACATCCCCAGGGGTCCCCAGCACCTTACGTCCCTGCTGGCCACCCCGGGGTCCCCCAGGTGCCGTGTCCCTTCCGGGGACCCCAAGATCCCTGCACACCCCGGGACCCCAAGGTCCCTGCGCACCCCGGGGGTCCCCAGCGCCTTACATCCCTGATGGCCACCCAAGGGTCCCCCAGCCACCCCGTGTCCCTTCTTGGGACCCCAAGGATCCCCCAGCCACCCCATATCCCATCCTGACACCCTAAGGGTCCCCCAGCCACCCCATATCCCCTCCTGGCACCCCAAGGGTCCCCCAGCCACCCCATATCCCCCCCCCAGGACCACAGGCGTCCCTGTGCCCCCCGTGTCCCTGCTGGCACCCCACGATCCCGGAGCACCCCAAGGCTCCCCAGCGCCCCGTGTCCCCGCGGGGTGCCCCCCCCCCCCCCCCGTGCCCCAGCAGCCGTGGCCGTGGGTCGGGCCGGCGCTATCGGGGCCAGCAGCGCCGTGGGGGGGGGGGGGAAGATAAGGGGGGCCCGGCCGGGCGCTGACCCCAGGGCTGGGCACCCAGCCCTGCCCCATTCCCCAGCGGGGAGCGGCCGGCGCCGGCGGGATCCGGGAGAACGGGGGGGGGGAAGGAGGAGGGGGGAGGTGGGGAGGTTGGGGGTCAGCCCCTCCCCCACCCTGCACCGCTCCCCCCTCCAGGGTTGGGCTCCCCCCCCACCCTCCCCGCATCGATTTGGGGGGGGTCTCGGTGGGGGGGGGTTGCTCCGTGCCTCAGTTTCCCCGTGAGGCCGGCGATGGGGGGCGCCCGGCCCTGTGCCAACGGGGGGACCCCGGACAATAGCGGGGACAGTGGGCCATTGTGCGCCGGGGGGGACGCCTCCCCCCCACCCCCGCCACAGCCGGCTGGGGAGCCGCATAATGGGCGCTTTATTGCCGCGGGGGGCACGGGCAGCCCCCCGGCCCCCCCAGCCCTTAACCCTTCCTCTGCCGGCACTTCCTGCAGCGGGGAGGCAGACGGGGAGGGGGGGGGGCAGCAGCAGGCTTTGGGGCCGAGGGGAAACTGAGGCACGGTGTGTTTTGGGGGGGGGCGCCCTGACACGCGGCGTCCCGCAGGGTACATCCCTAGTTACCTGGACAAAGATGAACAGTGCGTGGTGTGCGGGGACAAAGCCACCGGCTACCACTACCGCTGCATCACCTGCGAGGGCTGCAAGGTGAGGGGGGGCTGGGTAGCGGAGGGGGGGGGGGGGTTACCCGAAATCCGGGGGGCTCACCGTGCCCCCCCCGGCCCGCCCGGCCCAGGGCTTTTTCCGGCGGACCATCCAGAAGAACCTGCACCCCACCTACTCGTGCAAGTACGATGGGTGCTGCGTCATCGACAAGATCACCCGCAACCAGTGCCAGCTGTGCCGCTTCAAGAAGTGCATCTCCGTGGGCATGGCCATGGACCGTGAGTGCGGGGGGGCCGGGGGGGGGCCGAGCACGGCCAGAGGTTGCTTAGGGGGGCAAGTTGGGGGGGCCCAGAGCTAGCCACGGGGCGGGTTGGGGTGCCCGGCACAGCTGGCGTTGCCCTGGGGTGCTGGGTGCTGCTGCAGGACCAGGTTGGGGTGCCAGGCACAGGGGGGCAGATTGGGGTGCCCCGTGCAGCCGTGGGGTAGTTTGGGGTGCCCCCCATGGCCAGTAGGGCCGTGGGGTGCTTGGTGCAGCCGCAGGACCAGCTTGGGGTGTCTTGGCACGCCTGGTGGTGCCGGGGGCAGCTCGGGGTGCCCGGTGCGGCTGCAGGACCACGTTGGGGAGTCCCCGATGGGTGCCGGGGGGCAGCTCGGGGTGCCTGGCATGGCCATGGGGCAGGTTTGGGACCACTGTGGGTGCTCGGATGCTCACTGCAGCCCCAGGACAGCTTGGGGTGCTCGGCACGGCTGGCGGTGCCATGGGGCAGCTCTGGGCGCCCCACGCAGCCACGGGACCAGCTCGGGGCACCCAGCACGGGGTTGGGGGGGGGGCACGGGGAGCTCGGTGGGGTTTGGGTTTTTGGGGCGTCCCCGCTGACGGCAGCTCCGGCAGTGGTGCTGGACGACTCGAAGCGGGTAGCGAAGAGGAAGCTGATCGAGGAGAACCGGGAGCGGCGGCGCAAGGAGGAGATGATCAAGTCGCTGCAGCACCGCCCCAGCCCCAGCGCCGAGGAGTGGGAGCTGATCCACGTGGTGACGGAGGCGCACCGCAGCACCAACGCCCAGGGCAGCCACTGGAAGCAGAAGCGGAAATTCCTGGTGAGGGCACAGCCGGGGGGGGGGGGAGCCCTGCGCCCACCCCCGGCACTGGGCACGGCACCGGCACCGGGCACGGCTGAGCCCCGGCGCGTTCGGTGCACGCATGGCGGGGGTCACGCTCCTGGTGTCGTCCCTCCCCCAGCAACGGCTCTGGGAGCGGGGGCTTTGGGATGTCACCGGGTGTCCTTGAGCGCGTGGCCCCCGGGGAGGGTCAGGGGGTGTGCGGTGACCGAAGGGGACAGCTGTGCCCGCGGGGTGGCCCCGGCCCCGCGGCGGTGCCGGGCGCACAGCTCCCTCTCCTGGCTGCCGCCCCGCCGGGCCCTGCCTCGGTTTCCCCTGGGGAGCGCGTGTGGGTAAGGGGGGGGGGGGTCGCGGGCACGTCGCCCCCAACCCGCCATCCATTTCCCCCCCCCCCCAGCCTGAGGACATCGGCCAGTCGCCCATGGCCTCCATGCCCGACGGGGACAAAGTCGACCTGGAGGCGTTCAGCGAGTTTACAAAAATCATCACCCCGGCCATCACCCGCGTGGTCGACTTTGCCAAAAAACTGCCCATGTTTTCGGAGGTAAGGGGAAAGGGGGCGGGGGGGTTGGGGGGGGGGGGGGGGTCGGGGCCAAAAGCCCCCCCGCTGACGCCGCGTCCCGCAGCTGCCTTGCGAAGACCAGATCATCCTGCTGAAGGGGTGCTGCATGGAGATCATGTCGCTGCGGGCGGCCGTGCGCTACGACCCCGAGAGCGAGACGCTGACGCTGAGCGGGGAGATGGCCGTCAAGCGCGAGCAGCTCAAGAACGGCGGCCTCGGCGTCGTCTCCGACGCCATCTTCGACCTGGGCAAGTCCCTCTCTGCCTTCAACCTGGACGACACCGAGGTGGCCCTGCTCCAGGCCGTGCTGCTCATGTCCTCAGGTAAGGGCGCCCGCGTGGTGCTGAGCCCCTGGGGCACCCCGGTGCCCGGAGCCCCGGAGTTTGGGGGCGCACGGGGCGGGCATCCCGATACCTGGAGCTCCGGTATTCGGGGGCGCACGGGGTGGGCACCCCGATGCTTGGAGCTCCGTTATTTGGGGGCGCACGGGGTGAGCATCCCAATGCCCGGAGCTGCGGTGTTTGGGGGCGCACGGGGTGGGCACCCCGATTCTTGGAGCTCCAATATCTGGGGTCCCACAGGTGGGCACCCCAATGCCTAGAGTTCCGATATTTGGGGGCACACGGGGTGGGCACCCCGATGCCTGGAGCTCCGTTATTTGGGGGTGCACGGGGTGGGCACCCCAATGCCTGGAACTCCGATATTTGGGGGCACACAGGGTGGGCATCCTGATGCCTGGAGCCCTGGCGTTTAGGGGCACACAGGGTGGGCACCCCGATGCCTGGAGCTCCAGTATCTGGGGACACGTAAGTGGGCACCCCATTGCCAAGAGCCCCAGCATCTTGGGGCGCGTTGGGTGGGGATTCTGGTGCCCAGAGCCCCGGCATTTCGAGGTGTGTGGGGTGAGCACCTTGATGCCCAGAGCCTCGATATTTTTCGGTGTGTGAAGAGGGCACCCCAGTGCCCAGGACCCCAACATTTTGGGGAGCGTGGTGTGGACACCTTGGTGCCCAGAGCCTCAGCGTTTGGGGGAGCATGGAGTGAGCACCTTGATGCCAAGAGCCCCAATACCTGGGGGCACATGGGGTGGGCGCCCCAATACCCAGAGCCCTAATGTTTGGGGGCACACGGGGTGGGCACCCCAATGCCAAGAGCCTCAATATCTGGGAGCACAAGGGGTGGGCACCCTGATACCCAGAGCTCCAACATTTGGGGTGCGTGGGGCAGGCACCCTAATACCCAGAGCCCCAATACCTGGGAGCACATGGGGTTAGCACCCCGATACCCAGAGCCCCACCATTTGGGGGCACATAGGTTGGGCACCCCGATACCCAGAGCCCCAATATCTGGGAGAACACGGGGCGGGCACCCCGTTGCCCAGAGCCCCAACATTTGGGGACACGTGGGGTGGGCACCCCGATACCCAGAGCCCCAATATCTGGGAGCACGTGGGGCGGGCACCCCAATACCCATATCCCCGACATTTGGGGGGCACGTAGGGTTGGGCACGCTGACAACCAGAGCCCTAGCATTTGGGGTACGTGTGGTGGGCACCCCGACGCCCAGCTCCCCACCGTTTGGGGCGCGTGGGGCGGGCACCCTGCGGACTCCCTCCCCCCCCCCATGTTTCCCACCTCCCCTCCCGCAGACCGGACGGGGCTGATCTGCGTGGACAAGATCGAGAAGTGCCAGGAGACGTACCTGCTGGCGTTCGAGCACTACATCAACTACCGCAAACACAACATTCCCCACTTCTGGCCCAAGCTGCTGATGAAGGTGACGGATCTGCGCATGATCGGCGCCTGCCACGCCAGCCGCTTCCTGCACATGAAGGTGGAGTGCCCCACCGAGCTCTTCCCCCCCCTCTTCCTCGAGGTCTTCGAGGACCAGGAGGTGTAGGGCCCCCCCCCCCGCCCGCCTCTCCCCCAAAGCGCCCCCCCCCACTCCCGCCCCAGCCCCGCGCTCCCCCCCCCCCCCCTCCTCCCGCCCCTCCCCGATTTTCTTTTTCTGCCCCCGAAGGTGGGCGAGGGCGGCGGTGCTGCACCCGGGGAGGGGCTGGGGAGGGGGGGGGGGACACACGTACCGGGCAGGGGGGGGCTTCGTGCCGCCGCTCGCACCAGGACCCCCGGCTGCCCCCCCTAAGCCCCCCCCCCCCCCCAGGGCCCCACGCCGGCCCCCCCCCCCGCGCCCCCCGGACTTGACGAATTTTGTTTGTTTGCACAGGGAAGGGCCCCGACGGTCGAGCGTTTCCTTTATTGTTCTTCTCTTCTTAGATTATTATTTTTTAAGCATTTATTTCCCTCCCTGAGAGGCTAAAATATTAAACTAACTGCACTTTGGAAGGAGAGAGGAGAGGAGGAGGAGGAGGAGGAGGAGGAGGAGGAGGAGGAAGAGCAGAGGAGAGGAGGGGGCTGGGGGCTGCACAGGGAGAGGCCGCCCCGGCCACGCGCACTTTGGGCCGGGCGGGGGCCGGGGGGGGGGGCACGGGGGGGGGGCAACGAGGGGGACCCCAACCCTGCCATGGGGCACGCGGGGCCGGCGGCAGCCCCCGGCCCCCTCGCCGTGCCCGGCCGGGTGGTGGTGGGGAACCCCCCCCCCCCTGCACCCCCCCACCCCCCTTTCGGGGCCGGATTCGGGGCTTTGGATTTTTCTCTCTTTTTTTTTTTTTTTTTAATTTTTTTTAAATTTTTTTTGGGCTGAAAGGAGAGGGTTTTGTGCCAAGCGCGGGCGGACGGTGCGCGCTGCGGGCGGGGAGGGGGGGGGGGGACGCCCCCCCCCCCCCCAACACCCCTTTTCCGTTGTCTCCCCCCCCCCCCACCCCCGACCCCGTGTCGTCGTCCTTTTATTTGTCGTTTTCCGTAAAAAAAGAAAAAAAAATATCAAAAAACCAACAAAAAAAAAAAAACCCAAGTTGCAATGGCCCCGGAGGTGCCAGCACGGCGCGGCCCCCCCTCACTGCACTACTGCCCCGGCCCCCCCCCAGCAGCAACAGCACTTCGGGGGGGGGGCCCGGCACCCCCAGGGCGGCTCGGGGGGGGCCGGCGGGGGCTCGGCGCGGGGCAGGGGGCTGCGGCGGGGGCACTTTTAATGGTTTTATCACCTTTTTTCCTTCCCCCCCCCCACCCCCCCCCCCCCGGATTTAGGTTTGTGAATTTTTTCTTACCTCAGGCGGAGGCCGAGGGGGGGGCGCGGGGCCGGGCGAGGCACGGCCGGCAGGCAGGCGGGCTGCCGGGGCCCAGTTAAGCTAATATATATATATATATAAATATATATAAAATATATAATTTTTGTAATTAAAAAAAAAAAAATCTTTTTACGGGTCGTTTAAAAGCAGAAATCCCAACACGAGACACTTCCTCCCCCCGTGGGGCTGGGGGGGGGGGGGCCGTGTGCCCCCCCCCCCTCCTGCCCGCTGCAGCTCCCCCCCCCCCCCAGCCCTGCCGCCGGGGAGAGGGGGGGGTCCGTGTCTGGGGGGGGCAGCGGGGGCTGTGCCAGACCCCAAAAGTTGGGGCGGGTGGGGGGGGGCAGCGGGGCCGTGGTGTGGCAGAGCCCCCGGGGGGGGGGGGAACTTGCGGTGCCCTCCGTGCAAAATGTCTTAAAGCCCCCACCCGGGTGCCCGGCATGTGGGGGGGGCCCGGTAGGCACAGCCCCCCCCTGCCCCCCCAGCATCGGGTTGTGCAATAGGAGTCACTGCAGGAAACACAAACGCCCGCACTGGGGGGGGGGTTCGGGGGGGGTGCAGGGTTTGGGATGCGTCGTGTCCCGTCCCCCCCCCCCCAGCCCCCCGGCACCCGACCCGATGCTCGCGGTCACGCTCGGCGCGCGCGTGCCAACAGCCGGCCTTACCACGTGCCTTCGGGCCGGGGGCAGGAGCTGTGCCCCCCCCGGGGGGCACGGTGCCCCCCCCCCCCCCGTAGTGGCCACGCTGCAGCGGTGCCGTGACATGCAACAGCCATGCCGTGGCGGTGCAATGCCCGTGCAACGGCCGTGCCACGGTGCAGCGCGTGTGCAATGAGCGTGCCCTGCCGGTGCAGGGCATGTGCCGTGCCGGTGCCATGCGTGTGTGACGCGCGTGCAATGCGCGTGCCCTGCTGGTGCACTGCCACGCCGTGCTGGCGCCGTGCACATGCAGCGCCCGTGCAACGGCCACACCGCGGTGCGACGCGCGTGCCCAAAGCTGTGCGACGCCCGTGCCGTGGCGGTGCAATGCCACGCGGTGGGCACGCTGTGCTGCTGCAGTGCACGTGCAACGCCCACGCAACAGCCGCGCCGTGGTGCAGTGCACGTGCAGTGGTTGTGTTGCACCAGTGCAACGCCGTGCCGTGCTCGTGCCGTGCCCGTAACGTGTTGGCGCAGTGCCCGTGCCGTTTCGGTGCGGTGCCCATGCAGTGGCCGTGCCGCGTTGGTGCAATGCCCGTACAATGCCCGTGCACTGCCCGTGCCGTGTTGGTGCAATGCCCGTGCAATGCCCGTGCCGTGTTGGTGCAATGCCCGTGCCGCGTTGGTGCAATGCCCGTGCACTGCCCGTGCCATGCCGTGCCGGCGCAGTGCCCCGCCGTGGCCACACGACGCCCGTGGGACCCCGCACGCGCTGCCCGTTCTCGCCGCCTGCCCACGCGTGGCCGCGCCGGTGCCCTGTGGCAGCCCACCCCGTGGTGAGGGGGGGGGGAGGGGGATGTGGGGGGGGCACAGCCCGGTCCCGCTGCCCCCGCCGTGGGGTCCCCGCGCTTGCCAGCACCCACCCGCACTCCCGCCCGCGCCCCGGGCCGCTCCGTCTCGTCTCCGTCTCGTGTCGCCATCGCACGTCCAGCGTCGCCCCCAAGCCCCGGCTTCACCCCGGGTTGGGTTGGGGGGGGGGGCAGCACCGGCACCCCCATCCCCACCACCCGCCCCATGCCCCCACGTCCCCGTACCCCACATCCATCCCCCCCCCCCCCCCAAGCACATACCTCATGGCTCCCGGAGCTGCCCCTGCCCAGGGCTGCCCCCAGCCTGGCACGGCTCGGCTCGGCACGGCGGGACCCCCACGTACTATGCATTGTGCCCCCCCCAGCCCGGGGGGGGGCCGTGGCAGGGAGTCGCTGAATGTACGGCGCGGGGAGGGGGGGGGCCGAGGCAGGCGCTGCTGATTTACGTGACAATCACAGTCTGTGACGTGCGATTTTAAACCCTTTTGTGTTTTGGTCAGGATTTTAAAGAAAGATATTTTTATGGTAATTGTTGCTGGTCTATTTTACTATATATTTATGTAATAAATATATGATGAAAAAAAAACACAGAAAAAAAAAGAAAAAAAAGAAAAAAAACCAAACCACCAAACCCACCCACACAGCTCGGCTGGCCTCCGGCCTCTGCTTTTCCACCGCTGGCCACCGGGGCGGGGGGGGGGGTCCTGGGGGGGGGCCCCGGCGCCGTGGGGAGAGGGAAGTGTTGGGGGGGGGGTCCCGGCACCCGCTTGGGCTGCAGCCGTGGGGTGGGTGGCACCGGGGCCGCCCCCGCGCTATGTACAGGGTCCTGGGGGGGTCTGGGTGGCGTGGGGGGGGGTGGGGGGTCAGGGTGGGGGGCACGGGGTTGAGGTGGGGGGGCCCTACTGGGCGTCGATGCGGAAGGAGAGCAGCTTCTCGGAGTGGAGGTTGTTGAGGGTGCGCAGGTCGGGCAGCTTGAGCAGCAGCTTGGTGAAGCGCGAGGTCTCGGCCGGGTGCGTCTTCAGCACCAGGGCGCGCAGGGCGCGGATCAGCGTCTCCTGCAGCTGCTCCACCGACGCCGCGTCCTCCATGCCCGAGCGGTCTGCGGGGACCCGGGGGGAGGGGGGGGGGCGTCAAAATGGGGAGGGGGAGGCAGGAAAGGGGGCTCGGCCCCGTCGCGGCGCCCACCTGCCGAGACCAGCACGACGGCGGTGAAGAGCCCCAGCTCCTCGTCGCTGAGGTCGAGGGCGCTGAGCTTCTCGCTGAACTCGAACATGGAGCTGAGCAGGTCGCCCATGCCCATGCCCCACAGCTCCTCCAGGCTGTACTTCGTCCGGCTCATGAACGTCACCGTCTGCTCCTTCACGTTGAACAGCGAGGCGAAGCGCACCATCAGCACCTGCGGCACACGGCGTCAGCGCCTCGGCGGGACGGGGGCACCGCGCAGCGCCGGGGGGCACCGTGCAACACCGGGGGGCACCGCACAACACCATGGGGCACCGTGCAGTGCCGTGGGACACCGTGCAATGCTGTGGGGCACTGTGCAACACCGTGGGACAGAATGCAACGCCGTGGGGCACCGTGCAGTGCTGTGGGGCACCATGCAATGCTGTGGGGCACTGTGCAACACCGTGGGGCACTGTGCAGTGCTATGGGGAACTGTGCAACACCATGGAGCACTATGCAACACCATGGGGCGCCGTGCAGCACCATGAGACACCGTGCAGTGCAGTGGGGCACCATGCAACACCACGGAGCACCGTGCAACACTGTGAGACACCGTGCAGTGCCGCGGGACGCCGTGCGACATCACGAGATGCCACAGGACACCGTGCAGTGCTGTGGGCACTGTGCAACGCTGTGGTGCACCGTGCAATGCCGTGGGACACCGCACATTGCCATGGGGTGCCGTGCAATGCCGTGGGGCACTGTGCAATGCCATGGGGTGCCGTGCAATGCCGTGGGGCACCGTGCAACACCATGGGGCGCCGTGCAATGCCGTGGGGCACCGTGCAATGCCATGGGGTGCCGTGCAGTGCCGTGGGGCGCCGTGCAATGCCAGCGGACATACAGCAACACCACCGGGCACTGCGCTACACCAGGACGCCATGCTGGGACGTGGGGCCGCCGTGCAACACTGCAGGGCACTGTGCTGGGATGTGGCGCACCGTGAGATGCTGTGGGCACCGTGCAACACCGGGGAGCGCTGTGCAATGCAGAGGGCGATGTGCTGAGCTGGGGGGGGGGGGCGTGAAACACCATGGGGTGCTGTGCAGGGCACCGCGCAGCACTGGGGAGCACGATGCAATGCGTGGGGCACCGTGCAACACCAGGGTGCAGTGCAGCGGGGCGCTGTGCAATGCAGGGGGCACGGTGTTGGGATACAGGGGGCCATATAATGCCGGGGGGCACCATGCGACACCGGGGAGCACCATGCAATGCCGGGGGCACTGTGTTAGGATACAGGGGGCCGTATAATGCTGGGGGGCACCGTGCAACACCGGGGAGCGCCGTGCAATTCTATGGGGTGTTGTGCAACGTAGTGGGGCACCGTGTTGGGCTGGGGGGCACCGTGCAGCGCCGCAGGGCAGCACACAACGCCGCAGGACGACCTCGGCGGAGCCCCGGCCGCCCTAGGACGTACCTCGAAGGTGCCGGCCTTGAGCAGGGTGACCTGGTCGTGCTGGGACAGGGCCTGGAAGCCGGGAATGTGCTTGGCGAACTCGACCACCTCGCGGACGGCGGGGGTGAAGCTGAGGGAGAAGTCCTCCCAGATCTCCTGCACCGAGCGCCCGCTGCGCCCGGGCGGGTGGCTGTTCATGGGGCAGGCCTGCGGGCGACGCGCGGCTCAGCACGGGGCTCGCCGGCAAGGCGATTAGCGCGATTAGCGGCTAAAAATACCCGGGGGGGGGGGGGACGGGGGGGACCGGCGGGGGAGCCCCCGTGGCGGGCGGGCGCTCACCGGCAGGACGTCCTTGGGGCCGCGGGGCCAGGGGCAGCCCCGCGCCGGGGGCTCGGGGTAGGCGGCGGGGCAGAAGCGGGGCTTGGGGGGGCCGGGGGCCCAGGCGGGGGGGGCGTCCCAGCGCAGGACGCCGCTGTCGCAGGCCGGGGGGGGCCCCAGCTTGTCGTGAGCGTAGACGAAGATCTCCTTGTGCGCCTTGGCCACCTGCGCGATGACGTCCTCGGTGGCCCCCCCGGGGCCGGGCGAACCGGGGGGCGTCAGCTGCTGGGGGAACTGGGAGAAGCAGGCGGGGGGGACGAGCGGCGGGGGGCCGGGGGGCAGCGCGTGGCCCCCGCCCGGCACGGGACCCTCGCCGATGCTCGGCCCCCCCGGCGGGGGGCTGCCCATGCCGTTCATGGCGCTCTGCATCTCCGCCAGCATCCGCTGCTTCTCCCGCTTGGGGATGCGCCCGAAGCGCACGGCTGTGGGGACAGCGGCGTCAGGGGGGGGGCGCGCCGGGAACCGGCGCCGTGTGTCCCCCCCCCACCTCAAGCACAAGGGGGGGCCGCCGACCCCCCCTCCCCAACCCCAGGGGGTCCCAGGGGACACAGCCTGGGGCAGGTTCGGCATGCAGGGCACCGCTCCCAGCGGGGACACAGCCCGGAGCTGGGGGGGGTCCCAGCCCCAAGGGATGCACGGCACGGAACTGGGGGGGGGGATATGGGGCCGGGGGGGGGGGGCCAGGCTCACCGTCGCGGGACATGCCGACCAGCAGGCACTTCTTGAAGCGGCACTGCTGGCAGCGGTTGCGGTTGATGCGGACGATGGAGCAGTTCTCATTCTTGAGGCACTTCTTGTACTGGATGTTCTGCTGGATGCTGCGGCGGAAGAAACCCTGCGGGACACCCGGGGGGGGGGTCACTCCGGGTCCCCGCGTCCCCAGCATCCCCCACACCCCCCCTCCTTCTGCTCCGTCCCCCCCCCCCCGCCGTGGTACCTTGCAGCCCTCGCAGGCGTGGACGCCGTAGTGGAAGCCGGAGGCGACGTCCCCGCAGACCTTGCAGAGCAGCACCATGCCGTTCAGCTCTGCGGGGGGGACGGGGGGGGGGGGGGTGAGCGGCACCTCGGGGTGCTAGGAGCACCCGTAACACCCCCCCACCCCCCAAAAATAAAAAAAAAAATCCTCCCCCCCCATACTCACTGGTGACGGTGCTGCCGCTCTTGCTGGGCGAGCTGCGCCGCCGCTCGTCCGCCGGCACCGGCGGCACACCGGGGAAGCTCGCCGAGGAGCCGTACGAGGAGGAGGAGGAGGAGGAGGAGGAGGAAGAAGGGGAGCCGTCCTCGTGGGGGGGCAGCGAGCCCCCCCCGTAGGCACGGGAGTCCTGCAGGGAGCCGGTGGGTGACGGGGGGAAGTAGGAGGGGAAGGGCTGGGAGCTGCCGCTGGAGCTGTCGCTGCAGAGCGAGACGGGGCTGGTGCGGCTGGGCGACGAGCCGCTGGAGCCCACGTAGCTGATCACACCGCCTGCGGGCACAGCGGGCACCGTCACGGGGGGGGGGGGGGGCGAGGGGGGGGGACCACACGCGCCGCCGGGGAGCACCCCGGAAGGGCCGGGGCTGGCAGCGCCCTTGGGAGCGCCCCGGTGCCGCGGCCGCACGTGTGCCCCCGCGCGCCCTGAGTCAGGCGGTGCCGGTGGTGGCGCGGGCGCACGTGGGGACGGGGACACGAGCCCCGGAAACGGTGTGGGGGGGGGTGGGGGGGGGGGACACGGGGATGGGAACCCCCGTGGGTTTGGGGGTGGGGGGGGGCAGCTCCGGCCCCACTGCTGCACTGGGAGCCCCCCAGGATGGGATGGGGGGGGGGGCTGCGTGTAGGGGACCCCACGAAACCAGGGGGCACCCTGGGGACGATGGGGGTGGCACGGAGCCCCCCCCCGCCCACGAGGGCTCAGCCCCGCTGCTGCACCCAGGGGCGGCCAGCGCAGGATGCGGCCCCGGCCGGGGTCACGGCCCCCCCCCCCCGTGTGTGTGTGTCCCCCCCCCCACCCCGGGCACAGAGCGGCCGCGGCTGACTCAGGGCCAGGCACGTGGCGGGTGGCGCGGGGACACACGGGCTGGCCGCGGCCATGTGGCGGCCGCCCCACGCGCTGCCCCCGGCCACGGCTGCCCCCCCCCTTTTCTCCCCCCCCCCCCCATCTTTATCCCCCCCCCCCCCCTCCCGGCCTCGCCGTGCCAGCCCCGAAGCAGGTCACCGAATCGGGGGCAGCGGGTCCCGCACGGGGCGTGGGGGGGCGTGGGTAGGGCTGTCCCCGTGCGGGGTGCCCGTGTCCCCCCCCACCCTATGTGCCCCCCCCCAGGTGAAAGGGGTTTGGGGGGGGGGTCCTGCAGACCCCAGACCCTGCGGCAGAAGGGCTGCAGCCCCACCCCCACCCCCCCGATAAAGCACGGGGATGCCCGCGGGGATCCCTGACCCCAAAACAGGGGGACAGCGGCACGGGGGGGGCGTCCCTGACCCCATGGACCCCCGGGGGGCAGGGGCATGGGGGGGGACATGGGGGGGGTCACCCCTGGGGGGACAGGGACATGAGGGGGACATGGGGGGGTCAACAACAGTGGGACAGGGACATGGGGGGGGTCACCCCTGTAGGGACGGGGGGGGCTCGGGGGGGGGTCACCCCCGGGGGCACAGGGCCATGGGGGAGGGACACGGGGGGGGTCACCCCTGGGGGGACAAGGACATGGGGGGGGGGTCACCCCCATGGGACACGGGGGGGGGGGCCCTGAGGGAGTCACCCCCGGGGCCCCCCCAGCCCCAAACCCCCCGGGACGCCTCGGGGGGGTCCGGGAGGTTCCCGCTCCCCGGCCCCCCCCCCAGCTCCAGCAGCCTCACGCCGCCGCCCCACGTGCTCGAGCCGCACGTGGCCGCCCCCCGGCCCCGCCCCTCACGCTTTGCCCCGCCCCCTGCCGCCATTGGCCGCCCGCCCCGCCCCGCCCCCGGCCCCCTGGTTGCCCCGGCGATGGCGTCACCACGCCCCGCCCCCTCCTCCCCCCCCCCCCCCCAAACTCCCCCCTCCCCCGCCCGAAGAGGGCGAGCGGGACGCGGCGTCCCCGCTTCCGGGTGCGTGACGTCGCGGGGTGGGCGGGGCGGGGCGCGATGATGTCATGAGGGGCCGGGGACCAATGGGCGGGGACGGGGCGGGGCTGCGGGGAAAACAAACTCCGCACGTGGCAGCGGCGGGGAGGGGGACACGTGCCGGGGGAGGGAGGGGGGGGCACCGCCTCCGCCCCCCGCCGCGCCCGACCCCGGGCACCGGGACCCCGCCCCCGGCCCCGCCCCGGCCCCGCCCCGGCCCTGGGGGGCCCCCGAGCACCGGGCCCGTCCGCAGCGCCCCCGGCCCGGTGCCCCCCGGTACCCCCCGGTGCCGCTCCCGGCTCGGTGCCCCCGGTACCCCCCGGTATCCTCCGGTGCACCCCGGTGCCGCCCCCGGCCCGGTGCCCCCCGGTGCCCTGCGGTATCTTCCGGTACCCCCCGATGTCCCCCGGTACCCTCCGGTACCTCCCGGTGCACCCCGGTGCCGTTCCCCAGCTCGGTCCCGCCGGCACTCCCCGGTGCCCCCCCTTATCCTCCGGTACCCCCCGGTACTCCGCGGTATCCCCCGGTACCGCTCCAGGCTCGGTGCCCCCCGGTATCCTCCGGTGTCCCCCGGTACCTCCCGGTACCCCCCGGCACCGCTCCCGGCTCGGTGCCCCCGCTGTCCCCGCGGTGTCCCGGTGTCCCCGTCCCTCCCCACCCCACTACCGGGGTCGCTCCGGTGCCCGGCACCGCCCGGTGCCGCTGTCCGTCTGTCCTCCCCGTGTCCGTCAGTGCCCGCTCCCGGTACGGAGGAGCCCCGGGACGCAGCCCCGGTGCGCATCCCCCCGGGGCAGGGCTCGGGACACCCCCCCCCGCCCCAATTCCCGGTGCCGATCCCGGTCCCGGTGCCGATCCCCGGTGCCGGTGCCGATCCCGATCCCCGGTGCCGACCCCCGTGGTCCCGGTCCCGGTTCCGGGTCCCGGTTCCGGGTGCCGGTCCCGGTGCCGATCCCGGTGCCGACCCCCCAGCCCTCCCGGCGCGGTTCCCGTTGCCCTCCGGTACACCGGCACTCACTGACCTGTGCTGCCGGTATCGGGGGCGGCCATCCTCGGGGCCGTTCCGTACCGAACCGAGCCGTTCCGTGCCGCGCCGAGCCGAGCCGAGCCGTGCCGTGCCGCCGCCCGCCCGCCCCGGCTGCTGCGCGCCCGCCGCCCGCCCCCCCCCTCCCCCCCCCCCCCTCCCCGCCGCCCTCCCGGCACCGGGCGCGGCTGCGCACTGGGCCGCACGCGGCGCCGCCGCCTCCCCCATGTGATTCCCGGGGAGAGCCTCGTGCCCCACTGACACACTTTCCGCCGGCGGCCCCGGCTCGGCACCGGAGAGCCCCCGGGCTGCGGCACCGCCACCGCCTGGGGGGGGGGGGGGAGAGGAAGGGGGAAGGGGGGGGGGAGCTGGGACCCCCGGTACGAAATGGGGCCGGTACCGGGGGGTGGCCCCCCGGGGGTCCGGGCACACCCCCCCCCCCCCAAGTGTGCGCCGTGAGCTGCACCGGGGGGGGCGCGGTGGCAGCTGGGAGCACCAGTGGGGTGCTGTCACCTGCACCGGTGACACCCAGTATGGCACTGGGCAGCGCTGGCACCCAGTGGGGCGCTGTCCCCTGCACCGGTGACACCCAGTGGGGCGCCGTCACCCATACTGGGGACACCCAGTTTTGGCACTGGGTACCCCTGTCACCCAGTGGGGCACTGTCACCCACACTAGTGACACCCAGTATGGCACTGTCCCCTGCACTGGGGACACCCAGTATGGCACTGGGTACCCCTGTCACCCGCACCAGTGACACCCCCATGGCACTGTCCCCCCCCCACTGGTGTCACCCATTGGGGCTCTGGGCCCCCTGCCACCCCCCCATGGCGCTGTCCCCTGCACCCCAGCTGGGCACCCACCTTGGGGACCACCCTGGGACTGGAGGAGCCACGGGCACCCTAGGGTGGCCCTGCTGGGGGGGCCGGGTCACCAGGGCTGCCCCCCACCCGTGGGTGCCACGTGGCACCGGGGACACCCAGCACCCTGCAGGATGTCACCGGTGGGCGCCCACGGCTGCTCCCGGGGGGGCTGCCCCGAGCCCCCACCTCCTGATACTGGGTGGGTGCCAGCACCCTGAGGGGCCCCTGGGGGGGGGCACACATCAGACGACCACCGTGGGGCTGGGACCTCTGGGACATCCCGGTGCCCACAGGGGGGCACCTGGGCTGGGGTGCAGCCGTGCGCCCCCCCGGGGAACCGTGCCGGGGAGGCCACCAAAGCCACCAGCCCCACGCTCGCCGTGCCCCACGGTGCCCCCCCAAAGTGTCCCCCTGGCTGTGCCGTGGCACGAGGGTGCTGGGGGCTGTTTTGGGGTGCTGGGGGCTGTTATGGGGTGCTGGGGGCTTTTATGGGGTGCTGGGGGCTGTTTTGGGGTGCTGGGGGCTGTTTTGGGGTACTGGGGGCTTTTATGGGGTGCTGGGGGCTGTTTTGGGGTGCTGGGGGCTTTTATGGGGTGCTGGGGGCTGTTTTGGGGTACTGGGGGCTTTTATGGGGGTGCTGGGTCCTGCCCCGCAGCACGGGGGGGGCCACTTCCAGCCCAGCCAAGGCCGCCACGTGCCGCCGTGCCCAGGTGCCAGGTGAGCGGCGCGGGGGACACACGTGGCACCGTGCCCCCCCCCAACCTCACCGTCCCTGCACGGCACCGCACGCGTCCCCCCCCCCAATCCTGCACCCCTTGGCAGGGCAGACCCCTAGGGCCTTTTTTTTTTTCCCCTGCAGCCCCCCTCCCCCCCCCCCCAAGGGGGACAAGGGGGGCAGCTGGGGGGGGGGGTCAGAGGGCAGGGGGGGGACACACTGCGGGGGCCGGTGGTGGCCGCGTGCCCCCGTGGCCGGGTTGGCGGCGGCGCCGTGCGGCGGTGCCACGTGCCGGAGCGCCGCGCTCCCCGGGCAGCGCCCGCGTGCACGAGGATTTATTTTTACTCCGGGGCTGGCCGGGTTGTTTACCTCGCTGCACCTTTTCCAGGAAAAAGCCTGGACACGAGTGGGGGGGGGGGACACAAGACACCGGGGGGGTGCCTCCTCCTCCGGGGGCGCGCTTCTCCCTGTGACCCCCCTCCCCTTGCTCTCGGCTGGGGGCGCAGCGGGGTGCGGACCCCCCCCCCCCCCCCCTCCTCCAGCTGGGTGCTGGGGGTGCAGAGGGTTTGGACACCCCCCCCCCAAAGTGCTGCAGCCCCAGTGCCCCCCCCCCCAGTGTCGGCCGCTCTCCAGACCCGCTGTGGGGTCCCCGCGGGGCCGCGGACACGGAGCGTGGCCCGGTGCCCCCGTGGGCACCTCGTGCCTCAGTTCCCCCCCCCCCCCACCGTTCGGTGCGGTGCTGCGGGAAGGGGGCGACCGGGGGTGCCGGGTGGCACCCAAAGTGTGGGGGGGGTCCCACACCCCTGAGCCCCCCCCTTTTTGTCCCCACGGGCCCCCGCTGACGGCGGGCAGGACCCCGGTTGCGCTCGGGGAGCTGGGCACGGCCGCTCGCCGGGGGCCCCCGGTGGGGGGGGGTTGGGGGGGGGGGTTTCCTGCCTGCAGAGCGGATTTCTGGCTGCAAGCAGGGAGCTGCAGCCCCCCCCCCCCGGGCTTTGGCCCCCCCCCCTGCAACTCTTGGCCGGGGCCTGCGGCTCGGCGCTGCCAGGACTCGCCTTTCCCCTCCCTGCGGAAAGGGAAAAGAGTCAGGTAAACAACGGGCTGGGGCGCCCGGCCCCCCCCCCGGCCCCCCCCGCACCCAGCACCCTGCACCCAGCACCCTGCACCCAGCACCCCGCGGACGGGATGGGGCAGGGACCCCGGCGGGGCAGGGGCTGGGGGTGCCCACGGTCAGGGGGTGCAGGGGTTAGGGGGGGGACCCGGAGATCTGGGGAGGGTGTAAAATGCCCAGGGGGGGGCTGCAGGGTCTGGGGGTGCAGGGACCCCCAAGGATGTAGGGGTGCAGGGTTTAGGGGTGCAGGGACCCCAGGGGGGTGCGGGGTTTGGGGGTGCAGGGACCCCTGAGGATGTAGGGCTGCAGGGTCTGGGGGTGCAGGGACCCCCAAGGGTGTAGGGGTGCAGAATTTGGGGGTGCAGGGACCCCAGGGGGGTGCAGGATTTGGGGGTGCAGGGACCCCCAAGGGTGTAGGGGTGCAGAATTTGGGGGTGCAGGGACCACAGGGGGGTGCAGGGTCTGGGGGTGCAGGGACCCCCAAGGGTGTAGGGGTGCAGAATTTGGGGGTGCAGGGACCCCCAAGGGGGGTGCAGGATTTGGGGGTGCAGGGACCCCCAAGGGTGTAGGGGTGCAGAATTTGGGGGTGCAGGGACCACAGGGGGGTGCAGGATTTGGGGGTGCAGGGACCCCCAAGGGTGTAAGGCTGCAGAATTTGGGGGTGCAGAGACCCCAGGGGGGTGCAGGGTTTGGGGGTGCCGGGAGCCCCAGGGGGGTGCAGGATTTGGGGGTGCAGGGCCCCCAGGGGGGTGCAGAGCCCCAGAGATCGGGGTGATGCCAGGGGCTCCTTCGGCCTCATCCCCCCCCTACTCTATGCACGGGGGGGGGCAAACAACCCACACCCCATTCCCACAGCTCCGTGGCCCCGCATTTGGGGTGCCAGCGGTGTCGGTGCAGCGAGTTTTGTTTTTTTTTTTGGGGGGGGGGGGGACGACACACGCTGATTGCGGGGGCTCGGGCGCTCGGCGTCTGTGCCAGCCCATGTGAGCGGCTGTGTGTGTGTGTCCCCCCCCCACCTCCTCCTCCTCCTCCTCCTCGTCTTCCTCCTCCTCCGCCGTGTTTGCGAGCCCTTCTGCATGCGAGCGGGGCCGCTGGCGGCGTCACGTGGCGGGCGCATGTGAGCCCTGCTCCATTTTTAGCCGCCACAACCTCCCCGCGAAAGCAGCGGCCCTGCTGCAGAGCCATGTGCGGGCGGGCGCCCGGCCGGCACGTGGGCCTGCAGGAGCGCAGCGCGGGGCCGCAGGGAACCCCCCCCCCCCCCAGTTTTTTTTTTATCCCCCCCCCCAATGCACACCCCACACCGGGTGTTCGCGGCCTGCTGCCACGCGGGGAGAGCTGCAGCGCTGCAGCGGCTCTCGTGGGGGGGCTGTGGATTTCGGGGGGGGGTGCCCGCAGCCCCCCCCCCCCCACTTTGCTGCAGGTTTGCTCCTTGCGCCCCCCCCGATTAAAAGCAGCTCTGCAGAGGCACACGCGCGCGTGTGTGTGTTTGTGTCCCGCGTGTCCCCAGTGGGGGGGGGGGGCGGTGTTTGCGCAGAGGGCGGGGGGGGGCTGCGAGTGTGCGCGGGGGTGTGCAGGCACGTGTGCGTGCTGGGGCTGCAGTGCCTGCACGGGGGGGGGCGGTGTGGGGGGGTGCAGGCAGGGGGCTGCAGTGCCTCCCTGCAGGGGTGTGCATGCATGTGAGCAAGGGTGTGCACGTGTGTGTGTGCATGCAGGTAGATGTGTGTGCATGCATGTGCACGCAGCAGGGCTGCAGACCTTCCCTGCAGGGATGCGTGTGTGCATGTGAGCAAGGGTGTGCACATGTGCATGGAGTGCGTGTGTGTGTGTGCAGGTCCATGTGTGCATGTGTGTGCACGCAGGGGGCTGCAGTCCCTTCCTGCAGGGGTGTCTGTGCACGTGTGAGCAAGCGTGTGCGTGCATGAGCATGCGTGCATGTGTGTGTGTGCACGGTGTGTGCGCACGCTGGGGGCTGCAGCCTCTGCCAGTGTTTGTGCGTGTGTGCGCACTTGCACGTGTGCAATCCTTCCCTGCAGGAGCATGTGCTTACGTATGCACACATACGTGTTTGTGCACGCATGCGCGCATTTGTGTGGGTGTTTGTGCACTTGCACACGCGCACCAGCTGCTGCATTCCCTGCGGGACTGCGTGTGCATGCGTGTGCGTGCGGGGCGCCGCAGCCTCTGCGGGTGTGTCTGCGTGTGCACGCGTGTGCTTGAGCATTGCACCAGGGGCTGCAGCCTGCTCAGGGCGTGCATGCGTGTGCATGCGTGTGCGTGTGCGTGTGCCCGCTGGGGCTGCAGGACCGCGCACACACACGCATTTGCACACCCACCCCCCCGGGGAGGGGGATGCACACGACGGGGGGGGGGGGGGGCAGGCTGCAGATCCCCCCGGGGCACGCGTGGGTGTGCCCGCCCGTTCCCCCCCCCCCCCCCCGTGTGGGTGTGCGCGGGGGGGGTCCCGGTGTTTGGGGGGGGGGGGGGAGGAGGAGGCCGCGGTGGGGGGGTGGGGGGGGGGGTCCCGGTGCCGCCCCCGTTGCGCTGCGGGCGGAGCCGCCGCGCTCGGGAGCCACCGGGCGGCCGCACCGGGATACTGCGGGCGGCGGGGCGGGACCCCCGGCCCGGGACCCCCCCCCCCCCGCTTCACCCCGCCGCTGCACCCCCCCCAACCCCCCCCCCCCCGGCTGCCCCCCGGTGCCCGAGCCGCCGCCGCCGCCGCCTCCGCCGGCGCATGCGCACCCCCGCCCGGTTTAAAGGTAACCGGGGGCCGCCGCGGGCCTGGCCCCCGCCGCCGCCGGTACCGGCCCGGCCCTAGGGGGGCGCCTTTGGAGGGTGGGGGGTGTTCCCCCCCACCTCCCCCCCTTTGAGGGGGGGGGGGGGTTCCGGTGCTGTGAGGAGAGGCCCACGGGGGTCTCCGGTGCCGTGAGGAGGGACCCGGGGGCGTCCCGGTGCTGGGAGGGGGGACATTAGGAGTCCCCGGTGTCGTGAGGGGGGGCCCGGAGGGGTCCCCGGTACCGTAAGGAGGGGCCTAGGGGGGTCCCGATGCTGTGAGGAGGGGCCCGGGGGGGTCCCGGTGCTGTGAGGAGGGACATTGGGAGTCCCCGGTAGCGTGAGGAGGGGCCCGGGGAGGTCCCCGGTACCGTGAGGGGGACCCGAGGGGGTCTCGGTAACCGTAAGGAGGGACGTTAGGAGTCCCCGGTACCGTAAGAGGGGGCCCGGGGGAGTCCCGGTACTGTGGGGAGGGACACTGGGAGTCCCTGGTGCCGTGAGGACGGACCCGGGGGGGTCCCCGGTGTCGTGAGGGGGATCCGAGTGGGTCTCGGTAACCGTAAGGAGGGACGTCAGGAGTCCCCGGTACCGTAAGGGGGGGCCCGGGGGGGTCCCTGGTACCGTGAGGGGGACCCGAGGGGGTCTCGGTAACCGTGAGGAGGAACCTTGGGGGGTCCCCGGTGCCGTGAGGAGGGTCCCAAGGGGTCCCCGGTACCGTGAGGGAGCCCCGGGGGCTGCTTAGAGACGGGGTGGGGGGGCAACCGGGGAGGCCGCTTGGAGGGAAACGGGAAGGGGGGGGGGGGGGGGGGCAACCGGGAAGGGGCTCCGGGCGGGTCCGTGAGGTGCCCCGGGGCTTGGAGGGGGGCGGCTCGGTAACGGGGTGGGGGGCAGTTACGGGGGGGGGGGGGTGTCCGTGACGGGATCTCGGTAACGGAGGGGGGGGTGTCAGTAACTGGGGGGGGGTGTCGGTGAGGGGTCTCGGTAACGGGAGAGGGGCGGGGGTCAGTAACCGGGCTGGGGGGGGGAGGTCCGTGAGGGGGTCTCGGTAACGGGGGGGGCTCCGTGAGGGGGCGCCGGGCCGGCCCCTGCTCGTCTCCCGCGGCCCGTCCCGGGGATGCTGGCGGCGGGGCCCCGTCTCCCCCCGGGCCTCCTGGTAGGCCGCGCGGTGCCGTTGTGCCGGCGGCCCCCGCGCCATGGCGGCGGGCGGTAGCGGCGGCGGGCCGTGAGCCATGCGATCCACCACGGCCTTCCGGGCGGCCGGGGCCGAGCGGCCGGGCCCGGCGGGGGAGCCCCGGCAGGAGCAGGAGCAGCAGCAGCAGGAGGAGGAGGAGGAGGAGGAGGAGGGGGAGGAGGGCCCCGCGCCGCACCGCCCGCCGCCCCGCAGGCCCAAGGAGCCGCCGCCGCTGGGGGCACACAAGGGCCGAGGCGGCGGGGTGCCGGCGGGGGGCTCCCGGGCCGCCGGCCGAGAGCTGGGCCGGGCTGGTGCCGCTGACCGCCGGCGGCAAGCAGGAGGCGGCGGGGGATGCCAGCGGCCGGCCGCGGTACCAGGCGGGGCTGCCCGGGCACGGAGCGGCACCGGCGGCCGCGAAGGAGAGCGGCGGAGCGGGGACGGGGCCCGCGGAGCCGGGACCGGGGCCGGGCCCGCAGCAGCCGCCTCCCGCCGAGGCCAAGTGGAGGAGCGGAGCGCGGAGGGGAGGCATGGGGGCCGGCGGCGGCTCGCCGGGGCAGGCCGCCTGCCTGCGGCAGATCCTGCTGCTCCAGCTGGACCTCATCGAGCAGCAGCAGCAGCAGCTGCAGGCCAAGGAGAAGGAGATCGAGGAGCTCAAGGCCGAGCGGGACACGGTACGGAAGGGGGGGGGGGGGGGGAATTGGGGGGGCTGGGGGGGGGCGGGGAGGCACATGGGGTTAATACGGCACCCAGGGGGTTAACCCTCCCCCCGGCACCCAAGGGGTTAACACCCCGGCACCCAAGGGGTTAACCCCCCCGGGCTTCCTGCCCCCCTCCCAAACAGGTAAGTGCGCCCCCCCCCCGTAGGTTAACACCATCCCCCATTTCGGCATGCAAGGGGTTAACCCCCGGCGTTAATGCCCCCCGTTTGGCACCCAAGGGGTTAATACCCCCGGGCCTTAATGCCCCCCCACGGCAACCAAGGGGTTAATGCCCCCCCCCACGTTTGGCACCCAAGGGGTTAACCCCCTGGGTTAATACCCCCCCTCTGGCACCCAAAGGGTTAACCCCCGGTTAACACCCCCCCGGCACCCAAGGGGTTAATACCCCGACGTTAATTACCCCCCCCTTGGTTTTAATACCCCATGGGGCATTTGCCCCCCCCATGGGGTAATTGCCCCCCCCCCCCGCTACCCAGGGGGTTAATTGCCCCCCCCATGATTTTTTTGCCCCCCCCCCCCCGGTAATTGCCCCCCCCGGGTAATTGCCCCCCCCCCGGCCACCCAGGAGTTAATTGCCCCCCAGGGGGGGTTTTGCCCCCTTCCCCCGGGGGTAATTGCACCCCCATGGGGTAATAGCCCCCCTCCGGCCACCCAGGGGTTAAATCCCCCCGCCATGTTTTTTTGGCCCCCCCCCCCGGTAATTGCCCCCCCCGGCCACCCAGGGGTTAATTGCCCCCCCCATGGGGTTTTTGCCCCCTCCCCCCGGGGTTAATTGCCCCCCATGGGGTAATTGCCCCCCCCATCTGTCCCCCCCCGGCACCCAAGGGGTTAACACCCGGGGTACCCCCCCCGTGCCCCCAAACAAAGCCCTCGGGGGGGGGGCCGGGGGGGTGGGGTCGGTACCGGGGGGGCGGGGCCCCGGGGTTACCGGCGGGGGCACAAAGGGCGGGGGCGGGGCGGGGGTTAACGGGCCGCCGCCCGTTGCCATGGCAGCGGGGGGGGGGGGCCTTAAAGAGCCCGCGGCGGCTCCGGGCCCGGGGGTTAACTTAAAGGGGCCGCGTCACCTCCGGGGCGGGGTTTAATTTTTTTGGGGGGGGGGGGCGCTGCGGCGGAGCTCCGCAGCTGCCGCATGGCCCCCCCCGGCTGCGGGGCTGGCCTCCCCCCCCCCCCCCTTCCTGCATGGCTGCTGCAGGGCTGGCACGCACCGCAGTGCCCCCCCCTCCCAAGCCGTGGCAGGGTGGGCTGAGTCCCCCCGGACCCCCCCCCGGTGGCTGATGTGCCCCCCCCCGAGTGTTATGTGCCCCCCCCCAAGGGTTATGTGCCCCCCCCCCCCGGGGTGTTCATGCTGCATGACCCCCCCCCTCCCCGCCACGGCTGCCTCTGCTGACCCCACTCTTATGGGGGGGGGGGGGGGGCCATGGTGTTGGGTGACCTCTGCGAAGCTTTGCCCCCCCCCCCGCCCCCCCCAATCCGTGCATTGCCCCCCCCCGGGGGGGCCCTGCCGTGCACGGACGTGGTTTGCATCCGCCTTGCACGCCTGCTGGCCACGCACACCCGGGAGGACCCCGGCTTCTGGGGGGGGGGGGCTCAGACCCATGTGGTGCCAGTCCTGGGGGGGGGGGGAGGGGGAAGTCGCTGCCCCCTGGGTGTCCTCCCGGGGGGGCTCCAAAGCAGAGGGCGCAGAGCCCCCGGAGGGTCCCCGTCCTAACCCCCCCCCCCCCCCCCCCCAAGGGCAGGGGGCACCCAGGGGCTGGGTGCTCGACCCCCCCGGGGGGGGGGGGGGCAGTATGCAAGGGTTGCCCCCGCCGCAGGGGCGCTGGGCTGCCGGTTCCCCTCGAGGCCTGGCTTTCTAATAACGACCGCAGCTAATTAATAGACTGGGAGCCCGCAGCTAATTACAAACCTCTAGCTCAGGGGGGACGGGGGGGGGGACACGGCGGGGCTGGAGGGGCTCTGGCTCCGCATCCCAGCCCCGCTGCCCCTTGGGGGGGGGGCAGTAAGCGGCCGTCGTGCCCCCTTTGGGCATCTCTGCCTCATTAGGCTTCCCGCTAATTAGCGGCAAGGGGGCGCCTTCCCTGTAGCCCCCCCCCCCAGCGTGTGGGGGGGCGCAGGGGGCTCCCCCCAAACTTTTTTCCTGCCGAGCGCTGCTGGGAGGGGGGCGCGGTGAAAGCCTCCGGCGGGCGCAGAGAGCGGCGACGGCACCGCAGGAAAAGCCACCGGTACCCCACGATGGGGTGGGGGGGGGGGCACTGGGGGCCGCGGGCCACCTCCGGGGGCTCCGGGTTGCCCCTGGGGGCTCCAGCTCGGAAAAGCCCGGTACCCCATGATGAGTTGGGGGGGGGCCCTGGGGGCCACGGGCCGGCTCCGGGTTGCCCCTGGGGGCTCCTTGGCTGCCCTCCTCCCGGGGGAATTTCCCCTGCTTGCCCCCGTGCTGTCCGCATGGAGCCCCCCCCCGAGCCTCGGTGTCGCCGTGCCGCAGCTCCTGGCGCGGATCGAGCGCATGGAGAGGCGGGTGCAGCTGGTGAAGAAGGACACGGAGAGGGAGAAGCACCGCGTCTTCCAGGGCTTCGAGGCCGACGAGAAGGCCGAGGCCGAGGCGTGCGAGAAGCTGCCGCTGGAGTGCCCGCGGGACCTGCTGGAGCCCTCGCAGACCCTGCAGCCCAAGCACTTCCCCTACGGCAGGAACGGGAAGGGGCACAAAAGGTAAAGGGTGGGATGGGATGGGATTGGGGGGACGGGGGGGGGTCCGGGGGTCGGCCCCGCGTGGCGTGGGGCTGGGGGTCTCCAGCGCAGCGTCCTCCTTCCCCTCCGGGCGCCCAGGGAAGGGAGGGAGGGCGGCCCCCGGCGTGCCCGTGGTGGCTTCGCCTTCCCCCGCCGTGGGGTTGGTGGCACGTGGGCACCGTCCCCCCCCCCCCCCAAAGGGAAGGGGACGGAGCGCTCGGCACCCCACGGGGCTGTCACCGGCGTCCCACGGGTGTCCCAGGGCACGTGGTGGCAGCCGGGGAGCGAGGCCGGCCCGGCTGGGGCTCTGCAAGCGCGCCCACCCCCCTGCCCTGCCGCGGCACGGCCGCGCGTGCCACGTCCTCCCCCGGCGCTCAGGGCAGGGGTGAGAAGGGGGGGAAACGGACCCGAGGGTGCTGGGGGAGCCTCTCGGGCTCCCCCAGCCCAGCGTTGGCCGCGGATTTCCCTTTCCCCTGCCCGTGCTCCGTCCAGGCTGGGTCCCGTCGCGTTTGCGGTCCTGCTTCTGATGAAAACCCCGCCGCCCTGCGTCCGTGGTGCCTGGCACCCGCACGCCTCTCCCGTGCGGGCAAGCACATAAAAACCAAGCGGTGCTGACACCCCCGGGAAAGGCGGGGGGAAAAAAAGCCTCGAAAGCTTCGGCGGGGCAGCCGTGTGCGGGGCTGGGAGCCCTGGCGTGCTGGGCACGGCTCTCGCACCCCAAATCTCCCCTGGGCTTGGTAAAAACGCCCCGTTTTGGGGCTGTCGGCGCGTGCAGGACCGGCCGGGTTCCCGCCTCCGCTCAGCTCTCCTTCCTCCCTCCCGTAGGAAGCCGCCGTTCGGGAGCACGGAGAGGAAGACCCCCGTTAAAAAACTGGTGTCCGAGTTCTCGAAGGTGAAGAGTAAAACTCTGAAGCACTCCCCCGGGAAAGAGGAGTCGAGCGGCTCTTTGTCCGAAACTGTTTGCAAACGGGAACTGCGGAGCCAAGAGACTCCGGAAAAAAACAGGGCGCTGCCGGAGACCCCGCTCAGACCCTCGGCGCCCCTGAAGGGCCCCGGCAGCCAGCCCAAGGAGAAGGGCTTCTTCAGCGAGATCGAGGACCTGCCCTACCTTTCAACCACGGAAATGTACTTGTGCCGCTGGCATCAGCCCCCCCCATCACCGTTGCCGTTACGAGAGCCCTCCCCAAAGAAGGAGGAGACTGTAGCAAGTAAGCGATGGAGGGAGAGGAGAGCCTGCCCTGCCCGGTCGTGCTGGGCTCCGGCGGGGCGTTACGGCACAGGCGGGGGCGTTACGGCACAGCCGGCGGCGAGAGGAGGGCTCGACTGCCCTGGGGGGGGCTCTGTGCCCTGTCCCAAAACCGAGTCCCAAACGCCATGGGAGAGGTGAAGCCGGTGTCCGGAGCGCCCCAAGCCCCTTGGGCTCGTGCTGTCCACGGAGCCGGGCAGGGGGGCTCTGGCCCTGCTGGCCGTGCTCCCTTTCCAACCGCCCTGCTTTCCAGAGCCCCCCCCCCGTGCCTGTTTTTAAGCCAGGCACGAAACAGCTTCCCTCTCACGGCTGGGAAACGCGTCCCTGGGTTGATTTGGCCGCCACGCGCTGCGGTGCTTGCTCCTCGCCCTGCGTCTGGGTGGCACAGGGCTGGAGCTGGGCAGAAACTGGGCAGAAACTGGGCAGAAACTGGGCAGAAACCGTGGTGCCTCTTCTGCCGGGCCGCCTCTTCCTGGGGTTCTCCTCCAAACCCCGCAGCAGAGCTTCAGGTTTTTTTGGGGGTTTGCTGCGCTCCAGCCGACGGCGAATACGCGCTGGCCGACGCTGGGTGGCAAAACGCCCCGGAGCGCGAGGAGCGGACCTCGACGCGCCTCCTCGTAGCGTGCCTCGGCTTTCCCCGCCCGCCTGGCTGCGGGAGGCAGGGCAGAGCGAGCCGCACGCCTGGCTTCCAGCCCTCCTCGCGCTGGCCCGGAGCCTTTCGGTGCTCGGGGTTTAACCACGCTCTGCCCGCAGCGAGGTCGGTGCCCGGGTGCACTGCTCGCGACGCCCGGAGCCGCCTCTGCCCACGGGTTTGTGGCTCCTGGGCTGCCCGCAGCGGGCAGCGCGTGCTGAGACGAGCTCTGGGGGTGGCACCGGCGGTGTCGGGAGCCGGTTGAGCTCCCGGTAACGGGGCCGGGACCTGGGAAGGAGCAGTCACGAGCCCGGGGGTGGGACCGGCGGCGTGGAGCGGTGCCTCCGCGCCGGGTTAACGGCCAAACCTTCCCCCCCCGCAGTTCCATCTTGGAGGGACCATGTCGTGGAGCCCCTGCGAGACCCCAACCCCTCAGACGTCCTGGAGGTACGTACGGCCCCGCGTTCTTTCCTCGGTGGGCTTAACCCCCAGAAAAGCTCCCCCCGGGGCTGCTGGAGGGCAGATCGGGGTCCCGCGGAGGATCCTGCGGCAGGCGAGGGAGGACGGGCGGCGCCGGGAGGAGCGGGGGGAGCGCTGACCTCCCGTTGTGTCCTCGCAGAACCTCGATGACAGCGTGTTTTCCAAGCGGCATGCGAAACTGGAGCTGGATGAGAAACGGAGAAAAAGGTAGGAACGAACGCGGCGCCGAGGGCACCTCCCGCGCGCGCGGGTCCCGCCGGACCCCTGGCAGCCCTGGGGGAACCAGGACGGACGCTGCCGGGAGCCGTTTGCAGGAAGAGAACCCAAAAACCCTTTCCACTGCCCGTGTCTCTGCCGGGGAGCCCGAGCAGGCTTTGTAGGGGCGCGCAGCTCGGCCAGGAGCCTTGCAGCTCCCGCACCGTGCTCGGCCTGACCCCATCTCCTCGCTGCCTTCCAGGTGGGACATCCAGAGGATCAGGGAACAACGAATCCTACAGCGCCTGCAGCTCCGAATGTACAAAAGGAAAGGAATTCAGGAGTCGGAGCCTGAAGTTACCTCATTTTTCCCTGAGCCGGATGACGGTGAGTGCCCGGCAGTGCCGGGGAGGGGGGGGGTCCGGCGGGGAGCTCCCCCTGCCCGTCCCGTCCCCGTGACGCCCGGTGTCTCTCCCGCAGTGGAAAGCTTGCTGATCACCCCCTACCTGCCCGTCGTCGCCTTCGGCCGCCCCTTACCCAAACTGACCCCACAGTGAGTACCGGGAGAGGGGCTGCCGGTGGTGTCAGCCACCGGGAGGCTGCGGGAGCCTTTTGGGCCGGTGCCGGTGCCGCGGGGCGCTCAGTACCGCCGCGGGGCGCTCAGTACCGCCTCTGCCCGCAGGAATTTCGAGCTGCCCTGGCTGGACGAGCGCAGCCGCTGCCGGCTGGAGGTGCAGAAGAAGCAGACCCCGCACCGGACCTGCAGGAAGTAGCGGCGGCGCGGCGGAGCCGGGAGCTCTGCGCCTTTCGGGGGGCCCTGCCCTCTTGGTTCTCGTTCACAGATCGTTTCTGTTTTTGTTTTGTTTTTATTTTTGTTCCCTCCACGCCCCGGTTTTGTTCTCCCGGGTTTTTCACACCACGTTCCAGACTCAGTCCCCGCCGGCCGTGCTTCGAGCTGGGCTTCCTGCCCTCTTCTCCTCCCTTCTCCGGAGCCTTCGGGCGGCCGCGGAAAGGGACCGGACCCTGCGGCAGTGCTCGCCCCGCAGGGGGGGAGAAGCCCCAAAATGGGGGGGGGGCTGTGGTGCCCTCCGAGACTGTGCCCGCCTTGTTCTGTTGGGTTTTAGGTAGAAATCGTCGTTTTGGGGCGGGAGCAGCCCCTGGCGGCGATCGCCGCTTTTTATTTCCCCTGTTGAGCAGCTGTAGCGGGGTTGGGGGGGGAGGGGGGGGAAAGAGTTTAAAAAAAACAGCAAAAAAAATTTTTTTTTTTTTTTGTGAAATAGAAACCCTATACGCACAATTTTGGTTCTTTTTTTGTTGTTTATTTTTTTTTATTTAAGCGTTGTGAGGCCAGCCAGCAGCGGGTGCCACCAGGAGGGGGTCGGTGTCCCGGCTCCGATCCCCGCCCCCGCCGCTGCCCCTGGGGGGCCGGGACCTGGCCCTCGCCCCCCCCCCCCCCGTCCCTGTGCCCCTCGGGGAAACGGCCCCAAAAGGGCCCTTTTCACCCCAAATTGCGTTCCCGCCCCGCAGCTGCGTGCAAGCTCGCGTAAGGACACTTGTTACCACGTTGGTTGGGTTTTGTTTTTATTTTTTAAAAGAAAAAAGAAGAAAAAAAAAAAAAGGAAACGCGTTTAAAAAACAGCCGGGGGGGGGGGGGGGGGGCGTGGGCTCTGCCCGCTCCTTCCTCCTTCCTTGGGTTTTCTTTTTTTTTTTTTTTTTTTTCTCCTTTTTTTTCAATAAAAGCGGAAAACCGACGGCTGGTCTCTGCCTCTCCTTCCCCCTCCCCCACGCGCCCTCTTCCGTAACAACGACGCCATTTCCGCAACAATGACGTCACGTCCGCCGTAACGACGCGACTTCCGCCGCGGTGACGTAGCGAGGGGTGACGTCACGCACCCCTACCCGGCCCTCGCCTGCCCCCTGCCGGGACGGGGGGCGGGGGGGGGGCGGAGAACGAGGGGGATGGGAGGGAGGGAGGGGCCAGCACGCAGGGCCGGCGCTGCGCGGTGACGTCACGGCGCCGCGGGGGCCGCCGGGAGTTGTAGTCCGTCCCGTGGTGCCCCGCGGCGCCGCCCGCCCCTGCGGCTGCCCCAAGATGGCGGACCGGCGGCGGCAGCGCGCCTCGCAGGACAGCGAGGACGACTCGGACTCGGCCGCCTCCGACAGCGCCGACTCGGCCGCCAGCGCCGCCCGCTCCCGGTCCCGCTCCGGCTCCGGCTCCCGGTCCGGTTCAGCCTCGCCTCGGCCTCCCCACCGCCAGCCCCGGGGCGCCGCCGGGGCCCTCGGCGCCGGGCCGCGGGGCCGTGGGGCCGAGAGCGCCGCCGGGGGGGCGGCCAAGAGCGAGCCGCAGTCCGAGTGTGTGAGTGGGGGCGGGGGGCACCGGGGGGGGCTGAGGGTACCGGGTTGGGGGGGGCTGACCATGGGTGAGGCCCCCCCGGGGGCACGGGGGGGGACGAGGGGACGGGGGGGGCTGGGAGGGGGTTCGGGGGGGGCTTGCGGAGGGTCTGTGGGTACTGGGGGGGCCTGGAGGGACCGGACGGTTCGGGAGGGGGGGTCCTGGTCATGGCTAAGGGGCGCCCAGGGGCACCGGAGGGGGTTGGGGGGGTTGGTTAAGGGCTGGGGCTACTGGGGGGGCTGGGGGCACCCGGAGAGGGTCGGGGGGGGGCTTGGCCTGGGCTGGGGGTGCTTGGGTACACCGGGGAGGGCTGGGGAGGGGGCCTGGTCCTGGGCTGGGGTGGCCCCGGGGGGGTCGGGGGCAGCGGGGGGAGCCGGGCTGTGGCCCCCGCTGAGGGCGGGGGGTTCCCCCTGCACCCCGGGACCCCTCAGGGTCGGGCTCGCTGCCCCCTCAGGCCCCTTCCCTTGTGGCTGGGCGTTGGGGGCGTTAAGTGGGGGCGTTGGGGGTGTTGGAAGCCCGCTGTGCCCCCCCCCCAGTGCAGCAGGGTGGCTCTTCTCCCCCCGCAGCTGGGCGCTGCTCGTCCCGGCACGGTTTTATAGCGCCGCTTGTTTTGAGTTCCTCCCGGCTCCCAGCGCGGCTCTGCCCCTTGTTTGGGCGTTCGGCGTTATCTCCTTCGCCGCCGGCTGGTTTTGTTTTGGATTTCGGCTTCCTCACAGCTCCCTCACAGCTTCTGCTCTTCCTCTTGAAACTTTCCCCGACCCGCGCGGGTCCGTTCCCGGTTGTTTCTGGGGCGCAGGGTTATATTTCTGCCACGTCTCTCTGGGCTTGGTCCTGCCCCGCATCTGCTCGTTATTCCCGGGCTCCTGCTTCGAGCAATCCTCGTGTCCTGCCCCGAGCGAGCTGCCCGGCTCCGCGGTGTCGGGAGGGGAAACCTTTCTTGTCCCTGTCGCTCTCTTCCCTTGGGAGGCCGCCGGCAGCTGACACAGTTTACGCTCCTTTATTTAACCGCGGTCCCTCTGCGGAGCCTGCTCTAGAAGGATCCTAAGGAAGGGTGCTGGGAGCCCTGAACCTGTTTGTTTTTTGTTTTTTTTTTTGTGCTTGGTCGTTGAAGCTGAACTTCCAAGGGTGGCTGCGACAGGACCGGGGCCAGGCCGTGCCGTCGCAGTGTCTGGGGTCGCTGTGTGCTGCGGGAATCAGCGGCTGGCCTCCCCCTCCCCCCCCCACTAAAACAACCTTTCTGTCCCTTCTCTCTCCAGGAAAGCGAGGACGGCATCGAAGGAGATGGTGAGTAACGGTTCCCTCCGGCACCACGGGTGCCGTCTGTGTGCGCAAAGGTAAAAACAGGAGAAAACGCCTTTTCTGGTAGCCCTGCGGTCCTGCATCTCGCCTCGTAATAGCGTGCAAACGCTGGGGCGCAGGGACGCCGCTCCCCAGGCTCGCCCTCGCTTCCTCCCGTGTGGGCCAGCCGTGGAGCGAATTCCTCAGGGCTGCTCAGCGCCGGCCTCCGACTTCCCCTGCCGGGGCTGCTCGGCGCGCGGCAGCCCGGAGCGAAGCCGTGCCCGCGTTCCTGCCCTGACGCCCGGCTCCTTTCTCTCCCCCCTGCAGCCGTGCTCTCGGATTACGAAAGCGCAGAGGACTCGGAGGTAAGAGGAGTCCCCGTCCCGCTGCTGCTCGCGGGTTCCGCCGGGCGGCCGCGGCTCGTGTCGCTTTAGCACAAAGCCCAGTGCCGAGGCTTGGAGCGAGCCGCGCTGTGGAAAATGGATTTTTTGGGTCCGATCGCCCCCCTTTCTGGACAGTTCTGTCCTGTGGAGCCGTTGCTTCGTCCGGCCCCGCGCGGCAAAATAACGCCTGGCTCCTCAGGCACCGCGACAGCAGGATTAGCCGTGGCTGAGGAGGGCGTGGAAGGGGGCGTAGGAGGGTGGTTGCGTTGTAATTAGCTGAAATTAAACTCTAACTGCTGGCTTGGACGCTTCCCAGGCGGCATCCCTGTTTTCTCTGTGAGGCACCTGGGGTAATTCGTGCGCCCCACGAGTGCTCACGGTCGCTCTGTGCTCAGTTCGTGCTGAGAAAGCTGCCCTCACGCCCGCTGCGACCCGGTGCCTGAGCCGGGCAGGCAGCCCCGGCTCAAAAATCCCCGGATTTTTGGATCAGAGCTGCTCGGAGAAGTCCTGGCTTCTGATAATCGCAACAGAGGTGTTCGAGTGAAAACCCTTCTCTTGAGATGGATTTTTTAGGGGTTTTCGGGGGGGGACACCGGGTTTAAAAACCCACCGCAGGGCAGGTGAAAGGGGAGCTCTCGGGGCTGGGCGGTGGCGAATCGACCTCTGCCCCGAGCACTGCGGGGTCGGCGCACGGAAGGGCAGGGGGCAGCTCCTTGTGCCCCCCTTCCAGCAGCCCCCCGAGCCTGGAAGCGGCGGCGAGGGCTCGCTGCAGGCTCGGTGCTTGCAGGCGGAGGCCTTGCAGCGCTGGGGGCGTGAGCAGCGGCCGCGTTGCATCACCGGCGTGCCAGGATGACTCCGTTCCTGCGCCTAAAAATAATGCCGCCACCATGGCTGGGCTTCCCCAGCGTAAACAAAGGGAGCAGTTGATGTGCAAATACGCCGTGTGTGTGTGTCGAAAGAAAAAAAAAAAAATAGAGCAGGCTTTTTGTTAATCGCGCCCGAGCTATTTTTAGCCTCCATCCCAGCCCCAGCGAGGCTCCTGGAGGGTGAAACGAGGTCAGGCTCCTGCCAGCGCGGCGCTCGCCGTGAGTCAGCCCGGGGACTCCGGGGAATTTGGAAGCGCGGCGGGGCCTGGAGCGGGGCCCGGGGCGTGGGAGCCGAGGGACGGTCGCAGGAGCCGCCGTCGCCCTCGCCAGCCGGGCTCGCGGGAGCCCTTTCGTTTCGGACAGACCAGGCTCTGGCGGTGTGGGGGAGCTGGCTGCGCTCTGGGAAGCTTGGCTCCTGGGTCCGGTGGCGCTGGGGAGAGACCTCGGGTTTAATTTTGCTTTTTTTCGTGAAATCGTAGGGATAGGGAGGGCTTCGGGCAAGCCCTCCGCTGCGAAAGTCAGAGCTCTGAAAACTAGAACAGGGATCTAGCTCCAGATTTGGGGTTTCTTCGGGAAATGCGTGAGGGACCCGCTGCTCAAGGTGCGCGTCCGAGTAACCGGGGCTCTTTCAGGCGGAGGAAGAGGATTACAGCGAGGAGGAAAGCGCGAAGGTGGAATTGAAGCAGGATAGCAACGATTCCTGTGAGTCCGCAGCGAAAGCAGAGAAAGGGGACGAGAAACCCGACGCCAAAGGTGCTGTAACCGGTGAGAGGCAAAGCGGGGACGGGCAGGTAGGTGCCAGACACGCTCCCTCCGCTCCGCGGGGGGCTTCTCGTAGAGGGACTGCTGCAGTGTTAAGAGCTGCCTGGTTTTGACAGGAGAGCACCGAGCCCGTTGAGAATAAAGTTGGGAAAAAAGCCCCCAAGCACCTGGACGATGACGAGGACCGCAAGAACCCGGCTTACATCCCACGCAAAGGGCTCTTCTTCGAGCACGACCTGCGAGGGCAGACGCAGGAGGAGGAGGTCAGGTACGTGAGGATCCCCCGGGCGTCCGCCTCCCCCTGGCAGGGCGAGCGTCGCTCTCGAGCCAGCGCTTGGATCTCCCCGTGCTCTGGCCCAGCTGCCTGCTGGCCGTGTCCTGCCAGGGCTTCTTGGGTCTTTGCTGTGAAAAAGGAGGGAACTGGGCGTAGAAAAAACCCCAAGGAAAGCGAGCAGTGACCCTGCTGCTCTGTGGGAACAGCGGGTAGATCAGCGGCTGGGTGGGAGGGAGAAGAGACGCCGTCTCCTGCTCCAGAAGCGCTCGGTGTCCGTGTGCGGTGCTGGCTGAGGCCGCCACGGCTCCGTGGCTCTGCCCCGACCTCTCTCCCCTCCCCGTGGCACCGGTCAGGCCCAAGGGCCGGCAGCGGAAGCTGTGGAAGGACGAGGGCCGCTGGGAGCACGACAAGTTCCGCGAGGACGAGCAGGCCCCCAAGACCAGGCAGGAGCTGATCGCGCTCTACGGCTACGACATCAGGTCGGCTCACAACCCCGACGACATCAAGCCGAGGAGGATGCGCAAACCCCGGTGAGCGGCGAGGGCAAACCCGAGCCCGGCTCGTCCCCGAGGGAGACCTCGGCCCTCTCGTTGGGCCACTGGTGCTCGGGAGGAGAAAGTCTTTGGCCCCGGGTTGCGACCTTGGTCCTGGGCGTTCTGGGCGCTGCGCCCTGGAGAGGGCTTCCCTGGCGCTGCACACCCCGCCCCTGAGGTTTGGTTGCAGCGCCCTTTGTGCTGTTTTTCATCCCCAGGTTCGGGAGCCCTCCTCAGCGAGACCCCAACTGGTCCGGCGAGAGGCCGAGCAAGCCCCCGAGGCACCAAGGCGCAGAGAGCGCTTCGGCTCCGCCGCGAACCTTCACCAGCAGGAGCTCTGCAGGAACGGGGAGGATGCCCCCACCCAGGAACTACCCGAGGATGGGGGGCTACAAAGAGACCCGTCCGGGCTACCGAGCCTCGGAAGCCAGCGTGCCGCACCTCTCTCGAAACGGCGAGCAGGCGAAGCAGGAGGCCGGCTACCGAGCGAAGCGCGCCGAGCAGACCCCGCCGAGGGCCAAGTCCCCCGAGCTGGAAGCGGCGCACGTCCACGGCAGCCCCGGGAAGGAGGAGGTTGCTCTGGAAAACCAGGCCCCGAGCGCCGACGCCGCGCAGCCGCCGCCAGACAGACCCGTCGAGAAGAAGTCTTACTCCCGGGCGAGGAGGACCAGAGCCAAAGCCGGGGACGCGGGGAAGGCGGCGGATGAAGCGCCCGCTTCGGAAGGGCTGGCTCCCGTGCCCCCGAAACCTGCGCAAGCCGAGGCGTCCCCCCCGCCAGCCAAGAGCAGCAGCTGGGGCTGGGAGTCGCCGGTGGAACCCGGCTTGGATGGACTGGAGCAAGAGATGACGCAAATGAACCTCGCGGAGCAGAGCTGGGCTCCGGGGCAGTCGCAGTTCATCCAGCCCCGGGAGCTGAGGGGTAAGTGGGTGCCGCCTCTCGCTACAGGGGGTTCCCGCTGCAGCCCCCGCCACGCGCGGCTCTGCGGCCCCGTCGCCGTCGGAGCCAAACTGCGTCAGTCCAGCCTCGGCTGAGGTGGGTGGTGGAGATTCATAGCGCAGAGAAAACGCAGCGGAATGGTTAGAAGGGGACAAAACGGAGCAAAAAAAAAAAGGGATGAACTAACCATTCCGGCGTAGGTGAACTGAGTGCGGGCGTCAGACCGGATCCTTTCCCCCTCTCCGCCCCTCTTCGTGTTGAGGACGGGGAAGGTTCGGTAAAGGTGGAGGCCTCCTGGGGACGGGCAGCAGGAACTTTGCGCGGGGTGAGGCACCGGGGCGACGTGCTGCAGCCGGAGTTGAGCAGATAAGGAGCGCTGGGCCCCGCTCACGGGAGCTCGATTATTCCTTGCCCTCGCCCATAACGCCCTTTCTGCTCGGGGCGGGGGGGGAACTTCCCTGTGTTTATTAGCCCGATTACTCACTAGACTCCGAGCTTAGCGCCTCGCATCGTGGCTTGGGTGCAGACGAATTCGTGCAGGCAGGCCGGGGTCGGGAAGCAGGGCAGAGCTACGCCTGCGTGAGCCAAGGACTGGCTTCTAGCTGAGCATCCACGCGAGAGGTCGTCGGGGGTATAATTATCCCTGAGCAGAATTAAAGTCTTTTCTGGGGAGAGTCAGAGTCCTCCCCGAGAGGAATAAAACCGGAGCAAGGAGAAGGAAGGCTCGCTGCTTTCGTAAGCCTCTCTCTCGAGGGTTAGGTTTGTGAAACCAGAAGTCTCCTCACGCTGCCGTGCTGGGTAAAAACCTCGGTGTGAACAGAGCCTCGCTCTTGATCGCAGGCGAGAGCGGGCAGGGTTTGAATATGCCAGCAGAACGAGAGTTCAAAAACGCTGTGACTCACAGCTGAGACTATACGGCGGTTGGGGCTTTTCGATGCTTAAAAATAAAGCGTCTGAACAACTTCACCGTGGGGCAGCCCGGGGGGCAGGCGGAGGCCAGAGGAGCCCCAGCCCTGGGGACGTCTGCTCCTGGCTGGCAGAAGGAGGTGTTCGTCACCCCGCTGCCCCCTCGCTTCTCCCCAGCAGAGGAGGTGGGAGTTGGTTAAGGGAGGCGTGTGGCTCGGCGAGCCAGCCGGCGGGTTGTTCTGTTTGTTCCGCTCCCCTGGAGTTGCCCACAACCAGCCTGACGCCGCGGCGTTGCACCTGCACCGTAAACCTGCTGTTGGAATTGAGGGAGCGCGTGATAAACGCGACCGTGCCCCGTGGAGGGTTTTAAAGCGCTTCCCTGTCCCGTAGGGGTTCATGCTTCTGCTCGGAAGAGATCCTCGTCCGGCAGGAGCAGAGCTCAGATCAGAACCCAGATTTTTTTAGGAAGGTTTAAGGCATCGAGCGGCATGGATGGCTGTGCAGTGACACAGCAGCTTCTGATTTCTGCTGAAATACTGAAAATTGCCAAGGGACGAGGTTGTTGTAGGGTTTTCCGTCGTGCAGGCGGAGCTGCGTCCGTGCCGTGCGGCGATGTCCGGGCCGGTGCTCGCGGGCGCCCGCTGGCAGTGCCTGGGGCCGGCGAGGCGGCTGTTGGCGAAACGCAACCCGTAACGACCCATAATAACCAGCTTGCTTTCTTCCGCAGGCATTCCTAACCATATGCACGTGGGAACGGGGCCACCGCCGCAGTTTAACAGGATGGAGGAAATGGTGAGGCTGTCGTGCGGGGCGTGACTCCTGCCTGGGGAAGTGGGGAAACCGAGAGCGCTTACTGGGATCCGGGCTGCAATAATCGGAGCCCGTCCGGGGCTCCTCGGCCTTTCCCTTTTACCCGTGCTTGGTTTTTGCTGCATGACCCGGAGGGGAGGGCAGGGGCTGGGGAAACGGGGTCGGCGCTGCCCTGCTGGGGGGGTTCCTGCCCCGCACGCTGACCCCGCTGCCGCCTTTGGCTCTTGCAGGCGGTGCAGGGGGGCCGCGTGAAGCGCTACTCGTCGCAGCGGCAGAGACCGCCGGTGCCGGAGCCTGCCCCCCCCATGCACATCAGCATCATGGAAGGGCACTACTACGACCCACGTGAGTGTTCCCCTCCCGCTCTGCGCGCTCGGAAAAGCGGCAGCTGGGGCGGGAGTCCCTGCTCCCTCAGGGCTGCCCGGTGGGGCAGAGCAGGAGCTTGGTCTTCCCTCCGCAAACAGCGTGGCTGCTTCGCCTCCTGCAGTAACCAAAAGGCTGCTCCGAGCCTCCCCGTGCCGTGCTCAAACCCAGTGAAACTGTCAGCGCCTTCCCGCCCCGTGCAAGGGCTCTCTAGGACACCGCTTTGCCTCGTGAGGGCTAGGAGCTAAAATTAATTTGAAATCAGAGCAGCGCTTCCGCTGGGTAGCGGCAGGGAGAATGACGGAGCACGAGCGAGGATGGGTTTGGAATTTACTCCGCCAGTTGGAGGAGAAATTCCCCGAGCATTTTGCTGCTTTGTAGAGGGAACGGGGAGCTCTTGGATTGGGAGCATGTAGCATCTGCGAGCCTGGTGGGCTGCGTGTGCTGTTCCTGGGGGGGAGCGGAGCTCGCAGCACTGCATTCGAGTGTTGGAACTGTAGATGGCTTTGGATGCGCAGCGCGATCTGCTGCAGTGGAATAAAATCTGGTGGAGCTTTTTCTTAATGCACCGCTCTGTCTTGCAGTACAATTCCAGGGACCAATCTACACCCACAGCGAGAACCCGGCCCCGCTGCCGCCCCAGGGGATGATTGTGCAGCCAGAAATGCATCTCCCTCATCCAGGTGAGGATCCCGCTCCCCGGCAGGGCGCGGGGCAGCTGGTGTTTCTGCTGTTTCTCCCACCGACCTTGCCGTTGCGCCTGTGCTGGGGCGCAGATGAATCTGCTCTGCACGGCCTCAGGCACCGGGGGAATCCGATTTCCCTCTTGTATGACGTGGAGGAGACCTGCTTCCCTCGTGCAGCGAGGCTGAATCGGTGCACGTCTCTGGGGAAGAAGAAGAAATGTTTCAGGCCCTTGCAGGCAGTGCAGGACCGAGAGCTCCCGCACGTTTTGGCAGCCTCCCCGGGATGGCTGCAGGCTGTGCGCGCAGCCTCCTGGCCGAGTCGCCGCCTCGTCAGCGGGGCGTGCGGCTGTGCCAGCTGCCGGGCCAGGCTGGCTCCCCGCTCCCTGCTGCTTGTGGATTAGGAGAGAAAAGCAGAACCGGGAGCTGTCGAAGTGGGGTGTTCCCTATCTTGCCTGCAAAACCGTTTCCTGAAGTGGATGTGCTGCGTGGGGCCGCATCCGGTTCCTGTGAACCGGGAGCGGGGAGGCGGCTGGGCTCGGTGCTGGGGGCAGCTTCCCTTTTCCCTCCCCAGCGCAGGAGCTGAGGTCTGGAGGCTGCAGGAAGAGCCTCTGAGCAAAGCGCTTCCCCTCCCTGCCGCAGCACGGCCGGCGCAGCCCTGCTGCCCTCCGCCGGCCTCCTGGCAGCCTCGGCGCGACGTGCTGGCTTCATTCAGGTCACCACGTTCTGCTTAATTTTTGTCCCCCCCCCACCCCCAGGTTTACACCCCCACCAGACGCCGGCCCCGATGGCAAACCCCGGCCTTTACCCTCCGCCGGTCTCCATGCCTCCGGGCCAGCCCCCGCCGCAGCAGCTGCTTGCGCCGACTTACTTCTCCCCGCCTGGAGTCATGAATTTTGGGAACCCCGGCTACCCCTACCCCCCGGGAGCGCTGCCCCCGCCGCCCCCTCCTCACCTCTATTCCAACACGCAGGTAAGCTGGCTGCGCCGCGTCCTCCCCGAGCAGGAGCAGCGCCCCGGGGCGGGATGCTGCGCTGCGTGGGGACGTTCTGAGCCCGCCTGGGAGAGATTTGGGGTCTAAATTATGAAACTTGGGTGATCTCAGAATCGAGATCTTCCCCTTCAGAAAGGGGAGCCAGCCCACGGGCAGCCCGTGAACCGTTGCTTGCCCTCCTGGTCCGTGCTAAAGCCAAGGACACCTTGAGAATTGCTTTGCACCTCCTCCCTTTCTGCTTGAGGCAGGAGCTGGAAGCTGCCAGGCGCTGAGCAGGACAGCCCCGGGTGCGAGCACCCCCGCCGCAGGGCCGCCTGCTCCCCGCCGGCTTCCTACCTCTGCCTCCGCACGAGGAGGAGGGCGAGGGGAGGAGGGCGAGGGCGCTGCGCCTCTGCGGGCACCCCGGTGACGAGGCGGGGTGGGCGCAGGGAAGCGGCACACGGCTGACACGCAGTGGCGAGCGGGAGACGTGCACGCTGCTCCAGCCCAGCACCCTTCCTGACCTCCCCTGGCCCGCGCAGGGAGCGAGCCCGCTTTTGGGGCGCATCCCAGGCCCCCCAGGCGGCTGGAGGAGATCTCGGTGATGGTGGTGGTGGGAATTATTCCCTGCCTGCTCCGCACGCAAACACCAGCGGCTGCTGCGGAGCACGAGCGCCAAAGCACAAAGCTCTGCGGGGCGAGGGAAACCCAGCTGCCCCGAGCTCAGCCCGCAGGCTGCTGCAGCCCCGTACCTGCCCGTGCTCAGCACCGCGTCCCCCCAGCCCTCCCGCGCGCCGCGGCGGCGTTGGTGCCCTTGAGGGACGCGCGGTGGCCTCGCAGAGGGTGAGGCACGTCGGTGCCCGCCGCCCCGAGCTCGCTGACCCTCCTCCTGCTCTCTGGGGAACGCAGGCGCAGTCCCAGGTGTACGGCGGGGTCACGTACTACAACACTGTCCAGCAGCAAGTGCAGCCCAAACCTTCGCCGCCGCGAAGGACGTCCCAGCCGGTCACCATCAAGCCGCCGCCCCCCGAGGTACCGTCCCCTCCGCCTGTCCCCTCAGCCTGAGTCCTCGCGTGCGCGGGGCTGTCCCCTCGGGGTGTGTGCGGTGCTGCAGGCTCCCTCTCCCATCCAACAACAAAAAAAAAATACGTTGTTTCCAAGGAAAATCGTAAACTGTCTAATTTCTGACGTGTCCCAAACCTCAGCTTCTCGTTGCAGGTGGTAAGCAGGGCTCCAGTTAATTTCTAAATACTTTAAATCTAAACCCACCTAAAAAGTAAGTCCGAAGTTGACTCTTGTTTTCTTTTTTTTTGGTTCAGGGTAGGAAATAAAAACACTTAATAGGGAGAAAAGTCCAGTCGTAAGCTAGGAGGCGGCGACTTCTCTGGGAGGCTGAGTGCCTGGTGCCTAGCTCAGCCAGCAGACGTGCGGGCTTTGCAGAGCTGAGAGCCGTTTCCCTGCGCCGGGCTCGGGTTTCCTCCCGGCAGTGCTGCGAACCGTGCGTGTGCGCGAGCGCCACGTGTGCGTTCTGGTTTCCTCTTTCACGCCTCGCCTGGCACTCGGGAGTGAGCCTGACTCACGGCGAGGCCAGGCCAGGCCCGGGCGGGCGCGCGCCGGGTGCCGGTGGCTGCTCCGTCCCTTGGCGGTGCCGCAGAGCCGGCTCCTGCCGCCGCGCCGCCTCTGAGCAGGGCGGAGCCGCTTCGCCCCCTTTTTTTTTTTTGTTTTCCCACCCGGGGAAATGCGCAGCTCTCGTAAATCCGCCCTGAGATCATCCCGTCAAGGTGCCCTTTGAAAGGCCTGGAGGTGGAAGGAGGGTTCCACCCCGAGCACGAAGGCCGAAGGGAGCTGGTTTCCCCGGCGCCGCGGGGTGGGAGGGCGGCGGTCGCTTTCTGGCGCCCGGGTGCGGAGGGTGCTCGCTGGCAGCACCCCCCCCATGGAGCTGGGGGGCAGCCTCACCCCCCCTGCTGCCCGTCTGCTTCCCCAGCAGGACAGCAAAAGTGAAAAATCAAAGGAGAGGAGCAACACGTAGGGATGTGGCCGTGGAAATCCCAGCGCCGGACCTGGCACCTCGGCGAGGAGGAAGCTCCGTCCCGGAGAAGGCTCCTTCCCCGTGCGTAGGTGAGGCGGCGGGATGAAATCAGCTGCACCGTCTTCTGCTCAGGGCCAGGCACCTTCCCTCCCCGGTTTTACTGGTGCCCTCCTGAAATCCATCTCTCACCGCTGCTCGTCGGTCCTCCTTCCCCCTGGGGCACCGAGGTCACCGCAGTACCAGCCGCCGGGGTCGCTCCGTGGCCACCAGCCTCGCGACTTCTCTCTTTTAGTAAACGTCTGCCCTTTTCCCTTTCTCTAAGATGTTAAACTCAACTGCTTGATTGTGGTCTCCGTTTTTATTTAAGAAATGAACCAGCTCCTTCAGTAAAGCTGCTTTGTTTCTTTTGGGTATCTGAATCTGTTTGTCTGGCTAGCCGGAACCCGACGTCCCCTGCGCCCCCCGTGCAGACAGCTGATAAGTAAATTCTTGGTTTAAATTCTCTCTTTTAAATTAGCAAGTTTATTTCTGCCGTTGTTTGGGAAGACGGAGGGCAGCTGAGTGTCAGGAACGTGCTGGCCACTTAATTTAGAAGCCCCTCCTGTTTCTTTTTCCGACCCAGCCCTCTTGGTAACTGTGTCAGCAGCAGCTCCGGTCCGTGCGTGCGCGAGCTCTCGGCTCCCGTAAGGTGGGAACCCGCGAGCACGGGCAGCCCCTTCCCCGCTGCCACAAGCACGACTTGCGGAGCACGGGGGAGCTTCCACCCGCCCCCGGAGCTCTGCGAAGTCACAGAGGGAGGTTTCTGGGCGCCGAGGCACCTCAACAACCGCCGGAGCAGCCCTGCCAGCAGCCAAACCAGCTCGACAGGGCAGGCGGAGGAGCGCTTTGCTCCCAGCGCTTGGGTGTTGCTGCTGTGGAAGCGGCAGGCGGTGTTGCAACCCGCCCCAACGCACCCAGCGTGGGTGCGCACCCAGGAGGAAGCGCCTCGGCCCTGCTCCTGCCACCACGGGGGCTGCTGCCCCCCCCCGGGACCCCATCAGCATCGTTCCCCGGCTTAGATCTGCCAGGGCGACCGGCGCCGCCGCGGTCCTGCAGGCACCTGGACAAGCGGAGGGGCTTGGCCTTGGCGTCGCATCCGCACGTTGCGTTAGGGCTGCCGCTGCCTGCTGCTCGCCCCCAGCACGTGCTGGGCGGCGGGGGGAGCACCGGCTGCTGGCTCGGGCCACGCGGCAGGATTGGGAACGCCGCCCCAACGCCGCTCCTTCCAAGCGAGCGGTGCCTCGGCTTCTGCATCCCCATCTGCGGCGAGGGAGGGTGCCCCCCCGCGCCCACCTTCCGGGGCTGGGAGCCCCTGCACGCCCCCCTCCCCAGCAGAGATCGCCTCCTGCGCTGGTTGTTTGCAACTCGGTGACCTTTCGCGCTTAATTTCAGCCGTCAAAACGGGCTTTTAAAAGCAGAAATCGTTTCTGCTTTAAACAGAACCGTTTCTCCGCCTCGAGGCTGAGATGTGCCGTTTAACCCCTGGGTCGCACGACCCCAATCCCGGTCCTTGCAGCGCTGCGATGGGTTCAGGCCCTGGTTATTTTGATCCCTGTCCCGTAGGAGCGCCGCTCGGTAACCAGCAGGGTGCCAGCACGGAGAGGGGAACCCGTTTCGGAGAGCAGCACATTTTTTTTCAGATTTTTTTTTTTTTTCCCCTTGTGCTGAGACCTGGGACAGCTCACACGCGCCTCCCCGCAACGACCCCGCCGCCTTCCTTCTGCTGCGGCACCCGTGCGGGGAGCCCCTCGCCCCCACCCCAGCACCCTCGGGTGGGGGGGGGCGTCAGGACTGAGCCCCCCTCCCCTCCCGGCAGCCTCCCTCGCCCAACAACTGCTGGGGAGGCGGCGTGGGAGCTGCCGCCCGCGCTGCTGCCTGCACCCAGCTCTCCGTCCGCCTCCACACCGCGGCGAGCGGAGCCGGGGGGTGCTGGGTGCCCCCCACACGTCCACCCCGGGCCCTTGGGTGCTGCCGCGGGCTCTGCGGGGCTGGGGGCTGCGGGAGGCCCGGGGCTGCGGGGTCACAGCATCGAGGCTTTGGGGGGGGCTCATGAAAGTGGGGGGGACCTGGGTTCCCCAAAAACATCACCCCAAAGCTGCTCCCTGTGGCTCCCCCACCCCCAGCCCTCGCTGCTGGCTCTTAGGGGGGGAAGCCGCCCGCTTTGGGGTCTTTCCCCTTCCCCCCCCCCGTGCCGCCAGCCCCCCCGGCAGCGCCGCAGCTGGGAAGTGGGTTAGCGCTGGCACGGGGAGGGGTTTTTTTTGTTTTTTTTTTCCTGCGTGTAATTTTCCCAATTTTCCCTCCCACGCACCCGGGCTGCACTGAGCAGAGCCCGGAGCCTTCGCGCCCCCCCCCTCCCAACCCCCCCCCACCACGTCCCCGCTCGGCTGCCGGGCAGGGGGGAGAGGAAGGCAAATGGAGAGGGAGGGGAGCGCCTGCTCCAGATCCCGGCTCTCGTTAGGAGAAATAACAGCAAATTAATTAAGCTAATAACCCGCCCTGCGCCAGCGCTGCCCCCGTCCCCGCCGAGCCGGGGGGGGGGGGGGGGGCGAGGAGCGGGGCCGGGCGCGGATCTGGGGCGCGTTCCCCGGGGTCCCCCCCCCCTCCCCGCGGCCCCCCCTCCTGCCCCCGTGCCTCAGTTTCCCCTCTTCGTGCTGCGGGGAGCTGCTGCCCCCCCCCCCCCACACACACTCGGGGGGGGGGGCAGAGAGCACGGGGGGGGTCCCCAGCACCGGGGGGGGGGGAGGCGGGGGCGCAGTGCCCACGGACACGCGTGGGTGCGGGCGCGCATCCCGCAGCCCCCCCGCGCCGCGGCCGGGAGTTGCCAAGCAACTGCGGGATGGAGGCGAAACGGGAACAAAGCCGCAGCCGGGCCCCCCCCCGGGTGTGTGTGTCCCCCCCCGGGCTGTGTGTGTCCCCCCCCCGGGTGTGTGTGTGTCCCCCGGGCTGTGTGTGACCCCCCCGGGCTTTGTGTCCCCCCCCCCCGGGCTATGTCCCCCCCCCGGGCTGCGTGTGTCCCCCCCCAGGTCTGTGTATCGTCCCCCCCCGGGCTGTGTGACCCCCCCCGGGCTATGTCCCCCCCCCGGGCTGCGTGTGTCCCCCCTCCCAGGTCTGTGTGTCCCCCCCCCCCGGGCTGTGTCCCCCCCCAGGTCTGTGTATCGTCCCCCCCCGGGCTGTGTGTGACCCCCCCGGGCTGCGTGTGTCCCCCCTCCCAGGTCTGTGTGTCCCCCCCCCGGGCTGTGTGACCCCCCCCGGGCTATGTGTCCCCCCCCCGGGCTGCGTGTGTCCCCCCTCCCAGGTCTGTGTATCGTCCCCCCCCAGGTCTGTGTATCGTCCCCCCCGGGCTGTGTGTCCCCCCCGGGCTGTGTGTGTCCCCCCCCAGGTCTGTGTATCGTCCCCCCCCGGGCTGTGTGACCCCCCCCGGGCTATGTCCCCCCCCCGGGCTGCGTGTGTCCCCCCTCCCAGGTCTGTGTGTCCCCCCCCCGGGCTGTGTCCCCCCCCAGGTCTGTGTATCGTCCCCCCCCGGGCTGTGTGTGACCCCCCCGGGCTGTGTCCCCCCCCCCCGGCAGCGGGGCGCTCCCCAGCCGGCCCTGCCCGCCGCCTGCCCCGGCTTGTCGGCCCGGCGCCGGGGGGGGGGGCAGCGCCGCGACCCGCCCGGCCCTGCCCTGCCCTCGGGGTGGGGGGGGGAGAGCCCTGGGGGGGGGGGGGGGGGCGCGGGGAGCCCCGCATCCCTCCCCCGCGGAGTGGGCGTGGGGGGGGGGGAGGGTCCCGCATCCCCCCTGCGGGTTTTTCCCACGGTGGGGGGGGGGGGGCGTGGGCGGTGCGCTGAGCCCGTGCTGCGGGTTTTGGGGGGGGGGGGGCGCGGGGGCGGCTCGGCGGTGCTGGATTGGGGGTGGGGGGGGCGGCGTAAAGGGGGGGGGGCTGCCACCGACTCCCCACGCGTGACCGCGTCCCGTGGAGGCGGAGGTGGGGGGGGGGGGGGCTGAGCCCCGGTGGGGGGGGGGGGGACGACGGTAGGACCGGAGGGAGGAGGGGGGGGGGCCCGGGGGCGGGCAGGGGGCGGCGGCGGGGCCGGGCCGGGGCGGGGCGGGGGCTGGCGGCGGCGGCTCGGCGGGGCCGCGGCGGGGCGCAGCGCGCGGCAGGCGCGGGGCAGGCGGAGCGCGGCGCCGGGGCCCGAGCCCCGAACGGAGCCCCCCCCCCCCGCCCCCCTCCCCTTCCCTCCCCCCCCCCCACCCCTTCTCACCACCCATGGGTCCCTGAGCCCCCCCCGGCCATGAAGCCGCTGGAGAAGTTGCTGAAGAAGCCGGGCTCGCACCTGCCCGCCCGCCCCCCCGGGGCTGCCCCCCCGGCCCCGCTCCCGGTGCCCCGGCGGCGGAGCCTCTCTCGCCCCCTCTCCTCCCCCGAGGAGCCGGGGGGGCCTCGGCCGGCCGAGGGGGGGTGGTTGGAGCTGCGGCCCCCCCCCGCCACCCCCGCCCCCGAGGCTCCGCCGCGCTCCCCTTCGGCTCTTTCCCCCTCCGAGCTTTCCCCGGGGGGGGGACCGCGACCGGGAGCCGCTGCCGAGCCCGGAGCCGCCGCCGCTGCCGCCCCCCCCCGCCGCCGCCCGCTGCTGCTGCTGCTGCCCCCCCGCCCCCCCCGCGCCCCCCGAGCGCCTCCTGACCGCGCTCCTCGAGCGGCTGCCGGCGGGGGGGGCGCACGGCCGGGGCTGCGGAGCAGGTACCGGGGGGGGGGGGGGAGGATTTTTTTTGGGGGGGGGGGGGGGGGGGATGCGGGACCCCGGGGGGTGCGGGAATTGGGGTGCGGGGGTGGGGGGGAGGCTGCGGGGGGGGAGGGGGGGCGCGGGGGATGCTGCGGGTGGAGGGGGGGTGGCACCGTGCAGAAGCGCCGTGGGGGGGGGCTGCAAAAATTGGGGGGGGTCAAGGTCAGGATGAGGCCTTGCGGGAGCGGGGCCGGGCGGGGGGGTGCGGGGTGCGGGGGGGGGGGGTGTCCCCGAGCACCCTGCGGGGGTCGGGGGCTGTGCGTGGCGCCCTGCGGGGGGGGGGCGGGGGGGGGGCACCGACTGCGGTGGTGCGGAGCCGCCGGCAGCCTCCCGGTTAATGGTTAACGTTGTGCCGGTGCTAAAATTAACCCCGGGGGGGGGGGGGGGGGGGCTGCGGAGGGGGTGCCCCTCACCCCCCCCCCTTATTTTTATCCCCCCCCTTCCCACCGGCCACTGCGGTTCCCCGAGGTGCTGGGGGGGGGGTTCGGGTGGGTGGGAGCCAGGTGGGCTGCGAGCGCACCCCCCCCATGCAGCCCCCCCTGCTCCGGCCACCCTCTTCTGGGGGCAGCCGGGGTGGGGTGGGGGGGAAGGTGGGAGCCCCCCCCCAAAAGCCGTGGCTGGGCTCCAGGGAAGGTGCCGGGGGCCGGGGTGGGGCTCACCGAAACGAGGGAGCCCTTGGGGTGGGAGCGAGCCGGGACTGGCAGCGCTGGCTCTGCCTGCACCAACACGCTGCCAGGCCCGGCCCTGCGGTGTGCGGGGAGCGCGGGGGGGCCCCCGGCGTGTGGGCAGCGTGGGGGGGCCCCCCCCGAGCCGGCGGGGATCCGGGGCTCCCAGCAGCGGGCGGGGGAACGCCGTCCCTTCACCTGGCTTTAGCGCGAGGCTGGGGTTTGCGGAGGGATGGGAAACTGAGGCAGGGTTGGAGGGGGTGGGACGGGCGGCTGGGGGTGTCCGGGGACTCCCCCCCTCTGCCGCTGGCTGCTCTGCACGTCCCACAGGGTCCCGGCACTGATGCACGTAGGAAGGGCACCCGGGGGTCTGGGCTTGTGGAGGAGCTGCAGCCCCCTTGGGGCGGGGGGGTTTGGGCATCTTCTGCCCCCAAATAGAGCCTGGGGGGGGGGGGGGGGCGGCTGCACGTGGGGCTGGGGGGGCCGGGGGCTGTGCACCTGCCCAGGCCCCCCCCACGCTGCCGCTGCCCACCCCAGGCCCCGCTGCGGTTGCAGGATGCTGGATGTGGGGTCCCGGGCTCGGCACGGTTTTGTGGCCAGGTTAACGAGCGGGGGGCTGGTGGGGGCAGCCCGGGGGGGGGGTGGGGGGGGTCACCGGGGACCCGCTCCCACCCTAGGCCAAGGGTTGGCGCAGGGACGCCCACGTGGGGCAGGGCGAGGAAGCGGCGCCGTGTCCAAAGGTCAAGGCAGCGGCAGGGCGCAGGCGCGGACGGGGCCACCGGGCACCGCGCCGGCTGCGTCCCCTCCGTGCCCCGGCACCGGCGGCCCTTGGGCGCACCGCGACGGCTGGGGCTCGGCTGGGCCGTGCCAAAACGCCCTCCCCGGGGCCGCCCGTGGCAGCCCGGAGAGCTCCGTGGTGGCGTCCCCGGCACCGTCACCTTGTCCCTCGGTAGCAGCGGCTGTGCCGCCTGCCCCTCGCCCCCTGCCTCAGTTTCCCCACTGCTCGGCCCTCCGGGAGCCGTGTCCCCGTGCGCCCGCAGCGGGGCGTCGCGCGGCTCGGGGCCTGCCCGGCGCCTCTGCCCCTGCTCCTCCCGGAGCCGCCGTCCCCGCGGGGCTGGGAGCGGGGCCCTGACTCAGCGCGGGGGCTCGGCGGCGGCTCGGGAATCGGCCTCGCTCCCCTCGCCAGGTGGAGGTTTTGGTGGTGGTGGGGGGGTGCCCCCGCCCCTGACCCCCTCCCCATTTCCCCCAGACTCGCTGCTGGACGACATCGTGCTCACGCACTCGCTCTTCCTGCCCACCGAGCGCTTCCTGCAGCAGCTGCACCAGCAATATCCTTGGGGGGGGCCTGGGGGGGGCACGAGGGGGGCAAAGGGTGCGATGAGAGTGGGCGCGAGGGTGCCACGAGGGGGGCACCAGGGTGCGGTGACGAGGGCCGGATGCTGGGCACGGGAAGGGCATGGTGGTGACACGGGGGTGACGGTGAAGGTGCAACCGGGGGGACACCGGGGTGGGCATGAGGACACCGGGGTGGGCGCTGGGGTGGGCACCAGGGTGCCACAGGGGTGCGGGGGGGGGGGGGGGGCGCGAGGTTGCAACGAGCTGGAGGGCGTGAGGAGGGAGCTGGGGGGAATGAGGGTGGGTGCCAGGGTGCCGCGAGGGGTGCGTGGGGGCGGGTCGGGGTCCCCGCTGCTCCCCCCGCCCCGCTGCCTCCTTGACGGTGCCACCTTCGTGCTGGCGGGCGGCAGCCCCCCGGCGTGCTGGGAGGAGGGCGCGGGGCTGCGGCGCAAGCGCGCGGTGCTGGCCGTGCTGCTGCACTTCCTCGAGACCTACAAGGGGCTGCTGCAGGAGGAGGAGAGCGCGGGGAAGGTGATCAAGGTGGGTGCTCCCCCCCCCTGCCCAACACCTTCCCCCCCCCGCGTGGCCCCGCCGCCCCCTGAGCCCCCCTGGGCCCCCCAGGAGCTGTACCTGCTCATCATGAAGGACACGGCCCTGTACCACGAGCTGGAGGACGACATCCTCAAGCTGCACCAGCTCGTGGAGACGGTGGAGCTGAAGTGAGTGGGGGCCCTTGTGGCGTCCCCGTGGGGCGCTTGGGGTCTTTGTGGGGTCCTCATGGGGTGCTTGGGGCCCTTGTGGGGTCATCGTGGGGTGCTTGGGGTCATCGTGGGGTGCTTGGGGTCCCCATGGGGCACTGGGGGTCCCTGTGGGGTGTGTTGGGTGTTTGTGGGGTCCCCGTGGGGCACTGGGGGTCCCCATGGGGTGCTTATGGGGTCCCCATGGGGTGCTTATGGGGTCCCCACAGGGTGCTTGGGGTCCCCACAGGGCACTGGGGGACCCTGTGGGGTGTGTTGGGTGCTTGTGGGGTCCTCATGGGGGCACTGGGGGTCCCCGTGGGACATGTGGGGTCCTTGTGGGGTCCCCATGGAGTGTGTGGAGTCCTTGTGGGGTGCTTGGGGTCCTTGTGGGGTGCTTGGGGTCCTTGTGGGGTGCTTATGGGGTCCTTGTGGGGTGCTTGGGGTCCCCCTGGGGTACCGGGGGTCCCCGTGGGGGCGCACGAGGTTGTGTTCCTCGGGGTCACCTGGGGTCTGGGGGCCATGAGCTCAAAGAGCAAGGACCCGGGGGGGGGGGGGGGGGGGGCTGTGTCCGTGGCACCCTCGGGTGCTGAGGCCGCCGCGGTGCCGCAGGGTGGCCGACGAGACGCCCCCCCCGAGCAAGCAGGTGAAGCCGCTGTTCCGCCACTTCCGCCGCATCGACTCCTGCCTGCAGACCCGGGTGGCTTTCCGCGGCTCCGACGAGAGTGAGTCGGGGGGGGGACAACGGGGTGGGGGGGGCGAGGGGTCCCGTGCGGCTCTGACGACCCCCCCACCCCCCCCATCCGTCCTCTGCAGTCTTCTGCCGCGTCTACATGCCCGACCACTCGTACGTCACCATCCGCAGCCGCCTCTCGGCCTCGGTGCAGGACATCCTGGCCTCGGTGACGGAGAAGCTGCAGTACTCGGAGGAGCAGAGCGCCCGCGAGGACGCCCTCGTCCTCGTCACCGTGGCCTCGTCCGGAGGTGGCCACGGGCCTGGGGGGGGTCGGGAGGGGGGTTGTAGGGTGCAGGGCAGGTCGGTGCTGACCCCCCCCTCGCTGTCCGGGCAGAGAAAGCGGTGCTGCAGCCCAGCGAGGAGTGCGTCTTCACCACGCTGGGCATCAACAGCCACCTCTTCGCCTGCACCAAGGACGCCCTCGACTCGCTGGTGAGCACCCCGGGGGGGGGAGCCTTCGCGGAGGACCCCGCGGCACGGCCTCCCCCCGCTCCAGCCTCCTCCCGATGCCTCCCCCCGCCCCGGCCCCGACCCCCCCCCCCCTTCCCTTGCACTGCCTCGCAGGTGCCGCTGCCCGAGGAGATCCCGGTGGTCCCCGGGGACACGGAGATCCACCGCGTGGAGCCCGAGGACATCGCCAACCACCTCACCGCCTTCCACTGGGAGCTCTTCCGCTGCATCCACGAGGTGGGCGGCCAAGGGGGGGGGACCCCAAAATACCCTATGGTGGGGGGGGGGTCCTTAACCGTGTGTGACCTTACGCCGGCAGCTGGAATTCGTGGATTACGTCTTCCACGGGGAGCGCGGGCGGCGGGAGACGGCCAACCTGGAGCTGCTGCTGCAGCGCTGCAGCGAGGTGCAGCACTGGGTGGGCACCGAGCTGCTGCTCTGCGAGTCGCTGGGCAAGCGCGCCCACCTGCTCAAAAAGCTCATCAAGATCGCGGCCATGTGAGCGCCGGGGTTTTATTTGGGTCCGGGGGGGGGGGGGGTCGGGGGGACCCCGCCGGGTCTCAACCCGCCGCCCCCCAGATGCAAGCAGAACCAGGACATGCTGTCCTTCTACGCCGTCGTCATCGGGCTCAACAACGCGGCCATCAGCCGCCTGCGCCTCACCTGGGAGGTGAGGGGCTTTGGGGGGGGGGGGAGGGGGCTGGGACCCCCCTCCCTCGGGGCTGGGACCCCTCCGTCGGCACCCGGACCCCCCTCGGGGGGGTGCTCACGCTCCCCCCCCGGGGTTTTTGTCTTGCAGAAGCTGCCGGGGAAATTCAAAAATCTGTTTCGGAAATTTGAGAACCTGACGGTGAGGGAGGGGGAGGCCGGGCACGGGGGGGGGGGGTTGGGGAACCCCGGGGGTGCCTGGGGGCTCTGTGGGGTTTTTGGGGAGCCTGTGGGTGCGTGGGGGCTCCGTGGGGTCTTTGGGGTGCTCGTGGGTGCCCAGGAGCAGTGTGGGGTCCCTGGGGAGAGCCCTTGGGTGCCCGGGAGCTCCATGGGGTCTCTGGGGAACCCTTGGGTGCCTGGGGGCTATGTGGCATTTTTGGGGAGCCTTTGGGTGCTTGGGAGTTCCATGGGGTCTTTGGGGAGCCCGGGGGTGCCTGGGGGCTACATGGGGTCCCGGGGGAGCCCTTGGGTGCCCGGGAGATCCGTGGGGTCTCTGGGGAGTCTTTGGGTGCTTGGGAGCTCCCTGGGGTCTCTGGGGAGCCCTTGGGTGCCCAGGAGCTCTGGGGGGTTTTTGGGTGCCCGTGGGTGCCCGGGAGCTCTGTGGGGTCCCTGGGGAGCCCTTGGGTGCCTGGGGGCTCTGTGGGGTTTTTGGGGAGCCTTTGGGTGCTTGGGAGTTCCATGGGGTCTTTGGGGAGCCCGGGGGTGCCTGGGGGCTAGGTGGGGTCCCGGGGGAGCCCTTGGGTGCCCAGGAGCTCCGTGGGGGTCCCTGGGGAGCCCATGGGTGCTTGGGGGCTAGGTGGGGTCCCGGGGGAGCCCTTGGGTGCCCAGGAGCTCCGTGGGGGTCCCTGGGGAGCCCATGGGTGCCTGGGGGCTCTGTGGGGTCTTTGGGCAGCCCATGGGTGGCTAGAGGGCCTGTGGGGTCTCTGGGGAGCCCGTGGGTGCCCAGGAGCTCTGTGGGGTCCTTGGGGAGCCTGTGGAGTCTCTGGGGGTCTCTGTGGGGTCTTTGGGGTGCTCGTGGGTGCCCGGGAGCTCCATGGAGGACAAGGGGGGGGGGGTCCTGGGCATAGCGCTGCCACCCGTGGGGAGCCCCCCGTCCACCCCCCCCCCCCCCCCAATTACCCCCCCAGGACCCCTGCAGGAACCACAAGACCTACCGGGAGGTGCTGGCCAAGATGAAGCCCCCCCTCATCCCCTTCGTTCCGCTCATCCTCAAAGGTCTGGGGTTGGGGGGGGGGGGGGGGACACAGACTTTTTGGGGGTGTGAGGGGGGGCGGTTGGGGTCCTGCGGGGTCCCCTCACCTCCCCGTGTACCCCCCCATCCCCCCCCCAGACCTGACCTTCCTGCACGAAGGCAGCAAGACCCTCCTGGACGGGCTGGTCAACGTGGAGAAGCTGGTGGGTGTCCTGGGGGGGGGGGCACAGCCAGGGGACCCCCGGGGGGGGGGGGGGGGACAGTGAAGGTGGGGGGGGGCCCTTAGTGATGGGACCGATCCCTGTAGGGTGACCTGGGGGGTGAGGGGGGGGCTGTGGGGTGCGGGGTGCTCGGTAGCATCCCCATAGGGGGAGATGGGGGGGGGAGAAGGGTTCCTTGGGGGGGGGGGGGAAGGGGGGGGGAAGGGGGGGATCCCCGGTTCCTGGGAGGGGAAAGGGGGGGGGTGCAGGGTGCCTGGGGGGGGGGGAATGGGGGGGGGTCCCTAGGGTTCCTGGGGGGGGGGAAAATGGAGGGGTCCCTAGGGTTCCTGGGGGGGGAAATGGGGGGGGAAGGGGGGGGTGTCACCAGTTCCTGGGGGGGGAACAGGGGGGTCCCTAGGGTTCCTGGGGGGGGGAAATGGAGGGGTCCCTAGGGTTCCTGGGGGGGGGAAATGGAGGGGTCCCTAGGGTTCCTGGGGGGGGAAATGGAGGGGGAAGGGGGGGGGGGGAAATGGGGGGGGGTCCCCAGGGTTCTGGGGGGGGGGAAATGGGGGGGGTCCCTGGGGTTCCTGGGGGGGGGAGGTCCCGGGTTCCTTGGGGGGGGAAATGGGGGGGTTCCCCGGGTCCAGGTGCTGACGGGGGGGGGGTGCTCTGTGCCCCAGCACTGCATCGCTGAGAAAGTGAGGACCATCCGCAAGTACCGGAGCCGCCCCCTCTGTGAGTAGGGGGGGGGGGTTCCCAGTGCCCCCCCCCCTCCCCATCCCCACCCCCCCTTGGACCCCTCCCCAAATCCTCACTGCGGGGGGGGGGGGGGGACACACACAGGACAGGGCTGGGACCACGAGATGGGCCCGGGCCCCCTCCGTGGCCCTGCCTCCCCTCCCCTGGGCTCCAACCCCAGGCCTGGGAGGGGGGGGGGATCCCCACAACCCCGTGCCCCCCCCCCCCCAGCCCCTGAGCCCCCCCCCCGCCCCCCCCATTTGCAGGCCTGGAGCTGGAGGCGTCCCCCAGCCAGCTGCAGACCAAGGCCTACGTGCGGCAGCTGCAGGTGATCGACAACCAGAACCTCCTCTTCGAGCTCTCCTACAAGCTGGAGCCCGGCGCCCAGTGAGCCGGGGGGGGGGGTCCTAAGGGGGGGGGCCGGGGGGGTCCGGCCCCCCAGCACTGACGCACTTTGGCCGGGGGGGGGCAGGGGTTTGGGGTCTCCCCCCACATCCCCCCCCCCTCCCGTGTTTCACCCCCGTAGGGTTGGGGTGTGGGGGGGGGTCCCGGCCCCGGGGATTTGGGGTGGGGGGGCTGTGGGGGGGGGTCCTGGCCCCCGGTTTGGGATGGGGGGGGGGTGATGGGGGGGGTCCCGGCCCCCTGCCCCCACCCCCTCCACGGGGAGCCCCCCCCTATTTTTGTATGTGTTCCCCACCCCCCCCCCCCCGCAGCCCTGCTTCTGCCCATGCCCGGGGCGCCGCGCCCCCAGAATGTATATATTTTGTACCAAAAATGCCGTCTTTAATTGTAAATCTATTTTTTAAGAAAAAGGAGGAAAAAAAAAAAAAATAACAAAAAAATAATAATAAGGAAGCCCCACCGCCGAGCCTGAGGCCCAATAAATGGCTGTCCCCGTGCCCCTGTCCTGCCTCTGGGGGGGCTGCTGGGGGGTGGGGTGTGTGTGACGTCATGGTGGAGTGACGTCATGCTGGGAGTGACGTCAGAGGCGTGCTGTTGGCGTCACGGCGGGCCGCTACCGTCTGCGGGGCCTCGACCTTCTCAGGGTGGCCGCGGGCTGACGCGGTGCTGCAAACAGCGAGCCACGTGACTTCCCAACATGGCGGCTACAGAGGAAGTAGCCTGACCTTACCAACATGGCTGCCAGGAAATAAAACCGCCTGAGCTTTATACAGGGAGCGGCGGCCCCCGAGCTTGGCCGCGGCATCCCCGGGCCCCGAACGGCCTCTCGGCTTCCGGCGGATCTCCGCCCACCCCCGGGCCGCCTGAAGAGCGGGGCGCCCTCACCGTCATCTTGACCTTCCCAAGATGGCGGCCGCGCGCCTGCTCCTCACCTCCCTCCCCACAGCCCTTCCCAATATGGCCGCCCGACCTCCCCAACATGGCGCCGCGGCCCGGCCGCTGCCCCTCCCTCATCCGGCTTCTGCCCGCGCAGGCGCAGGCGGGGCGGCGGCCGCCATTTTGTTGGGCGGACGGCGGCGCGGGGGCCGCGTTTCCGGGTGCGGCGGGAGGAGGCCGCGGGCGGCGGTGAGGAGCGGGGGGGGCCCGGGGGGGTCCGGGAGGGGCTGGGGGGGCCCGGGGGTCTCTCGGGGCGCCGTGGCCGCGCTTGTACCGGGGCCTGTGGGGGGAGGAGGGCGCCGGAGGGGGGTCCTGTGGGGCTGGGGGGGCGCGTGGGGCCTATGAGGGGGCGGTGGGGGGGGTGGGAGGGGGATGTGGGGGGTGTGGGGGGACGGGGGGGGTGTATGGGGCCAGTGGGGGGGGCGTGGGGCCCGTCAGGAGGCAGTGGGGGGTGGGCGGGGGGCACTGGGGGGGGGCAGGGGTCTATAAAGGGGCAGAAGGGAGTCTGGGGGGCCGTAAGGAGGCAACGGGGGGGGTGTGGGGTGTGTAAAGGGGCAGTGGGGGGGGGGGTGTGGGGCCCGTAAGGAGGTAGTGGGGGGGGCGTGGGGTGTGTGTGGGGGCAGTAAGAATCCATAAGGAATCCATAGGGAGGCACCGGGGGGGTCTGGGGGGCCATAAGGAGGCAATGGGGGGGGTTGGGGTGTGTAAATAATAAGGGGCAGTGGGGGGGGCAGGGGTCTATAAAGAGGCATAAGAGGGTCAGGAGGCCCATAAGGAGGCGGGGGGGGGGGGCATGGGGTGTGTATGGGGGGCAGTGGGTGGGTTCTGAGAGTATAAAGAGGCAGAACGGGGTCATGGGGTCCATAAGGAGGCGGGGGGGTGGCGTGGGGTCTGTGTGGGGGCAGCTGGAGGGATGTGGGGTCCCTAAAGGGGCAATGGGGGGGTCAGGGGGTCTGTGAGAGGGCAGCTGGGGGAGTGGGGGGTCCATAGGGAGGCAATGGGGGGATGTAGGGTGGGGTAGAGAGGCAGTGTGGGGGGGTGTGAGTTCTTGTAAGGGGGCTGTGGGATCCCTAAGGAGCCGGGGGGGGCTCACACCGGGACCCCCGGGCAGAGTGCCCCCAGCCCGCCCTCAGGGGGAAGGCTCCGGCCCTGCCATCCCTTCGCCGTGCCCCCCCCCCCCCCAGCAGCTCCCCCCGTGAGCCGCCACCTGCCCGGGAGCTTCTGGGTGTCGGGGGGAGGAGGGGGGGGGGCGGAATTGGGGCTCCTGGGGGGGTCCCCAAGGCACCGCCGCCTCCCCTCAGAGCCAGCTGCCACCGATCCGCGTCCCGGGAGGCCTCGGGGGGGGGCGTGGGGGGGGGGTGTAAATGCGGTGAGCTGCCGGCCGTGAGGCCGAGCTTCCCCTCACTGGGACCCCGCTCCCCCTGGGGGGGGGCAAAGCCTCTGGGGGTGCGCAGCTCGCCGCCAGCCCCGCGGGGCTCTGTGGGGTGCTGAGCTCCGGGGGGGGGGCGGTTGTGGGAGCCGGCGCTGTGCTGGGGTTTGTCTCCCTGCCGCCCCGGCTCTGCCCTAATTAACTCTGCCCCGGCCCCGGCTCTGCCCTAATTAACTCCTCCCCGGCCCTGGCTGGTGGTTTTTTGGGGCCAGGAGGAGGAGGAGGAGGAGGAGGAGGAGGAGGAGGAGGCAGGAGCTGCCTCCCGACCCTCAGCTGCCTGCGGGGCGCTCCCCGCTCCCGATTTTCCCCGTCCCGGGAACCAAACGGGGCCGGCGGGGGGGGGTGTGTGTGTGGATATCGACCCCCTCCCCGATATCACCTGCATGTGGGTGGGAGGTGCGGGGCTTTGTGGGGCTTTGCGGGGGCTTTGCGGGGCCGGGCGGCAGCACGGGACCCCCCTCCTGCCCCCCGAGAATGGGGAGAGGGCGGAGACGAGCGAGCTCGGTGCCACCCCGTGCCTAGCGTCGGGATGCCGGTGGAGGTGAGCGGTGTCCTGGGGCCATCATCCCCTCCCCGCCCCCCGCCCGGGCTGCTGCCTTCTGCCCCCCTTGCCCCCCCCCCCCCCCGACGCCGTGAGTTGGGTTTATTTAAAGTAAAATAATTTTTGGCCCCAAATCGGCCGGCGACGCGGGCGCGCGAGGCCCCGCAGCTCACGGCGGCTGCGGCCGGGGGACGTCAAACCCCCAAATTCCAACCCGTTAACGAGCCGCAGGGCTTAACCCCCCCCCCCCCCCCCCCAAATTAAGACCTCAGCATGAGCATTGCCGGGGGCCGGGGACGCGATCCAGGAGGAGGGAGCGCGGCTTCGACTCCCGGGGCTGTGGGGGCACCCGGGGGTGGCTGCCGCCGGGGTCCTGCGCCTCGTGGCGGGGCGTGCTCGCGGCCAGCACCCCCCAGCGCCGTCCCCCAGCCTCTGTGTCCCCTCCCCCGTTAGCGTTCGTGGCGCCCGCGGCCCTAAAATGAAGCCGAGCACGGACCCGGCTGTGCGGGGACCCCGCTTGGCTCGCTTCCCCCCCCCAGCCCCAGGTTTTGGGGCCCTGTGGGGCGGCCCTGCCCGGCCGTTTGGGGCCGTCACACCAGCGGGACCCCTGCCGCTGCCCCCCCCCCCCCCCCATTGATCCCGTGCCCTAAATCCGGCCGGCGTGCGCGGTGCCTGCAGCTTCGGGGCCTCGCGCGAGCACCGGGCGCGTCCCCTAATTCCCCTCCCTGCGCGCCCCCGCGAGGGAAGGGGCCTTTCCTCAGCCCCCTAAACCCCGACGAACCCAGCGGGGAGGTTTTTCCGGGCGGCTGCTGCCTCCCGGCCGGGTCTTTGGGGTTTTGGGGCCCCTCGAGGCCGCCCCGAGCGCGTCCCCCGGCCGGCCCCTGCCTGGGAGAACCCTGCCGGCACTTGGCCGCCTCGCACCGCGGCCCGCAGCTCTTGCGAAAGAGGCACAGCCCCAGCGCCTCCGACCTACTGGGACCTACTGGGAGCACTGGGGAGAGGCAGCGGAGCTGGCGGCGCCCCGGTAGCCAGGAGGAGGAGGAGGAGGAGGAAGGCGCACGGCGAGGGGAGCGGGCGGCGCAGCGCCGGGGCTTCGTGACGCGGCGACGTCTCGTGGGGACGCCGCTTGTGCGTGCCGGCGCCGCCAGGGCTTTGGCGACGGTCCTGGGCCCCGGGCTCAGCGCCGGGGGCTCAGCACCGGGGGCTCAGCCCCCGGCCTCCGGTGAGGCTCAGCCCGCGGCGGGCCCGCTGCCGCCGAGGCGCCCGTCCCGGCGGCGTATTTCGCCTCGCCTCGTGGCTCAGCCCGCGGGCGCCACGGCGGCTGTTGGCGTGAGCTCGGGGTGGCAGGCTGGAGCTGGAGACGTGCTGCCTGCCCCCCCCCGCCCCCCCCCGACACCACCCGGGCCGTTTCCCCGACAGCTCCGTGCCCCGGCGGTGGGAAGAGAAGAGCCGCGGGTTCCCCCGGCCCGCCTCGCTCTGCGCCTGGCACCCCCCTGAGCGCACCCCAGTGCTGCTGGGTGTGTGTGGGGGGGTTATAAAGCGCCCCGGGATCCCTCTGAGGCTGCTCGGGGCAGCCCAAACCCACAAATTTTCCCCGGGTCAGCTCCGGCCGCCTCGGGGGGCACAGGCGGGACGGAGCCGTGGCTCCGAGCGGCTCCCGGCTGCTCCCCTCGTGTGCCGCCTCCGCCTCCCCGCCTTCCTCTCCCTCCTCACCGGCACTGGGGGGGGGGGTCTGCGCTCCCAAAAAGGATTTTTCCTGCTCCTGGGGGGGTCTGTGCCCTCCCAAAAAGGATTTTTCCTGCTCCTGCCTCTGCCAACCGAGCTCGGCCCAGAGCCGCCGGCGCGTCCCCGGCTCGGGGTCCAGGGGTTACGGGGGGGTGGGGGGGCATGTCCCCACCGAGGGCCGCGGAGCCCGTCCCATAATCATCAGAAACATTTTGTTTGGGGTTTTGTTGGGAAACGCATTGTCGGGGACTGGGGGCCGTCGGTGATTCCCGGCCCCGAGGTCCCACCGCGGCTCTCCGTGGGGTAAATCATTTAGGGCGCCGCCTCGGCCCCCCAGGGAAGGAAGGGGCTGAGACGCTGGGGAAGGCAGGGCCTGAATTCGGGGGGCGGGGGGGGGCGAGGCTTCGGGTGGGGAGCCGGGGGGGGTCAGGAAAAGGAGCCCGGCGAGGTCCGGGCCTTGGGAGCCGTCCCTGAACCGGTGCGGCCGCGTCCCGCAGCCGCCCTCGGGGGCTGGGGGCTCCTCTCGGCGTGGGCTCCGAAGCCGCTGCCTCCCCCAGGGCGCGGGGCCCTTTGCGAACGCCGGCCTGCTGCAGCGAGACGCCCCCCCCAGCACCCGAATCCCCCCCCCCCGAAAAAGAAAAAAAACAGGGAACGCCGGAAAAAAAAACAGGGAACGCCCAAAAAACCCCAGCCCGCCGCCCTCGGGGCACCGGCGGCGCCCGGGGTTGCTTTTGGGGGGGTGTCTCGCTCCCCCCCCCCCCCGCAGCGAGCAGGGGGCTTGTAGGGTGCCCGCAGGGGGCGGCCCGGGGTGCTGAGCGGGCCCTGGGTGCTGAGCGGGCACCTCTGGGAGCCAGCGGCGGGTTCAGCCCCCGAAATCGGGGCCGTTTGAAGCATCCGACGGGGGGGCCCTGGGCCGAGCCGGGCGCGCGTCCTGCTGGAGGACGGCAGCTGCTGAGCGAATTCGGGTGGTTTTTTTTTGGGGGGGGGACACACGCCACTGGGCGTCGCTTTTTGGGGTTTTTGCCCCCGCCTCGGGCCTTTCCCCGCGAGCTCAGGGGGCTGCCACGGCACCGGGAGCCCCCGAAACCCCCCCAGGGGTGGGCACGGGGAGGGCCCCACGGTGGTGGGGAGCTGCAGGGCGGCCGCCGCGTCCCGGGAGGTCTCCGCACGGCAAACGCGAGGCAGCGAGGGGTGCTGAGCGGCGCTGGGGGGGCTTTTTTTCACCCCCGGAGGATTTGGGTCGCGTCTCCCTGCCCTTCGCCACCCACGGCTGCTCCCAGGACCATCAGAGATCTCGGGGCTGTGGCCTGAAGGCTTGGGGGGGGGACGGCCCCAGCGCTCCCACCGGGGTCTCAGCACCGCTCAGCCCCCTTCCTCCGGCCCGGCTGCTTCTTGCTTTCTGCTTCTTGCTTTTGTTTTTTTTTGCTTTCTGCTTTTTGCTTTCTGCTTTTTACCTTTCATCCGAGCGGGGCCGAGCCGCAGCGCCCCGCTTCCCGGGGGCTCGGCGCCGGTTTCTCCCCGAGCTGCTTCGGGTTCAGCTCCTCCCTGCCCTCCTCCCGCGCTCTGCCAGCTCGCAGCCTCTACCCGGGCGCGGGTAAATATATTCTCCCCCCCGAAAGGGGCTCCCGGGGGGGGAAATGCCCCCTCTCCTCCCCAGCTGCACCCCGGGAGGTGGCCCTGGGGGATGTGGGTTGGTGGCGGAGGTGACGGCCAGCGGTGCTGGCTCGGGTCCGTGACACACGGGACTGAGTCAGGAGCCCCGATCCCCGAGTCAGGAGCCTCGTTACCGGCCGTGCTTCTCGGCAGCAGCTCTGCTAAGCACCTCCAGCCCGGCTGGCTCCGGCCGTCCCCTCCTGACACCGCGCTTCGCAGCCCCCTGGGGACGCGATCCTGCTGCGGGCAGGGAAGGAACCGGGGAAGGAGCCGGGGAAGGAGCTGAGGAAGGAGCCGAGGAAGGACGGAGAAGAAGCGCACGGGGAAGGAGCAAGGAGAAGGAGCAAGGAGAAGGAGCACGGGGAAGGAGTACAGAGGGAAGGAGCACGAGGAAGGAACCGAGGAAGGAGGAGGGAGAAGAAGCACACAGGGAAGGAGCCAGGGAAAGAGCAGGGAGAAGGAGCTCACGGGGAAAGAGCCCCCAGGGAAGGAGCGGGGGAAGGAGCCAGGGAAGGAGCATGAGGAAGGAGGGAGAAGAAGCACACAGGGAAGGAGCAAGGAGCACACAGGGAAGGAGCATGGGGAAGGAGCCGAGGAAGACAGAGGGAGAAGAAGCGCACAGGGAAGGAGCATGGGGAAGGAGCAAGGAGAAGGAGCACATGGAGAAGGATCTGGGGAAGAAGCCAGGGAAGGAGCCGAGGAAGGAGGAGGAAGAAGCAGCACAAAGAGAAGGAGCAGGGAGAAGGAGCACACGGGGAAGGATCTCCTCCTGCTCGGACCCGTCCCGGCAGCTCCCTGGCGCGCCCGTGCCGCGCTGGCTGCGATCCCGCCTGGCCGCGAACGCCGCAGCCCCGCGTGGGGCTGCCGGGCCGCCTCGGCGCAGCGTCCCCCCCCCCCGCAGAGCCCGGCGGGGCGCGTTTCGGCAGCAAGGTGCGGCTCGGGGGGCTGAGGGGACCCCTCGGGGGGGGGGAAGGGGCCCTGTGGAGGTGCCCCCGGGGACCCGGCGGTCCCGAGGGGCTGCAGGGGTGGCTCCTGCCCTCACCCGCTGGCTCAGTGGCGGAGCCCCTTCTCGTTCGGGTGCTTTCCGCGATTATTTTCTCGCTGCTGAGCTCTGCTGCTGGGCTCGGGGGCAGGGGGAGCCACAGCAGCACCGCGGGGCCCCGTTGTCTGCGGGGACGGCCGGCCCGGGGACGGGCCCTGTCTTATTTTAGGCTCCGTGCGCCGCGGCAGCAGTGAACTGTAGTTTATCCAGCGGGAGCCGAGGCCGAGAAGGGGGTCTGAGGTTTGAATACCCGACAGGAGCCCTTACAGAGGGCGCGGGCGCCTGCCTTCCGTCGCCGGGGTTGTAAAGGAGCTTCTGGGGTAAAGGCGTTCACGGCGGGGCTTTTCCTGGGGGAAGGAGCCCGTGGCTTCAGAGGGGGGGGGTTGTTCCCCCCTCACCCCTCGATCTGCCCCCGAAACGGGGACCCTGAGCGGCTCCACGTCACCATGTTCCTATTCCCTTCGCCGCCACCGCCGTCGGGTGGCTGCCGTCGGAGGCACGGGCCGGGTCCCGGCCCCTCGTGGTGCTCCCGGGCTCCCTCCCGGCCCCGCTCAGTCCCTGCTGCGGATCCGCAGCCGCTCGGCCCTCGAGGGGAGCTTGGGGCTCCTGCGGCGCGTCGAGGCGGGTTTGGGGACGCGCCGGGGCCGTGGGGCCGGGGCCGGGGCAGCTCCGGGTGCAGATCCCGTGGGTGCAGATCCCGTGGGTGCAGCACCCCAGGGGCCTCCCACGGCCGTAGCCCCGGGGGGCGAGGCGTCGCAGCGCTGTCCCCGGGGCCGCGTTCCTCCTGCAGCTCTCCCTTCCGTCCTCACCTCTCCCTCTCTCCGTCCCGCAGCCATGAGTGACTGGCCTCGGCCCCAGCACTGAGCAGCCGCGATGCCGATCCCCCCGCCGCCGCCGCCGCCGCCGCCCGGCCCCCCGCCGCCCCCCACCTTCAGCCAGGTAAGGGGCTTCTCTCCCGGCCCGCTGACGCCCCCTTCTTCACGCCCCCCCCCTCCTCCGGCCGCTCCTTGCCCACGGCTCCTCTGGTCCCCAGACCTCCTCCAGCACCTTCAGGTGCCCCCCAGGCCGTGCCTCGGTTTCCCTCGCTGCAGTCCGTGCGAGGGAAGGGGCTGCCTGTGGGCCCCTCCAGGATTTTCTCTGGCTCAGCACCTCCTGCCCCACCGTGGCTCGCCGGGGGGGCTTGCCCGGGGGCCGGGGCGCCTGGGGCTGAGCAGAAACGGGACGGGGCGATCGGGCCGTGCCCGCCGCGCGCGTCGCTGTTGGGCTGGCTCTGAGCTGCTGCTGAGCGGCCCCTGGTCCCCAGGCGAACACGGAGCCGCCGAAACTGAGCCGAGAGGAGCAGCGGGGCCGCGGGGCCCTCCTGCAGGACATCTGTAAAGGGACCAAGCTCAGGAAAGTGACGCAGATCAACGACCGCAGCGCCCCGATCCTCGAGAGTGAGTCGAGCTGCCCGGCGTGGCCCCTTGCGCGGGGCGCCGCCGTGCCCCTTCGGGGCGCCCTCCCGCCTCTCCCCGCGCCGTTCCTCCCGGCCGGAGCCAATTCTGCCCGCCGTGACCCCCGTGCCTCTCTCCTCCCAGAGCCCAAGGGTGGCGGCGGCGGCGGCGGCTACGGCGCGGGCTCGGCCGCGATCCAGCCCAAGGGGGGCCTCTTCCAGGGCGGCGTGCCCAAGCTGCGGCCCGTGGGAGCGAAGGAGAGCTCAGGTAGGGCTGCGCTCGGCGGGGCCTTCCCCGGGAGCCCCCCCGGGGCGGGAAGGGGTCGAGGCTCTCGCCGCGCGTGCCCGAGGATTTCGGCGGTTCGGCAGCAGGGCCCCCCCCGGCTCAGTGCCCCCGCAGGGCCGCGGGCACGCTGCGGTCTCCGTGCGGTGTCCCGAGCGCCCGAACCTCCTCCCCGCCGGGCCCCGAGCGCTGCGTGCGCCTCGCCCGGCGCCCCTGCCGCCCGTGCCAGCGAGCCGATGGCGGCGCCAAGCCCGCTGCCAGCTCCCCGATGGTGCCAGGCAGCTCCCCGCGGGGCGGGCGGGATGCCCCGTGCGGGCGCCGTGGGCTCAGCGCCGGCGCTCGGCACCATCCCGGGCTCCTCACTCCTCTTGCCCTCCCCGCAGACGGCTCGGCGAAGCAAACCCCGCAAGCGCCCGGCTCCAGAGCAGCCGCCCCCAGGCCCCCGGTGCCGGCCGGCAGCAGCCGCCCCCAGGACGATGCCGACGGCAGCCGAGGGTCCCCGCCGGAGCTGCCCCGCACCCAGAGGCCCTCCCTGCCCGACCTCTCCCGGCCCAGCTCCGCCGCCGCCGCCGGCGCCACCGGCATGAAGCACAGCTCGTCCGCCCCGCCGCCCCCGCCGCCGGGCCGCCGCAGCGCCGCGCCGCCCGCCCCCGGCCCCAAAATCCCCTCTTACAACCGGGAGAAGCCCCTGCCGCCCACCCCGGGACAGCGCCCGCCCCCCGGCAGGGACGGACCCCCGGCCCCGCCGCCCGGCAAACCCCCTCCGTCCCCCGTCAGCCACCGCACCGGGGCTCAAGGCCAGGCCCTCGCCCCCCCCGCCGCCCCCTTACCGCCAGCCCCCCGGCGTCCCCAACGGCCCTTCCAGCCCCGTGGCCGAGGCCGCCCCCGAGCTGCCGCAGAGACACAACTCCCTGCACAGGAAGGCGCCCGGCCCCTTACGGGGGCTCGCGCCCCCGCCGCCCGCCGCCGCCTCCCCGTCTCTCCAGGGCGGCCGCCCCCCGCCGCCGGCCAGGGACCCCCCCAGCCGCGCTGCAGGTAAGGAAGAAAAAAACAAAAAGAAAAAAAAAAGCTGGGTGCTCTTCGGGGACGGAGCCCCTCTGGTGCGCCTCGGGGCGCGAGGAGCCGTCGTGGTGGGGTTTTTTTTTTGGGGGGGGCTGGGGTGGTGGTGGGGGGGAAGCGGCGGCACCGGGACGCGGCGAGGTTCTTCCAGCACAGGGGTCGAGCGCGGGGAGGTTTCGGGGTTGTCCCGTCCTGCGGGAGGCCCTGGTCCTGGGCTCCGTTTGTCCAGCTCCTTCCGTGCCTCTTGTTGGCACCGGGATGTGGCCGTGCCCCCCCCCCCGGTGCCCCCCCGTGCGCTCTCGGGCTCCGCGGCCAGACCGCAGCTCCCGCCTGGGCCCCGGCCAAGCCGCGCCGTGCTGCCGGCCCTGCCAGCCTCCCCGGGCCGGGTCGCAGCCCGGCTGCGGGTAATTAGCCTAACGAGGAGCGTGCGGTGGCCGGGTGGGAGTGAGGGGTTGGGTCTGGGGGGGGGTCCTGCCGCGGGACCCCGCGCGCCGCTGGCGGTGCAGACGGACCTGCAGGGCCTCGAAGCCTCGCGCGGGCGAGCTCGCGGCCCCTCTGGGGGCAGAGCGAGACGTGGCTCCCGAAACATCGGGCTGCTCGGCCGGGGGGGGACTCGGCGGGCAGAGCTGGGGGGCTCACGCCCACCTGGGGGGGCTCACACCCACCCCAGGGGGCTCACCCCCACCTGGGGGGCCCACACCCATCCTGGGGGGGGCTCACACCCATTCCGGGGGTCTTATGCCCACCCTGGGGGCCTCACACCCACCCTGGGGACCTTACACCCACCCTGCAGGGCTCACGCCCATCCTGGGGGGGGCTCATGCCCACCCCGGGGGGGGCTCACACCCACCCTGGGGGGCTCACACCCACCCTGGGGGCCTTACACCCATCCTGGGGGCCCTACACCCATCCTGGGGGGGGCTCACCCCCACCCCGGGGGGCTCACCCCCACCCTGATCTGTGGCGGGGGGCAGAGAGACGTCGGGAGCAAGCGGGGAACGTCCCCACATGTCCCAGGGGAGGATGGCCCTGTCCCTTTCCCCCCTCCACCCCGCTGAGCCGGGGTTTTCTGCCCCCCGGGGGGAGTTGGGGGGGGGCCTCGTCCCACCCCAGCCCCCCCCCCCTCTCTCCTCGCAGCCCCGCCGCCCCCGCCGCCGCTGCTGCGCAATGGGGGGCGCGACGCCCCCCCCGCCTCCGCCGCCCCCCCCCCTACAGACTGCACGGCTCCTCCGAGCCCCCCGGCCGAGGGAAGCCCCCCCCGCCGCCCACCCGCACGCCGGCCGGGCCCCCCCCGCCGCCGCCCCCGCCGGTGAGAAACGGGCACCGGGACTCCATCGCCGCCGTCAGGGCGCTGCTGGGTGAGTGCGGCTCGGGGTCGGCGTGGGGGGGGTCCGGGGGGGTCCAGGGGGGGTCCGGGAGCAGCGCCGAGCCCTTTGGCTTCATCTTTCCCCCCCCCTCGCCCCGCTTTTTGTTTTTTCCCCCCCCGTTTTCTGCAGACGACTTCGAGGCCAAGTACTCCTTCCACCCCGTCGAAGACTTCCCGGCCCCCGAGGAGTACAAATACTTCCAGAGGATCTACCCCAGCAAATCCAACAGAGGTAAGGGGGCCGCGGCCCCCCCGCCTTATTTTTTATTTTTATTTCCATTTATTTCCACTTATTATATTTTTATTATTCATTATTATATTTTTATTATTTATTATATTAATATTATCACGAATATCTATTATATTTTATTTATTACTATTATTATTATTATTATTATTATTATTATTATTTTAATTTTTATTTTTTTATATCGGGTCCTGCCTGTCCCTGCTCCCAGCCTGGGGGCTCCCCCCCCCTCCTGCTCCTCACCGTGGCCTTGCCGCGGGGGGGTCTGCACCCCCCCCCCCAGGGCGTGCTGAGCTGGGTTATTTTCAGAGCCATGAATTTTTTTTTAAGAGCCCCCCCCCTGCCTGGGGGGTGAGGGGAGCACCGGGGGGGGGTGGGGGGGCTCTAACCCCCCTTTTTTTTTTTGGTGCGGGTGCCGGTTTCACCGTCCCCTCTCTCTCCCCGCAGCCACGCGCGGGGCCCCCCCTCTGCCCCCCATCCCCAGGTGAAAGCGGTGGCGGCGCCGGCGGCTTCTTCCTGAGCGGGGGCACGGAGCTGCTGCCCCCCCCCCCACCTTTTCCTCCGATGGACCCCCCCCAAAAAAAAAACAACACCTCCCCACCCCAGGAAACCTGCATGAGAACCTCCCAGCGCCTTCGTGCCCCCCCCAGCCCTGCGCCCCCCCCCCCGGCCCTCCCTCACCCCAAAGCCCTTCCCCACCGCGGCACAAGGAGCTTGGGGGGGTGGGGGGGGGCGCGGGGCAGCCACGGAGCCCCCCCCCAGAGCTCTTCGTTTGCACAGGACCCACTGAAGGAGCCTTGGGGGGGGGCTCAGCACCGCCACGGGTCCTCCACGGGTTTCGCAGCCCCCGTTTTAACACTAAATCCCCAAATCCGGGCGTTTTACCCCGCAGGCAGCGGGGGGGGGGGGGCAGGATGCGGCCCCCCGGGGGGGCTCCCTTTGCCTTACGCTGAGCGACAGCCGGTGCTGGGAGGGGGGGGGGGGCTCCCGTTAACCGGATCCGGACGCTTGTGCTGCGGGGGGGGGGCGGCTGTACTAAAATCCTCACCTTTAACTTGTTTTTGTTGTTATTGTTGGTTTTTGTACGAGGCTGGAACCTTCCCCCCGCGGAGCTGGGAGCGAGGCGCGTCGCTGGGGGGGGGGGGACGCGGTTTTGGTTAAATAAAGGAAGAAATGGTTCTCCCCGAGCGCCCGCCTCGGTCCCTGGGGGCTGCGGGGGGGGGCGGCGGGGAGGGAGGAGGGAACCCCCCCCCCCCCCCGCCGTGAGCACGGATTTGGGTTAAATAAAGGAAATAACGGTGCGTCGGTGTCCCTGGGGATGCAGCGCCTCGCTGGGGGCTCTGCTTGGGTGCCCCATTTCCGCCTGGGGGGGTACTGGGAGCCCTGGGGATACTGGGAGGACTGGGAGCTGGGACTGGGGATACTGGGAGGGCTGGGGAACTGGGAGTGGGGAATACTGGGAGCACTGGGGGCTGGGATCTGGGGTACTGGGAGCGGTGGAGAGTTGGGACTGGTGATATTGGGAGCACTGGGGGACTGGGGCTTGGGATACTGGGAGCACTGGGGAGCTGGGACTGGGGATACTGGTTATATTGAGAGCACTGGGGAGCTGGGAGTGGGGATACTGGGAGGGCTGGGGAGCTGGGACTGGGGATACTGGGAGAACTGGGGATACTGCGGGTGCTGAGGATACTGGGAGCGGTGGGGAGCTGGGCCTGGGGATACTGGGAGTGGTGGAGAGTTGGGACTGGTGATGCTGGGAGCCGTGGGGAACCGGGACTGGGGATACTGGGAGGCAGTTCGGGGCCGTGGAGGCTCCCCAGCCCCTCCGCCCCCCACCCTCAGGACTACATCTCCCAGCAAGCCTTGCGCGCCGCGGCATACACCTCCCGGCATGCCCCGCGCGTTGGCGCCAATTAGCCGGAGCGCTTGGCGCGGGACTTGGCGATTGGCGCCGGCGGCGCGGGAGCGCGGCCAATGGGGCGGCGGGGGCGGGGCCTGGCCGGCCTGGTGGCGGGAACGGCGGGGCTGCGGCTGAGTTGGCGCCAGGAGGTTGGTGGGGGCGGCCGGGGGGCTCTGGGGGGGCTGTGGGGGGCTATGGGGCAGGGCACAGGGGCAGGACACCTGGGTTAGGGGGCAGGGAATAGGGGCAGGGCACCAGGGTTATGGGGCAGGAAGCAGGGGTTTGTGGGGGCCGGGATATTGGGGGCAGAGGGCTGTGGGGCATGGGGGGCAGGGCTATAGGGCGGATAGGGGCAGTGGTATGGGGTCGTCGTAGGGCTGGGGTACATGGGGCGAGGCTGGGGGGCTGTGGGGAGCACGCGTGGGGTGAGGGTGGGGGTTGTATGGGGTCACATTGTAGGGCTGGGGGGCTGCGGGGAGCGTGCGCGGGGTAAGGGCGGCGATATAGGGTCATGTTGTAGGGCTGGGGGGCCGTGGGGAGCACAAACATGGGGTAAGGGTGGTGGGATGGGGGTTGTGTTATAGGGCTGGGGCACACGGGGCAAGGCTGGGGGTCTATGGGGAGTGCACATGGGGTAAGGGTGGTGATAGGGGGTCATGTGGGGCTGGGGGGCTATGGGGAGGTGTGGGCAGAGCCGGGGAACGCGGAGGGGGGGCGGGGGGCCAGGGGAAGCTGCGGGTGGGGGTCTCCCGGTGTGACGCTGCCTCTCCCCGCAGAGCCCCCCAGCCATGCCCAGCACCCGCTCGCAGAGCCAGGCCACCATCGGCTTCCCCCGCCGGAGGAGCGCCCGCTGCCTCGCCGCCCCCCCGGCCAAGACCCCCCTGGCCAAGCCCCCCCTGGATGGCCCCGACCATGACCCCGCCGCCCCGAACCTCTCGCCCTTGCCCAGGAGCCCCGCGGAGCCCAGCCCCGCAGCCCCGGCCCCGCTCTCGCCCCGGAGCCAAGCGCTGCCCCTGAGCCCCCGCAAGCGCCTGGGTGAGCCCCCGCCTGCCCCCCCCCACCTTGGGACAGGGCTGAAGCCCCCTCCCTGGGTGCTGCCGCGTGAGGCCGGGGGGCGTCCTCCGGGGTGCAAAGCGCTTTTCTCTCCTCTGCGAGCGCTCGGAGCAGCGTCGCGGTCGGGACCGTGGTGCTGGGCTGAGCTGTCCCCTCGTGTCCCCCCCCTCGGCAGGCGATGACAACCTGTGCAACGTCCCCCACGCCCTGCCCTGCTCCCCGGCCAAGCGCAGCAAGGAGAACCGGGGGCGCCGCCTGCTTTTCGGGGACGCCGCGGCCTCCCCGGGGAAGCACGGCAGCCCGGAGAAGCTGAGCAACCCGGGGAAGCCGCCGAGCACCCCGGAGAAGCCCAGCACCCCGGGGCCATCCACGCCGCTCCGAGGGCAGGAGACCCCCCAAAGCTCGGGGCGCAGCGGGGACCCTGCGCGCGCCCGGCTCTTCAGGCCCGAAGGTGAGCGCGGACGGCCCGGGACGGGGGTCCCCAAGGTGTGTGTATGTGGGGGGGGGGGGGGGACACAGCCTCCCCTAACCCTATTTTTCCTTTTCCCCTGTCCCAACGCAGGGACCTGCTACCAGCAGGCGAAGCGGGCGCTGCACGCCGCCGTGCCCGAGCGCCTGCAGGGCCGGGAGCGGGAGGCGGGCGCCATCCGGCAATTCCTGCGGGAGCACCTGGGCGCCCGGCGCCCCGGCAGCCTCTACATCTCGGGAGCCCCCGGGACGGGCAAGACGGCGTGCCTGAGCTGCGTCCTGCGCGACTGCCAGGTGCTGGGCCCGGGCTCCCCGCGGGAACCCCGAAACTTTGGGGGGTTTGGAGAGGGTCCCGCGTTCGGGGGCGAGGGGGGGGTGGGGGTCTTTCCCTGGGGTTTTACGAGCTGGAGATGCAATGCCCTGACCCCCCCCGTGGTGTTTCCCTTTCCCCGGCAGGACGAGCTGGCGGGGAGCCGGACCGTGGTGCTGAACTGCATGGCGCTCAGCACCCCGCACGCCGTCTTCCCCGCCGTGGCGCAGCAGCTGGGGCTGCCGGGGGCCGGGAGGGAGGCGCTCAGGAGGCTGGAGAAGGAGCTGACGGCCGCGGGGCCCATGCTGTGAGTCCCGAGGCAGGGGCTGGGACCCGTATCCCGTCCTCTCCCCTGCCCTGGGTACCCCCAGGGGGTCGCGGGGGGGGGGATTTTGGGGCTGAGCTGAGCATCGCCCCCCCTGCAGGCTGCTGGTGCTGGACGAGCTGGACCAGCTGGAGAGCAAGGGGCAGGACGTGCTCTACACCATCTTCGAGTGGCCCCGGCTGCCCGGCTCCAGGCTCGTCCTCATCGGTGAGCACAAAATCACCCCCCCCCCCCGCCTCCAAAATCGAGGTCAAGCCCCCCCTGGACCCCCTCGAAGTCCCCCCCCTTAACCCCGCTGTGCCCCGCAGGGCTGGCCAACGCGCTGGACCTGACGGAGCGCAGCCTGGCACGGCTGCACGCCCGCCTGGCCCCCGGCCCCCCCCGCCTGCTGCATTTCCCCCCCTACAGCCGCCAGCAGCTGGCGGCCATCCTGCAGGAGCGCCTGGCCCGGGGGGGGGCCGAGCCCCTGGTGGACCCCCGCGCCCTCCAGTTCTGCGCCCGCAAGGTCTCGGCCGTGTCCGGCGACGCGCGCAAAGCCCTCGACATCTGCAGGTGAGGGACCGGGGGGGGGTGAAGGGTTCCTGCTTCCAGTGACCCCCCCGGGGGGCTCGGGGAAGCTGGGGGGGGGCTTTTTGTTGTGGGGGGGTGGTGATAGGATGGGGGGTTTAAGCTTAAAAAGCGGAGGTTTAGGTTAAATGCGTTTATTATTAGATATACGGGGAGGAAAGATGGTGACGCCGCGTCCCGGGGGGGTCGCGGGGGAGGCAGGAGGCAGGAAAAGGGGGTGCTCAGCGCCATGGGGCGACGCGTGGTGGTGCTGAGCCCGGCTCTGGGTGCTGAGGGGGCCGGGGCCGTCTCCCCGCAGGCGAGCCGTGGAGCTGGTGGAGCTGGACGTGAGGACCCAGACCCTCCTCAAGCCCCCGCCCAGCTGTAAGTAGTTGGGGGGGGGCGTGGGGGGGGTCACTGGGGGGCGGCCCCGAAGGGAGGCACAAAGCTCGGTGTCCCCCCTCCCTGGGGGACAGCTGGGTTTTGTGCCACCCCCAAAAAAAAACCCTGACCCCCCCCTCCCCGCTTTCTGCCTGCAGGTGACCCCCCCTCCGCGCCCTCCCCGGTGCCCACGCGCGTGGGGCTCCCGCACGTCTCCCGCGTCCTCTCGGAGGTGTTTGGGGACAGGATGGCGGCGGGGGGGCGCGGGGCCCCGGACACCTTCCCCCTGCAGCAGAAAGTCCTCGTGTGCTCCCTGCTGCTGCTCGCACGGCACCTGCGCGCCCGCGAGGTCACGCTGGGGAAGGTGAGGTTTGGGGCCGGGGGTCTTGGGGTTCCCTGGGGTGCTTAGAGTCCTTGGGGTCCCCGAGGTCCTTGGGCTCCTTGGGGGTCTCTGAGGTCCCCAAGGTCCCTGGGGTCCTTAGGGTCCCTGATGTTCCTGGGGTTCTTGGGGGCCCTGGGGGTCCCTGAAGCCCATGAGGTCCTTAGGGTGCCTGGTGTCCCCAGGGTCTCTGAGGTCCCTGGGGTCCCCAAAGTCCCTGGGGTCTCTGGGGTCCTTAGGGTCCCCGAAGTCCCTCGTGTTCCTGGGGTCCCTGGCGTCCCCAAGGTCCCTGGGGTCCCCGAGGTCTTTGGGAGTCCCCAGGGTCTCTGAGGTCCCTGGGGTCCTTAGGGCCCCCGGTGTCCCCGGGGTCCTTAGGGTCTCTGGGGTCCTTAGGGTCCCTGCTGTCCCCAAGGTCCCTGGGCTCCTTGGGGGTCCCCGAGTTCCCTGGCATCCCGAGGTCCTTAGGGTCCCTGGGCTCCTTGGGGGGGTCCCCGGGGTCCCCGTGGTGTCCCCCCCCACGCCGACACTGCCCCCGCTGCCCCCAGCTCCACGACGCCTACAGCCGCGTGTGCCGCCGGCAGCAGCTCCCCGCCGTGGACCAGGCCGAGTGCCTGTCCTCGTCACCCTGCTGGAGGCCCGCGGCGTCCTGCGGCTGAAGAGGGCCAAGGAGGCCCGGCTGGCCAAGGTAGGATTTGGGGGGGCCGGGGGGGGGGGGGGGTCACCCCCCCCCACTTTGTGGGTGCTGAGCCCCTCCGCTGTCCCCGTCCCCAGGTGTCCCTGAAGATCGAGGAGGAGGAGGCACGGCACGCGCTGCAGGACGCCGTGCTGGTGGGGAGCATCCTGGCGCAGGGGCTGCTTTAGGGGCCCCCCCCGGGACACCACAGCCCCCCCAGGGACACCACAGCCCCCCCCGGGACACCCCAGCCCCCCCGTTCCCCCCCTCCTGCAGTGCTCGGCGCGGTTTTAGGCGGCACAGCCACGGGTACAGAGGGGGGGGGTCCCGGCTGCGCCTGGATCCAGCAGGACCCCCCCCCATTTTTCTTGTTTCTGTTGGTTTTAAGGGGTGGGAGGCTGCTGCCCCCCCCCCCCCCCCACCGCCCCCCCTGCTCCATTTTGGGGGGGGGGTGCTGCCACCCCCCCATCTCCTGCTGCTAATAAAGTCCTGGTTCGGCGACGGGCTCCTGCCTCTGGGGGCTTCCCCCCCCCCGCTGCTCCCTGGGGGTCCTGGGTGTGCCCACCCCCCCCTTTCTGCACCCCCCCCACCCTTTTTGTCCCCCCCCCCCAGCTGCTCCCGGCGCCTCCTCCGCCTGCATTAACCGAGGGCGGCTCTGACCTCATTCTGCAGCCTCCCGGCTGCGGGGGCGTAAGGGGGGGGGGGCTCCAGGAAGGGGGGGCCCAGCCCTTTCCCCCCCCCTTCCCCCCCCCTTCCCCCCCCCCTTCCCCCCCCCCTTCCCCCCCATCCTGCCATTAATAACCCCCCCCAGGCAGTGGGAGATCTGGGGGGGGGGGTGGGCCTCACCTTATCCCTGCCCCAGTGGGGGGGGGGGGGCACCCATGGGTGCTGCGTTGGGTGCTGCCTGCCCGGGGGGGTCCTCAGAACCCTGGGGGGGGGTTGGGGGGGGGGCAGCCCTGCTCCCACGCCCCCCCCCCACCCCCCCGGGGCTGCAGGCGCTAATTGGGGCCGGGCGCTTTGATCTCTCAGCCGCTTCCCGCAGCCTAATGAGGGCCTGGCCCTGGCTGGGCCCCCCCCCCCCCCGGGGGGTGGCAGGAGGTGGGGGGGGCACAATGGGGGTCCCGGGCGGGGGGGGAGCACAAGGTAAGGGGGTGCTGCCCCCCCAGCCCTGTCCGTGTGGTCCCCGGGGCTCCCAGCACCAGGTGCGGGGGCTGCTGGGGGGGGGGGGCACATGGCACAACCTCAGCCTGGGGGGGCCTTTAGGGCGTCCCCGTGCCCCCCCCCCCCCGGGGCTGTGGGGTCCCCGTGGTGCAGGACCCGGCCCTGTCCTTGTCCCGTCCCCCCCTCCCCGGTGCCTGGCAGGATGCTGGTGCTGAGCTGCCCCCCCTGCCCCCCATTTCACCCCCCCCAGCCCCAGGGGACACTTTGGGGACCCCCAGGCAGGGACAGGGCTGGGGGGGGGGGGGGTCAGGGCCCGGTGCCTCCCCCCAGTGGAGCTGAGCTGATAACGGGGGCGGGGGGGGGGGGCGCTATTTGTAGCTGGGCTGTGTGCCTGGTGGTGCAGCCTCATGGGGGGGGGAGCAGCAATTTTGTGCCCCCCCCCCCCCCCCGTGTCCTTGTCACCCACGGGCACCAGCACCCCAACACCCACTTCCATGGGGCAAACCCCTTTTTTTTGGGGGGGGGGGGGGGGTTAAGGGGGGTGCCACCACCGTGCCCCTCCCCCCCTCCCAGGGGCCACATCCTGCCCGGTGCCACGGGGGCCGGGACGGAAGCGGGTGGCACTGCGGGTGCCCGCGGTGACGCGGCGGGGTGACGCAGGGGCCGTGCGCCCCCCCCGACCCCCCCACCCAGGTGGGTTTGGGCGAGGGTGGCACTGGGCAGGGGGGGCACCTGGGTGCCACGTGGCCCTACGGTGTCCCCAGGGTGTCCCGGCCGTGCCGGTGGCACGGTGAGCGTGGCACCCGGTGCTGTGCGCCCCCATCCCATTGCCTCAGCACCCCGGGGGTGCTGCTCGTGGGTGTCCCCAGTGTCCCCCCATTGTCCCCCTGGCGTCCCCGGTGTCCCCGTGGTGTCCCCACGGTGTCCCAGCCGTGCTGGTGGCACGGTGAGCGTGGCACCCGGTGCTGTGCGCCCCCATCCCGTTGCCTCAGCACCCTGGGGTGCTGCCAGGGGGTCCCTGCTGTATCCCCGCCGTGTCCCCACGGTGTGCTGGCTGTGCCGGTGGCATGGAGAGCGTGGCACCTGGTGCCATGCACCACTGTGTCCCCTTGCCTCAGCACCCCGGGGTGCTGCCGGTGGGTGCCCGGTGGGTCCCCGCAGTGTCCCCACGGTGTCCCCCCCGGCGTCCCGGTGTCCCCACGCCGGTGTCCCCGTGGTGTCCCCCACGGTGTCCCGGCCATGCCGGTGTCCCCGGCGAGCATGGCACCCTGTATCCCACGGCCTCAGCACCCCAGGGTGCTGCCGGTGGGTCCCCCACCGTGTCCCCTTGGCATCCCTGCGTCCCCCCTGGTGCCCCCCCCTCGGCATCCCGGTGTCCCCACGCCGGTGTCCCCGGCGCCCCGCTGTCCTCCCGTGGCCTCTCCTTACATAAGGGCCACGTGGGCGGCCACGGTGCCCTCCCCGCGCTGTCACCGCCGGCACCCAGATGCCATCTGACAGCCGCTTCCGCGCCGCTGCACCCGCTGCGGGGCCGGGGGGGGGGACACGGGGGGGGGGGGCAAAAAGGGGGGGGGGGGGCCGTGGGGTGACCTCGCGTTTGGGGACACCGCCAGCCCTCCCGGCATGGCCCCGGCGCTCAGCGGGGTTTGGTGCTGGGGGGTTTGGGGGGGGGAGCACAGGGGGGGGGAGTGGGGCTGGGGGCAATGGGGGGGTCCCATCCTGGGGGGGGTCCCATCCTGGGGGGGGGGCCGCAGAGCCCATCTGGGAGCCCTTTGGCACCTTCCTCCTGGCTGGGCCTTGCCGCAGTGGCCCGTGTGTTCTGGGGGGAGGGTCTGGAGGGGGTCCGGGGGGGGTCCAGCAACCCTCACCCCCCCCCCAGGGTCACCCATGGGAAATTGAGGCCATGCCCCCTCCCCCCCCCCCCCCATTTCCCCCCCATTTGGGGTCCCTGCAGCCCTGGGGCCCATGGGTGGCCCCCCTACCCCCCTGGGGTGCTCAGGACCTCCCCAGCCCTGTGCCCCCCCCATCTGTCCCCCCCTTCCCCCCCCCCCCCCCAAAATTTTCCCCTCGGTGACCCCCAACCCCCCTGGGGGTGCTCCAAAAGCCCCCCCCCCCTCGGAGTACCCCCAGCCCTGCCCCCTCCACACCCCCCTCAACCACGGGGGGGGCACCCCACCCCCCCCCCCCGCCCCCCCCCAGTGTGGGGGGGCAGCCATCAGACACCGCCCCCCCCCCACATCAGAAACCCGCCGCGGCCCCTTTAAGACCCCCCCCCCCCGCACTTTCTCCCCCTTCCGCCTTCGCCGCCGCTTCAAAGCGCTCCGCTGCCGCCAGGCCACGCCCCCGCCGGCGCCCCATTGGCGGGAGGGGCGGGGCCGGGAGGAGGGGGCGTGGCCAAGGCGGGGTGGGGCGGGTCAGCGGGGTAAGGCGAGGCTAGCGGGTAGGGGGCGTGGCCAGGAGAACGGGGGGCGTGGCCAGGAGCGGAGGGGCGTGGCCAGAAGGAGGGGGCGTGGCCAGGAGGAGGGGGGCGTGGCCAGGAGGCTGGGGCGTAGGCAGCGGTGGGGACGGAGTGGAGCGGGGAGGGGGCGTGGCCCTACGAGGAAGGGGGCGTGGCCGGCGCGGAGTGGGCGTGGCCAGCGGGGGCGGGGCGGCGCGCGCCCTCCCCGCCCTCCCTCCCCGCCGCCGCCGCCGCCGCCGCCGCCGCCGCCGCCGCCGCGCCCGGCGCAGCCCCGCCCGGCCCGGCCCAGCCCGGCCCGGCCCAGCCCCGGGTAAAGTTTCCCCCGCGAGCACATGACTCGCAATGGCCGCCGCCGCCTCGCGCTGAGAGCTCCCCCCTTCGCCGCCGCCGTCCCTTCCTCTCCCTTCCGGTCGGGTCCCCGCTCCCCGCCGCCATGCAGCAGCAGCCGCCGCCGCCGCCGCCCGGAGCCCGCGGGCCGTGAAGGAGCTGCCGTGAGCAGGTACCGAGCGGGGCCCCCCCCCCCCCACTCCCCCCCCCCTCCCCGGGGATCCGCCGCCGCCCCGCCCGCCGGGCCCAGGCGCCGTTTCCCGAGGCCCTGCGGGCGGGGCAGGGCCGGCCGAGTTCCCCCCCCCCCCCCCCCCCGCCCAGGGGCACCGGGACCGGGTGCGGCCCGGCGGGGGGGGGGCTGGTGGAACCCCCCCCCCCAGAGTCCGGGGGGGGTGGGCTCTGGGGTGCCCCACCGGGGGTGCCCCCCCCCCCCCCGCAGTGGTTAAGGGGGGGGGCTCAAGGGGGGGGCTCTGGATTGGGGGGGGGGCGGGAGGGCGGGGGGGCATAGGGTGGGGGGTGCCCCCCCCCATAGAAAAGGGGTACCCTGTTGGATACGGGGTGCCCCTTAAGGGAAAGGGGGCGCTGGGGGCCCCCCCGGGCGGCTGAGGTCGCTGTGTGGCCCCGGAGCAGGATCATTGCCCCCCCCCCCAGCTGCATTAACCCCCCCCCTTTGTGTTTGGGGGTGCTGCCCCCCCCCTTCCGGTGCCCCCCAAATTGCGGGGGTCTCCTCTTGGGCTGAGGTCTGGGGGTTCCCCAGCCCCCCCCCCACTTATTCCCCTCCCCCAGCTCTTACGGGGCTCAGGGCACCCAAATTGGGGCTGGGGGGGGGCCCCAGGAGCTGGGTGCTGGAGGGGGTTAATGGGGGGGGGCACAGCGGGAGCAGGGTGCTGGGTGCCCCCCAGGAGCGTGGTGCTGAGCCCCCCCCCCCGGGCTGGGCTCTGGGTGCCCCCGGAGCACTGCAGGCACCCTGCATGGAGGGGGGGGGGCGGCGGGGGGCCTGGTGCACGGCCGCCGCTTCCCCTTTTTGGGGGTGCCTTTGTGGGGGGGGGGGGTGAGACGGGGGCGGGGGGGGGCAGTCAGGGCGCAGCCGCTGCCCCAGCTGCGTGGGCCTCTGCGGTGCCAGTGAGTGGGGCTGGGGGGGGGGGGGTTGGGGGGCACCTATGGGTGCCAAGGGTTGTGGGGGGGGTCCTGGGGGGGGCAGCGAGCGGTGTCTGTGCCGCTTCCTGGCCCGGCGGGGGCCGTCCCGCGGAGGAAGTCATCCCTCTCCCCGCGGCTGACAGGGCGCTGGCGCGGCGGCGGGGCTGGGGGGGGGCCAGAGAGGGGGCTCCGGCTGCTGCCCCCCCCCTTCTGCCTGCCTTTTGCTCGGGGGGGGGGGGCACTGAGCCCTGGCCCCCTCCTTGCAGCGGTGGCCGGGGGCGAGCCACGCCGGGCGCTGCGGTGGCCCCCAAGGTGGGGGGGGGCGGTGGGGTGACCCCCCCCCCCTTCCCCCCCACCTCATGCAGCCGGGAGGGATGGGAAAAACCAGAGCCCCCTCCACCCCAGCCTGCTGGGAGCAGGGGGTGTCCCCCAAAATCTTTGACCTTTGACCCCATTTGGCTTCTTGGGGGGGGGGGGCTGAAGGGGGGGGTGTCCCCTATGGGACGCGCCCGGTGCCCCGGCTGCGCCGCCCCGAGGTGCCCTCGTCCCCGCCGGGATTAGCGGGGTGACGGCTCCGGGGCTTAGCGGCCCCGCGCCCGCCGCTGCCGGGGCCATATGTCCCCAGGGGGTGCGGGCCCTTGCCCTTGGGGGTGACCTTGGGGGGGGCCGCCGTGGGGCATGCGTGGCCCTGCGGCTCCCGGCTGCGTGGCGGAGCCGGGAGCGGGGCGCTGGCACCGGCACCGCGGCAGGACCCCGGGTCCCTTCACCCCTGTCCCCCCCCTTGGGTGCCACCGGAGCCCGTGGGTGGCACTGGGGGGCTGGGGGGGGACACGCACCCAGGCGCCGCGTCCCAGCCCGGTTTGTCCCCGTGTGCCCGGTGCCGGTGAGCCCGGGGAGGGCCCCGTGCCGCCGCCTGCCCCGCGGCGCTGGGATTCACCAGCTCGGCGGCGGCTCCGGCTCTATTTATAACCGGGAGGCTGCGGCGCGCCGACGTGCCACGCTCGCTGCGCCAGCCCCGCGCCGCCCGCGCCGACAGCTTTTGGGGACAGCGAGGGGACGGCCCCCACCCCCCCCCACACACACACGCTCAGCCCTTTTTGGGTCCCCGCCGCGGCGCTTTTGGGGTCCCCGCGGCCGCCCAGCTGGGGCGGCGCGCTCGCCGTGCCGTGGGGCGCCCGGTGCCGTGGGGCGCCCCGCGGTGGCACTGCCAGCCCCTGGGGCTCTGGGGGAAGGGCTGCGATCATATCTGCGGTGACACATGTGCTGATTACGGAAAATGGGTTAATCTCCCTGCGGCTGGAGGAGGCTTAGCCGGGGGTGGGGGGGGCAGGGGGGGGGGGCTCACGGCAGGGGCCGCGTGTGGCCGCCTGCGCCAGGCCGTGCCAGGGGACGCGGTGCCGGGACGCCCCTCGTGCGCCCTGCGCCGGGCGGGTGGCAGCTTCGGGGCGCGGCACCTGGAGCCCCCGAGGGTGCTTCGGTGCACGCCGGGGCCCGGCTTGAGCCATCGTGCCCCCCCCCCTGCCCAGGGCTCGGCGCAGCCCGGTGCCGCCGTGCCGGAGGGGAGCGCGAGGGGCACGGCGGCACCGACCGCCCGCTGGAGCGCGCGGCCGCCAGCCCGCTGCGTCCACCCACGCCGGCCCCGGGCGCCGTGTCCCGAGCGGCCCCGCGCCGCGGGCCGGCGGCGCAGCCAGCTGCACTTGTCTGCCGGCTGTCGCCGAGCCAGAAAGGGCTGTCTGGGGCCGCGCTGTTCCCGGCACGCCGTTCCCAGGGCGCCGCGCGCCGCATCCAGCGCTAAAAACAACTGGGGGCCGATGCGAACGCGGCGGCCGTGGGGCCAGCCCGCTGCTCGCCGGGAGCCCCCCCGCCCACCCCGGTGCCCCGTGATTCTCCCCCCCGGCACCGTGGATCCCCTCCGTCCCTCCCCGGGATGCGGGGTCCCTGGTTTTTCCCCGAGGGTTGGGGCTGCGCCGCGGGGTGCCCGTGGGTGCCCTCTCCGTGGGCAGGCGGCGGCGGTGGCGGGGCACCCGTGGGTGCTGCCGGCCCCGGGAGCTGGTTGGGGCCGGACGGCTCCTGCCAGGCCTCTGTTTTGAGCCAGCACCCATGGGTGGCGGGGCTGACGCGGTGCTGTCGGGGCTGCAGGGCCGTGCCGGGGCCGGGGGCCGCAGCAGGGGCCGGGGCACCTGTTCCCGGGGAAGAATGGCGCGGCGGGTGCGGGAGGTGTAACCGGAGCGGTGCGTTCCCGGCGTAACCGGAGCCGGCCCGGCTGCGACAGGTGGAATTTCAGCGTGCGGCTCCCACCCGGCAGCGGGACGCGGGGGTGCCGGGGCGAGCGCCCACCCTGCGGGGCGGCCGGCGGCTCCGCGGGGCACCCGTGGGACCGGCAAGGACAGCGGGCAGCGCAGGGTGCCCAGTCGGGTGCCGGGGTGCTGGGGAGCCACGACAGGGTCGAGCGAGCCCGTGGGCGCTCTGCGGGCCCCGGGGTGCGGCGTGGGTCCCCTGGGGTCAGCCCCGGCCCCCCCGTGCCCTGTCGCGGTGGCCGCGGCGCGCTGCCTGCACCGAGTGCGTGCCGCCGGCTGCGGCCCTGCCGCTGGGCTGGGCATGAATCACGCCTGCCCGGGGACGTGAGAAACGTGACGGTGACTCACGGCCGAGGTGCCGCGAGGGGGGGGGGGACGGGGAAGGGGTCCCGGTATCCCCCCGACCCGATGCTGGCGGGTTGGGCTGGGGGCACCGCCCGGCTGCCCGGGGTGCCCGAGGACCCTGGCGGAGGCGGGGGCCGGCGGCCTCGCGTGTGAGGCTGCCCCAGCCTCGGCGCTGACAGCAGCGAGGAAACCGCAGGCTGCGACCGCACAGCGGATCCGCGGGCGCTTCCTGCCCTGCCCCGGGGGGGGGGCTGGCAGCGAGCCCGGCCCCCGCTCCCCTCCTGCGCCGCGGGGGGCACGGCGCCCGCAGCCCCTTCCCCGTCCGAAGCTGGGCGCGACGGGGGCACCGCGCCGGTGAGGCTGGGGGACGCGGGGGCGGCATTTGGGGAAGGGGGGGCACGGCTGGGATTTGGGGAGCTGAGGGTGGGGGGGGGGGTCTGGGAGGGGCCCCAGGGGGTGGCACTGCCCTGGGTGGCGTGGGGCCGGGGCTGAACTGAAACCTGGCAGCCCTGGGAATCGAGAGCGGCGAGGGGAAGCTGCGGCCGCGGGCATGACGGGAAGGGCCTGGCGCTGCCCGTGCCCCCCCCGCCCCGTGCGCCCCCCTCCCAGCAGCGTGGCCCCGCTTGCCCCCGCGGTGCTGGTGCAGCTCTGGGTGTGTGTGTGTGGGGGGGGGGGGAGATAACGGAGTGGGGGAGGACGGGGACACACGCGTGTGCAGGGCGGTGGCCCCGCTCACCGGCGTGTCACATCCGGGCGCTGGCGCTGCCATCGCCGCGCGCCCCGGCAGGAAGCGTGCTTGGGTTTGGCGGCGTGCTGTTGGCACCGGCGCCGGGGGGGGTTGGGGGGCTGCTGGAGGACCCCCCCCAACCCCATAGGGCATGGCCGTGGGGGTGTCGCAGCGGCCGTGGGGGTGTCGCGGTGCCGCCGGCCCCGTGCGGTCCCCGTTGCCCTGCGGTTCGCGGGGGCAGGATGCGGCCCTGCCCAGGGCATGTGCTGGGGTCACCGCGGGGGGGCTGGTTTTTTGGGCACTGGGTTGGGGGGGGGACACGACGACGGTGTCCTCTTGTTGGGGAGCTCCTGGCGAGCTCGGGGCGGGCTTCGGGCCCCGGTTTGGGGTGATGCTGGGGGGTCAGCGAGGCCACATCAGCGTGCCGCCTCGGGCACGGGGTCCGGTGCTCCGTGCTGGGTGCCCCGGCCCCGGGAACAGCTCGGGCTCTGTCCGTCTGTCTGTCCCCACGTCTGTCCATCCCCCCCCCCCCAGTCTGTCCGTCCGTCCGCTCCCGGGGGCCGCCCCCGGCCTGGCCGGGAGGATCCTCGCAGCCGGGACTTGGCCGCTGGGCGCGGGGCTGGAACGTGGCGCCGGATTCCAGGAAGCTCCGGGCCCCGGCCAGCTCCTGCCGGGGGGACTGGAGGAAAAGGCGCCGGCGAGGGCGAGCGCGGCCCCTCGGTGTGGGGCTGTGCCCCCCGCCCCCCCGCCCCCCCCCCCTTCCCTATTGCTGCCCCCGGCACAAAGCTCGGCCAGGGCGCAGGGTTGGGGTGCTCAGGACCCCCCGCAGCCCCCATTTGGGGAGCAGCCCCGTGCCGGGGGCTCTGCGCCCCGTTTTGCACGGCAGGAGGGCACCGTGCCGTGCTCCGGGGGGGGGGGGGGCACAGCTCCATTTACCCCCAGGACCCCCCCCGCCCCCACCTCCAGAGCCCCCTCGGCCGGTGCCAGTCCCGGGGGGGTGCCGGGAAGGTGCCCCCCAGGCCGGGGACAGGCGGTGGCCGTGCCGCTGGCCTTGCTCTGTCCCAGGCCTGCGGTGTGCTGGGGGGGGGGGGGTGTCTGGGAGCGAGGGGGGGGGCCTGGGCGCGGGTTGAGTAATTGGGCGCTGGCGCGGTGCCCGGCGAGCACTTGGCACCGGCAAACATCAACACTGCTTCCCGCGCCGCCCCCCCCTCCGCTGCCCCCCCCCCCCCCAAAACTCGGCTCAGGGGGCCGCAGCACTGTTTGGGGACGGGATATGGGGGGGGGGGGCTGTGGGTGGCCCCCGCGCTGGGCTGGCACCGGGGTCCCTTGGGTGCCGTGGGGGGGGCACCGTGGCTTGGCGGCTGTCACCCCCCCCCCTCCCCTCCATGCCCAGCTCCGACGTTGTCCCGGCTGCCGGAGCGGTGCCCAGCACCCAGTGGGTGCCCCCCACCCTTGGGTGCCCACTATGGGGTGGGGGGGGGGACAGTACGTGTGTGTCCCCCTCCGCCACCCCATTGCGGGTGCCCCTCTGGATGCGGGGCATCATTGAGGGGTCTGAGGCTGGGGGTCCTGCCCCCGGGGGGGGGTGGGGTGCACCCAGTCCTTGGGGTGAGGGGGGGTGGTTTGGGGGGGGGGGGGGGGGCAGGCAGGGCTGTGCCCGTCCCAGCCCCTCCCCAGCGCCTCGCCGGGCGGCCCAGCCTTGTTCCTCTGGATCCTTTTCCGCCTCCGCGGGGCCGGGAGCCAGCACTCTCGGCAAATAAACATCCCCCGCCGGGCCTCGCGCCAGCGCTTAAATAAACAGCCAGCCCGGGATTGTGAAAGCCCCGGGCCCCCCGCCCCATACGCTGTGGGTCCCCCCCCCCCCACCAAGGCCCTCACCGCTGGCCTGGCTTGGGGGGGGGTTGCGGGGTCCCTGCCCGGCCGGGGGGGCTCCCAGCCGTGGTACGGGGTCAGGGTGCTGTGCCCAGCACCCTGTCGGTGGGTGCTGGTGCTAGTGGGGGGGTCTCGGAGCCCCCTCCCCGTGCTGGGCCAGGAGGTGCCCCCCCCCCCCCAGCACCCCCGTGACGCTCGGGGACACGCGGCGGCGACACTGACCTCAGGGGACCCCGCGGCGCTCGTCGGCGTCCCCCCACCCGCACGTCCCCTGTGCGTGGTGCTGGGGGGGGTCCCCACTGCATGCCCCCCCCCCCCCCGGGCCGTAAGCCGGGATTAGAGACCAGTGGTGGTGGTGGTGTTAATCGGGGGGGGCGGCGGCGTTAATCCCACGGGCACGCTGCGCCCCCCCCCGGGGGCCGTGGCGGGACGTGGTGCTGGGGAAACTGAGGCACGGGGCGGTGGGCAGCGCGCGTCGGGATGGTTTGGGGGTGTCACAGCCTGTGTTTTAACCCCCCCCCCCCGTTTTCTTTTTCTGCCCCCCCCCCCGCAGCACCCCAGGAGCCGCAGCCGTGCCAGGACAGGCGCCGGGCAGCCCCATGCTCTGCTCACCCCACGCCTGAACGCGCCCCCCCCCCCTGCCCCCCCCCCCCCCCCCACCAGCACCGGAGGCCCCCCGCCATGGCCAGCAACAGCAGCTCCTGCCCCACGCCCGGGGGGGGGCACCTCAACGGCTACCCCGTGCCCCCCTACGCCTTCTTCTTCCCCCACATGCTGGGGGGGCTCTCGCCGCCCAGCACCCTGCCCGGCATCCAGCACCAGCTGCCCGTCAGCGGATACAGCACGCCCTCGCCGGCCAGTGAGTACGCGAGGGGGGGGCCGGGGCGGGGGGGGGGGGGGGGGCTCTGCTTTTATAGGGGGGGGGGTCCTGATGTCGGGATCCGAGCCGGGGGTGCGTGCGGGGACCCCCCGGTGTCCGTGCTGGCGGGTGCCGGCCCCGCAGGGATGCTCCGGTGCCGGCCCCGCGGTGCTGCTCCGGTGCCGGGAGGGTGACACCGGGCCTGGGGGTGTCCCCGTCCCCCCCCCGGCGAGCTTTATAAATCGCTGCGGCGACAGGAAACAAAGGGTTGGGGGGGCAAACCGACCTCGTACGGTGGTGGGGGGGGGCTGGGGGCACCGCTCCTCGCTCCCTGGCTGCGGGCGCTCGCCGTGGCCCCCGTCGGCGCCGCCACCGGGGGAAACTGAGGCACGGCGCGGGGGCGCGCGGGGCGCTAATTGCACGGCCACCTTCGTTAATGGCCGGGGTTGTAACGGCCCGGTTAGGGGGCCGGTGGCCGTTCCCTGGGCACGTTGGTGGCACCGGGCTGGGTGCCGGTGAGGGGAGGGGGGGCTCAGCACGGTGGCGGGGGGGGCCGGTGCCGGCGCTGCGCCCTTTGTTGGCGCGGCGGCTGCTCCGGGGGGGTGGAGGCGATGGAGGCGATGGGCCTGCCTGCTCTGATTCAATTTCCCCCTGACAGCCTCGTCCATCCATCACGGGGCCGCGGCCGCCACCGGGAGCTGGGGGGGGGGGGGGCCGGGCTGTACCCCCCCCCCTCGGCCTGCCTCAGTTTCCCCAACCCCCCCCCCTCTCTCCTTGTGCACCCGCGCGCCCCCGTTCCCCGCGCCCTGCGGCGAGCGCCGTCGGGGTGTGGAGGTGGGGGTCCGTCCCCCCCCCCCCCCAAAAAAAAAAAAAAGCCCCGGGGGGGGTCGGTGCAGGCCCGGGCAGGGCCAGCCCCGGGCGCTGTCCCCCCGCCAGAGCCGCCCCGGCGGCGGTGGGACCCAGTGGGACCAGTTGAGCGACTGGGTGGCGGCGGGTGGGGCCCCTCCTCCGCGCTCGCTCGGGGGCCATTCCCGACGCGCCGCATTGTGGGAATGGGGTGTGTGTGGGGGGGGGGCACTTGTCCCCCCCCCCACCACCACCACCCCCTTTTGGAAGGGGCCCCGTGCCTCAGTTTCCCTTTGACCCCATCCTTCGGTTTGGGGAGGCGCCGGGGGGGCCGTGGGCGCGCTTGGGGGGGGGGTCCCATCGGAGGTGGCCCCATGGGTTCCCCTGCTGGGGGGTTGGGTGCTGGTGGTGGTTGGGGGGGGGGGGCAGCAGAGGACCCCCCCCCCCAGCAGCCCCGCAGCCCCCTCCTCATGCTCCGCCGCCCCCCCCGCAGCCCGCCCCGCGCCAGATGTGCTGCAGCTGCGGGGGCCGCGGGGCCCTCCCGGGGCTGCAGCCGCCTCCTGGGGGCCGGGGGGGGGGGGCGGTTTTGGGGCGAGGGGGGGGGGCAACCGTGGGGCACCCCCAGGAGCCAGGCTGGGCGTTGGGATGGCGGCGGGGGGGGGGCTGGCTGTGGCCCCCAAGGGTGCTTTGTCCTTGGCCCTATAGCGTCCATGGCATGGGGGGGGGTTCCCCGCTCGCCCCCCTCCCCACCTATGGGTGCATTGGGTGGGGGGGGGCTTGCACCCTTGGGTGCCCCAGAATGTGGGGGGGGGGCACCCCGGGGGCGTGCAGACCCTCCTTGCACCACCCCGGGGCTCGCAGGAGGAGCAGCGCAGGCGCGCGTTTGGTGCAGAGCTGGCGGCGGCGTGCACGCTGCGGCCGGGGGCGTGCACACGCGCGTGCGGAGCCCCCCCACCCCCCCCCCCCGCCGTATGCGTGCCCCCCCCCTTGTCCCCCCCCCCCCCCCGGTGTGCGTGTGCTCGGTGCTGAGCAGCGGGGGCGCGCTGCTGCTGCTGCAAGGGCTGCGACCGCGCCGCCGTCCCCTGCGCCGCCGGGGGGGGGGGTCCCCCGGGGGTCCCTCGTAATGGGGGGGGGGGGGGGCGTGGAACCCCCTGGGATGCTGCTGGGGACCCCCCCCCACATCCATCCAGGTTCCCAGGGGCCGCCTGCGGGGAAATTGCCCCCCCCCCCCAAGCTGGGGAGGTGGAAAGGGGGGGGCTCGGTGGCCCCCTTATCGTGCCCCCCCCCCCCCCCCCCCCCCGTGCTGTCACCCTACCCGCTGGCTCCGGTTTCCTCCGCGCCGCAGCCGCTCCCCCGCAGCGCCCCGTTAATTAATTAATTAATTTTTTTTTTTTTTTTCCTTAAAAATTAATGAGCAAAACGTGCTCCCTGCGGGCCGGGGGCCGCGGGCGGGGGAGCGCGGCGGGGGCCGGGGGGCCCAGCTCAGGGCAGGGGCCGGGGAGCTCATTTTTTGGGGGGGAGCAGGGGGGGGTGTGCAGGATGGGGGGGGGGGGTCCCCTGATTCCCCCCCCCTCCTTTTTTTTTTCCCCAGGCCGGGAAGATGGATGGGGGCTCGGCGCGGCGCCTGGGAAAGCCCATTAAGGAGCAGGGTTTTCTATCACTGTCACGGGCGGGCCGGGGGGGGGGCCCGCCCGGGAATGCGCCGCGCTCAAAAAGCCGCTGAAGGGGATAAATGGGGTCTTTGAAGGGGGCGGGCAGCTGGGGGGGGGGGGGGAGGCGCTGGGGGGGCCCCCCCAGGTGCTGCTTGGGGGCGGTGAGGAAGGGAAAGGGGCTGGGGACCCCCCAGCCTGGCTGGGAGGGGGGTGTTGGGGGGGGGGGGTTGGGGGGAGGGGGGGGGTCCTCGCCACGTCCCGAAGCTCGCACAGGGTCTGGGGGGTGAGCCAGAGTGACCGCTGTGGGTACGGGGTGGGGGCCCCATGTGTCCCCCCCCGTGGGATTTGGGGGGCTCCCCGTGGGATTTGGGGGGGGTCCCCCGTGGGATTTGGGTCTCCGCCGTGCTCCCGGCCGCATCCTGCCCTCCCCAAAGCCCCGGGGCCGTGGGGGGGGTCCCAATAGGTGCCAGGGGGGCGCCCCCATCCCGCTGGCCCCACGGGGTTGCGTGCGGGCGGCCCCCCCCCCCCCCCCAGTTCCTCCCGGCTTCTGCATCACGGCTTTATTTTTTTATTATTATTATTATTATTTATTATTTTTTTAATGATCTGCCATTCTTCCTGTTGCCGCCGGAGCGGGACGGGAAGTGCTGCCCGGTGTGTGGGGCGGCCGTGGGCGTGCGTGGCGCTGCGGGGGCGGCGGTGCTGGGACCGTGGCCGTGCCGTGCGGTGCCATGGCCACGCCGTGGCCGTGCCGTGGCCGTGCCATGGCTGTGCTGTACGGTGCTGTGGCCGTGCCGTGGCCGCACCGTGGCTGTGCCGTGGCCGTGCCGTGGCCAAGCCGTGCGGTGCTGTGGCTGCACCGTGGCCCCCAAGCTGTGCGGTGCCGTGGCAGTGCCGTGGCCGTGCCGTGGTTGCGCCATGACCATGCCGTGGCCGCGCCATGGCCATGCCGTGGTTTTGCCGTGGTTGCACTGTGGATGCGCCGTGGCGGTGCCGTGGGCGGTGCTGTGGTTGTGCCATGACCGTGCCGTGGTTGTGCCGTGGCCGTGCCATGGTTGTGCCGTGGCGGTGCCGTGGCCGTGCCGTGGTTGCGGTGCCGCCGGCCGCGTCCCGGCCGTGGCAGCCCCGTTGCGCGCGGCGCGGCCGAGCCCAGCAGCCATTTGTCACGCTCGCTGCAGGAAGTTGGAGCAGCGCTGGGCTTTTGTTCCCAAAACCTGCTGGCTAAGCACGGCCGCTGCCGAGCTCGCTCTCGCACAGACACACACACACACGCCTCCGGGCTTTTTTTTCTCATTCTCTCTCTTCCCCCCCCCCCCCCCTTCTCGGGGCGGGGGGGGCAGGCTCGCAAGAAAGCCTCGGCTGCTCACTTGCTGCCTGGGTTGGGGGGGGGGGGGGGCTGCCCGTGCGCCGTGCACGTGGGCGCTCACACGCGTGCAACACGCACGGTCACGCTCGCTGCATGTGGACGGTGTGCGGCGGCAGTGCCCGTGAGGGGTCCACCCTTGCACGCGTGTGTGTCCCCCCCCCCAACCCTGGGTGCTTGGGGGGAGCCTCTCAGTGTCCTGGGGGCCCCCCCGGTGTCCTGGTGCTTTGGCAGCATGGTGGGAGAAGGGGTGGGGCAGAGCGGACCTAGGGGGGGCAGGGGGCTGAGGGGACCCCCCCATGCCTTTTGGGGAGGGCAGGGGGGGCTGGTGCTAGCCGTCTGTCTGTGCTGTCCCTGTCCGTGTGTCCGTGGGGGGGGGCCGAGCTGGCCAGGCTGTGCAGGGCAGCCCCTGTTTCGGGGGGGGGGGTCTGCGTGTGGGGGCTGCACTGTGCCCGTGCAGCTCGTGCACACACGTGTGTGGTTGGGGTGTGCACACGCAGGCACAGGGCAAGGACACGCGTGCACAAACATATGTGCAGATGTGCTGCTGGTCATTGCTGGGGACGTGTGTGTGCGTGCGAGGCATGCACATGGTGTGGCCTGTGTGCTGCAGGAGTGCACGTGTGTGTGTGCACGGTGTGCTGCAGGAGTGCACACGTGTGTGTGTGTGCACGGTGTGCCCTGTGTGCTGCAGGAGTGCACGTGTGTGTGCACAGTGCATCCCATGAGCTGCAGGACTGCACGTGTGTGTGTGCGCACAGTGTGCCCTGTGTGCTGCAGGAATTCACACGTGCGTGTGCACAGCGTGTCCCATGAGCTGCAGGCATGTACGTGTGAGTGCATGCTGTGCCCCGTGTGCTGCAGGAACGCACATGTGTGTGCAATGTGTGCCCTGTGTGCTGCAGGAATGCACACGTGTGTGCACGGTGTGCCCTGTGTGCTGCAGGAGTGCACATGTGTGTGCACGGTGCATCCCATGAACTGCAGGACTGCACGTGTGTGTGTGCAAGGTGTGTCCCGTGTGCTGCAGGAATGCACACGAGTGTGCACGGTGTGTCCTGTGTGCTGCAGGAACGCACACGTGTGTGTGCAAGGTGTGCCCCGTGTGCTGCAGGAACGCACATGTCTGTGCACGCAGCACCCCGTGTGCTGCAGGAACGCACACGCACCCCCTTCGGCTGTGCGGCGGAGCACGAACACGCGTGTCCACCTTCAGGCGTGCACACACGCACACACACGCACACACACGCGTGCAGGGGGCCGGGGGTCAGGCCGAGGTGAGCCCTTCCCGGCGGGTTCAGGCGCAGTTCAGCCGCATGCCATTAGGCAAATCAGCCCCGGCAGCCCCCGGCCCAGCCCCGCAGCCGCACGGCCCCCCCCCGGGCCCCCCCCCGGCCCCCCCCGCCTGTCGTTGTCCCGGGCTGCCCCCGGGGGCTCCGTGCGCCGTGGGGCTGGGGGGGGAGGAGGAGGAGGTGGAGGGGGGGAGG